>NC_134372.1:10468181-10771212 GCF_035582795.1 Mycteria americana
CAACATTATCAAACAATGACAAACAGGAGCTTCAATGTCCCTTAATGAAAGGCTCAGGCTAAAATACTGCTCTTGAAACAATAAGGGGCTGAAGAAGCTATGAAAATTACTAAAGCTCTACAAAGATTTACATATATATATTGCACTAGATACAACAACCAATCAGAGCAGAAGGTTGAGAAATGTGAAGTTTGGTCGCATGTGCCTATGGAAAGTGGTGGGGGAAAAATGAAAACCTGCAGCTGAGTAAATCATGAAATGTATCAAAGTCTCTGGAGACGACCTAGTTTTGTTTTCATGATAGGTATCATTTTTTTTCCTGTCATCCTATGCAAATTGCTAATAGCTAAGAAATGAAAACTTTTGAAATGGCCATTTCTGGCTTTTGTCAGTTTAAATATTTCATCTGACATAGCCCACAATATAACTGGAAGCACTGCGTGTAATCTAGGCTTAAACAGTGCTCATGTGAAACTGTGTTTTCAGTGAGTTACAACTGTCCCAAAACAGCCTTGGGTTAAAACATGTCATGCTTTTTTCTCACTCCAAAGAACTGGTTGAAGAAAATCCAACCAGATTTGAGCAAGTCTGGAGTTTTAAAAGTCTGTGGTAGAGGAATGGCAATTACACAATGATTTTTTTGTTGCTGTTGCTGTTGTCACAGCAGTGACTGCACAAGTTAATCCTCAAACTTACACTTAATAATAAAATTTAGTCTTCATGCACTGCTTTCCTCTTTGGCTATCTTACCAAGCTAAACTAAGTGAAATCACAAAAATCCTCACACCACCTTTTTTACATTTAAAAAATAGGAAGGCAAGAGGACAGCATGGTCTGCCTGGGTATCAAACCTGAAGTTGTAAGCCCTGGTTTGATTTATAGCCATGGCTAACACTACTAAACTCCACTAGTATCAATTTCTTTACTCCAAGTGTTAGCATAATCGGAAATCTCTCTACTGTTGTTGGAGTGCAATAGTGAGTAAAAGTCACAGTGGAAGAGCTCGTGCTGGATCCAACTTGCAGTGCCAACATGGCAACTTCATGTGCTCAGCCAACAAAAACATGCCCAAAAAGCCATGGATCTGGCCAGCTGGGAACTCTCAGGTGACAAAGGCACCTTGGCAGGTGCATCTCTACCTGGTTACCCATCCCCATTTGCCAGGACAGCCCATAGCAGCCAAGGACAACTCGACATATTTTACAGCAGCTGTGTAAGCTCTCCAGATTTTTTTTTTTTTTAAACAGCCCAGCCAACTCCTGAAACTCAATGATAGCAATGCACCACTGTTGTGGTTTATACCTGATACCTCCCATCTGCATCAGCTGTGCTCACCCAACTGATGAATTTTATGAATTAACTTTTGAACACATCCATCCAAAGCAGGTGACAGCGCACTGGGGTGTGCTGGCTGCCTGCCCTCACTTTTGTCTGTGCCAGACATCTTCCTTTGCCCCTGCCTTGTGTGTGCAGGTGCTATGCCTAGCGTTTCTGTGCACCTCTTTCCCTTCATGGTATCACTGCACACCGTCCCCACAGCTCCGCCATGACACAGCCACCTCCTGCATGGAGCTCAGGGACTTGTGAGAAGGCCAGCAGCTTCCCTGAAAACATAAAAGGCCTGCTTGCTTGGGAGTAGGGGGCTTTTCTGCTTCCAGTGGACTAAACAGCAGAAAAACAAGGGGGGAAGGAGGGGAACGACGACACCAAAAAACCAATGAAAGGCACGGATGTTAACGGAGAGAAAACGGCTTGCAGGAGGCAAGGGGGCCGCCACAACATGGCGCCTCAGCCAGGCCCAGCGGAAGGTTCCGGTCCCCATGGCCAATGGGGCAGACACGGCACGAGGCCGCACTGCGCTGCCACCTAGCGGCCGCCGCCGCGCACTGCGCCCGGCCGCTCACCGGCGGGGGCCGCGTCCGTGCGCGCACGCACACCGGGTCTCCACAAAAAAGCTCATTTTTGTCATCCCTCCAGTGCCAGGCATCCGCGGTGACGAGGGTTGGAGGGGTTTATGCTGTCTTGCCGTGTTTCCAGACCAGAGAAAAGACTAAACACGTGGGCTGTGTGGGCACACACCGACTCACACACGGGCTTCCTCACCTATGTTCAGCCCCTGAGGCCTCAGGGGACCTCACGGCATGAGGCCAAAGGCTGATAACGTGAGGTAATGGCATTAATGTGAGGTAAAATATTGCCACATTATTGTTAATCTCTTAATAAATGCATTGGAAACTGGGCACCATCCATTAATAGCTGCCCAGGAGTCGGGAAATTAACAGACAAGATTTCTCCATGTTAATTTACTGTGGCCTGTTCAGATAGTGAAAGGATCTAGTCAAGTTGCAATCCAGTCAGCTTAAAAGTACACATACAAAATGAGGCTTTGGGATTTACAGTTTGACTCCCTGCCAACTGTTGAGGTTTCACAATCGTGTTCCTCTTGCGTGCTTTTTTTTTTTTTCCTCCCCAAATCCTTTTTTCCTCTGTTCCCGCTGTGGCATACCAAGAAACAGGGAAAAGTGAAGCCTTGGTCCATCTCCCATGAAAGCTCTGTGTAATATCAGACACTGTATAAGGCTCTACTTGTATTAAAGAGAGAACCTATCTAAAATGAAACCTTCTGAAAGTACTAGGTGGTTAAGTACCTTGAAAATTGTGTTTCAAGGGTATATCAGGGGATTTGTCTTTGCTGAAGTGCATGAGAAGCCAGCCCTTTCAACATATTTGCTGTAGACATCACAAGAAATCAAAGTCCTGGAGCCTATAGGAGCTGAGACACCATAGTGGCTGATCAGAGGACAGGGATTTACAGTCACAACAGTTACTGACAACAAATTGTAGGTGCTGTGCAAATCCCCACACTCTGACTAGCAAACAGGGGCTGATAGACAAGCAAAGTACTAGGACTGCCCTGAAGTACAATGCTAATGAGACTGCCTGAAATTACAGCAACTAGACCAGTCAAATAGCAGAGAAACTATTAAAAAGGGGTAAATACAAAATGGGTCAGCTTCCATTGTTTTTCATACCTGTCTGAGTTCATGTTATTTAACTTTGTAATAAAAGGATAAGGAGACCTTTGTAGTTATTTTACTGAGGTCAGAGAGGGTGACGTGCATCTTGAACAGCCTTCATAACCAAGTGGCAGGAGCATTACTGATCAGCTCAGAGCTTACCTGAAGGGAAAAGCCTGAATTTTATTGTCATTTACTTTTGTAAATCTGTTACAATGCCTGCCAGTTTGGTCTAGCCATTTGGGTATGGCTTGTACCTGTTCCTATGTTTATTCTGTACTTGCTGTGTTTCATTGCCTTAATGCAAATGAATGTGTTTATGTATGTTGTTTTAAACAAAATACATAAGTAAGTGTGAAAATACAGATTTCTGTGAATATGAATTCACTTTACCTTTTCTCTACCTCCAGAGCAATAGGGCGATCCAGGAATCAACTACCACTTATCCCTGTAACTTCCTGTAACCTTCCTGTCTGGGCACAGAAAAGATAACCTCTGCCCCAGAAGGCTCACTGTCTGAAATGCTTTGTCCCATATAACCTCATTGCAGTAATCCTTTCTGCATCTTCCTTCTCCATCTCTTTGCCATGCATGCTTTAAGAAATAATCTGAAACACTTCCCTACCTTCCTTTTTATTGATTCAAAGCGAAGCAAAGACTTTTCATGGTCAACAAGTGAATGCAGCAGAATCACAGTAACTAATGCTTGCATCTAGGACAAAACCACCTCCAACATCTACCTGCTTGCTCTAAGCCAAGAAGACATTCCTACAGCATCTCACGAGTGCTGCTTCATAAGACAACAAAATCAGTTGACATACTAGCCACAGGCAGGCTAAGCAACCATAACAATGTTTTGCCTCCCATGCAGACCTTTGAGCAGTTGCAACTGGCGGCAACTAAACCACATAATTCTCTGTTAAATAAGTTACCGGAAAATAAAAATAGATAGAAGCCCCATTACTTAACATATTCATCTGCACATCTGGATGATAAAATATAATTCTTATGGCAAAATATAATTTTTAGGCGCTATGTTCCCTATCTGCAATTACATCAAAATCACATTAATTGAGCTATAACACTGTCAGGCCCGGCAGCTGGAAGGCACATCCATACATTCTAAAGAGGTGGCCATTAATTCAGCGCTCCACAGTGTGGCAATGAAGCTGGGATGTCCGTTCACCAACGTGATTTACTGTCTTTCAAGCTGCTTAAGTGGGAACCTCTACAAAAAGATTTAAGTTAAGTGACTCTTATGCTGAGCTGGAGCTCATTTATTATTGAATTAAGTTTTCATTTCTTTTAAAGGGAAAGAGAAATATAGTTTTATTTGAAACAAGGTGAAACAGTTCTAAGAAATCAACTATTACAATTCAGGAAGCAAGAATATGTATCTGCGGGTGACAGTGGCATTTTGTTTTTGCATTAGTGTAAAGGTAAATTAAAGAATTGTATATATACTTATAAATGCACATATGTATATGGTTTATGTACGTGTCTGCTTTTAGGTGTATATGTATATGTATGTATATGCATACAAACCTGGAAAAAAATATACATATAATTATAAGTGTAGATACAGATTACATGTATCTAATACATTTATGAGCCTAGATCCTGAAACTAAACATATGCTTAATTTTAAGGCTATGAAGTAGCTTACTTTATAAGGCAATGCGACACTGCAGCATATAGAGCTTGCTACAAAATTTATCTCCATAAATTGTATTTTGCCTGTTGCCTTAGTACCTTTTTTCATACTCTAGCACTTCTCTCTCTTTAAAGAATGTATTTAATCAAGTTATATTTCAGAAAATATATTGTGATCTATTTCTTAAAAAAAAAAAAAAGAGAGAGAAAGGCTTATACCTGACACTCAAGCACCTTAGTTAAATGGGGTAGAAAAGGTAGGTATTGTTTGTGTCCTGTACTAAAAACTGGGTCTGACAGAGAAACAGAAATTTATCCTACTCAAGCAGCAGGTACACAATTTCTGCCCTGAAATTAGAACATCAGAACACAGCAATCAATGCAATATTTGGCCTCTGTCCTCTAACCACATGAAGGAAATATATTGAGCTAAATTTTCTGCCAGCTTAATTTTATTGAAATTAGTGGAGTTTATCCAACAAAATACTTGGCATCTTGCATTTGATGGGTAAAATGTGCCAGTGCAGGGAAAGGGATTTTGAGGGAAAGCAGTTACTCGGCATGCTTAAATTGGCTAAATATTTCTGAATAAAATATACTTTAAAAATAAATAATTAAAATTTGCCAGGACCCCCATAATGGTGTCATTTACACTCCAGTCACATGAGTCTACAGCGCAAGACCCTTTCATAATTAGGAACGTACACTATATAAGCTCCCTCCCTAATTAGCAAATTATGTTGAAAATAGCATCCTGCTAATTAACGGTTATTATGGCATTTCTGAAGCTGAAGCTTTAATTATCACCAACCTAATGATTGTGTACAGAAAAAAACAACTTTTTTTCTTAAATTATCAATAAGGGCAGGAGATTATTATCAGGCGAATCTGCTGACGGCTGATTAATTTGTTTGATGCAAAGTTGCTGTGTTTCATATTATTTTATCGGAGTTGCAGGAAAAAGGTACATAATTTGGTTTCATTAGCAACTACGGCTATTTATCACTAGAAGATACCCCTCCCTTTTTTTGTTGTTTGTTCAATTCCCTCTGTGTTTTTGCCTGCACCAGCATCAAAGTCAAGAGCAGGAAGTTTTAATTAAGTGACACTAATGAGGTCGTTGAAAATGATACTTCAGCAATTCAGCATGCTGTTAAATGTGTTTATTCTATAATGTCATCAAAGGTGATTGTTTTCCCTTGTAATAGATAAAATTCATTACCATAAGCATTGTACTTTTGAGTGTTAGAGATACAAAATGCGAGTTAGTCAGGTGTGTCTGTCGCACATTTCATCTCATCTACCTCTGTAAATGAATTTGCATCTAAACCTATCCCTTAAAAAGGAAATGTAGCGTGAGCTGTAGTTGTAAGGGGGGTTTTGTTCAGAAATAGCTAGCTTTGAGTAACCTGCTTGGTTATGATGATTGTAGCCCTGCTTTTCTGGCTGCCAACCCATTCCCAAGCGCATCCCGAAATTCTCTGACTGCAACCTATTTTGCAAGTCCTAATCAAACAGTTTGAATGAATCATTTCCAGCTTGCAAAAAACCTGTAAACTAGTGGTACAATTAATACTATGATTACGCAAATCAAACAGTAGTTATAGGGCTGTGATTATGATAGGCTAAGGATATAGTATGGCAAGGCATAGTTTGTAAGAGGAGGTTGTAATCTATTAGACCAGCTGAACTAGATGGAAGAAACATACTCTTCTTCAGGTCTGAACCAGGAGTACGTATGAGTCTCTGCTGCTCTGTTCCTCACTGGGGATCTGGCCTTATAGAAATATTCTTTGTTTGGCCCCACATTTGCAAAGGAAAAAAACTTAGAGATGTGTTATGAGTAAGATGGCTCCTACAAATGCACACACACAGAAAAAAACAATAATCCTGCAAGGAGTGCTAATGAATAGATATACTCATGTCTATACAAGTTGGCATGAGCAGGGGCTAAAATTCACAAAGGGTCCTAGATCTTTCTTTGGTAGAGATAGGCATTGTTCAATAGACAACGTTTATATCAGTGTAACATCTGGTCCAATCAATCCTCATATTGTTTGATTACTTGACAAATACATTTCAGAATTTTATTTTTTTTTTAAATAATACTAATCTTAAATTAATTTTGCAGAACTATGTTCACAACACCAGCTGACTCTTAAGTAGTAATCTCAACATAGTAATGGAGCAGTAAGCAGACTTAAATGTTCTTCATCTGTCCTAAAGCCTTGCAGTAAGTTAAAGACGCGGACATTCAGCTTTACTCAGAACATAATACAGACCACAGTACTTCCTGGCAACCTGCTTCAACCCCAAAATTTCACTCATATGATTAAGCAAAAGATCAAAATGTTACTTTTCTGCTCTTGTATGCTGAAAAATAAGGAACTAGGTACATGTTAATACTAAGGCCAGTAAAAATATAGCTTGCATTTTCAGTGAATATGTTCTTTTTAAAATACTACAGTTCTAAGTTTGTGACGTTTTCCTTATTTAGAATAACATGAAGCTAAAAACTAGAGAAATTAGCTCTATGGGAAGAGTCTCCCTTTTCTTCACTGAAGAATGGAGGCAATAATTTTTTTCAGTTTAAATCAAATTAATTTTTTAAAATTCAGTTTGTTTCCAAGAAAAATTTTGTAAAAGTCAGATGAGGCGAAACCAAACAAACTTCAAATTATTCAGAAAAGCCAAAGCACCACAAATATTTTTCAGTGGAAAAAGTCCACTCTTTCCAATAAATAGCATTTGGACACTGCTCAATTGCTAAGTGAAATACAACATGGCATATGCAGGCCTAATACTGGAAATCTTTACTTACAGTTCAAATTTAGAGCTGCCATTCAAAGCTTTGGTCTCTAGTCAGATCCCATTTTAAACACCTGGCCCATACTGTATTGCTTTCCATCTGGCTGGAGGGAGAATGCTCTCAAACTTAACCAGCATAAAGCCACCAAATTCACCTCATCATTTGGCCCTTCCCTGCAGGGTGACAAAGATGGCCAGGGCCATTCGCATCTGTCGGTCCGTGTGCAGCCTCTGGACAACCCAAAGAGCACAGCATTCCCTGACATGATACTGCAGAGAGATGCTTCGTCCTGGGAATATGATTTGTGTCTTACAGTGCAAAGCCACTCACTTCCCACAGTTATTACCCCTTGCATGTGCTAACACTGTGATGTGACACATCAGAATATACTGGAGATAAGAGTCTCATCCTTCATCCTTGAAGTCAATGGCAAAACTCCTATCGATTTCAATGGGGCAGGACTGGACCTTTAATGAGGAATAAACAGTCCCCAAAGTGATTTTTAGAAATAATATTTACAGTGGCACCATGCAACAATCCCAGCTTGTCTGTAAGACATGAAAAGAATTTTTGCTTTACAGTCAGGAGCAGGGAATTAGAAATTGCCTGCAAACTCACCCACCCACCCCCACGGCAGGAGCCATAAATCATCGTTTTGTCCACACAGAGCGAAAAGCAGGAATCACAGCAAGATGCAGGGAGAGCTGCCCTTCATGTGGACAGCAGGGGACACGTCGGGGTCACATGACCCGTAACCTTATCTTTATTTTTCCATCAGGCTCTGTGACATTTGTCCTTTTTCATTCAATAAGATGCAGGACTATTTGCCATTTTCAAGTAACCACATTATACAGTATTTCCCATTGACAGACGCGTCCCCTCAATGCAAGGTGCTTTAACTCTTTCTAATAGGTTTCTTCCTGGTTTCTGTTTCCCAAGTGGGATTTTATGTTTTGTTTGCTTTGACAAAAAGAAGAAAAGGAAAAAAGAAAGAAAGAAACATACCCCCTGGGAAAGTTAACCTCAAAACATAACATTTCTAAAGCAGGATAAACCACTATCGTAACTGCAGAGGACAACATAATTACAGGCAAAAACATAGAAAAACAGATGTACTGAGCAAGCAGTCTTGGCAGTCCAAAGTTAGAAGGTCAATAGGTTGGGTTGCCTAAATTGTATGTTTTTAAAGCAGGCATTAGTTTCTTCCTGCAGATTAGCCACTTCAGGATCTATATTTTGTCTGAAATCACAGGCACCTTCTCATCCAAAAATCCAACTTCTCTAGAAATATAAAAGATGACACAAAACTTTATCCCACATAGTACAAAATGCTGGGGAGGAGCTGTGTGTAGAAGCTAACAGTTTGCATTTCCAGAAGGTTTCTACCAGCTTCACAAAATGCTGTCTCCTAGTCTGTAATCGAAGCTTGGAGTCCGCTGTCCTATGGTCTTCTTAAGGGCTCATCCTAGCATCAGCCTTCCAAGTGGACATCCCATCCTACCCCTTATCTGCCCTCTTCAGATTGGAGTTATCCTCATGGGGCCAAGCACCTTGATATCTGAGCTCTGACACATTTTTCTTGAAAGCTGGAGGATGTACCCACCGGCTCTTCACATGACGCTTAAAATTTTCTCACCAGCTCTGCTTATCAGCAGTGCCACTGCCGATTTTAGTAGACTGCAACTAGTAAGGAAGGGCTACTCTTCCCGTTTTACTGATAAGAAACTGAGGGCCAAGGAAACTGTGTAAAAGATGGTCTCCTGGCAAAGCAGGACTTTGAAGAGGAGTCTCTCAAGTCACTGATCAGCAGCCTTATGGCTCTTAGCAACTTTTCTCCATCTCCACATCAAACATGTGTCGCCTCCCTGCACATAAACATTGTCGATGAGCCCAGGCTTCAAGGTAAAGCACCTTTGCAAAGAGGACAGCCCCAGACTCTTGAATAGAAGACAAGATGAAATATTTCAGGCAAATCCTTTGGTGCCTGCTCTAACCAGTCCAAACCATGCCCTTGCTCATAATGGGTGCTCAGCTGCTCCATTTCAGGATGCTGTTGATAAGAGCAACAAGAACAGTGTCGTATCACAGATATGTTTCAAGGGCGTCTCCAAGTCACTAAAGCATTTTTAAAACCCCGTGATGTAAACTTGCTTATTGTGTCAAATTCATGTGCTCAATCTCTAAGGTAAAGTCTGGAGAAGGGATCCCTCTCTCACATGGCACAAAACCTGGTGAAACAAAGGTGCAGTTGATGTCCACAAACACTCAAGAGAGCTTCACTGCCTCTGAAGGGCTAAGTGCCCTCTAGCCATCGCCTGGCTCCCCTCCAGCCCCACCTCTCCTGTCGCCTCCACCCTACTGAGAAAGGAGAAAAGCATTGCTGTGCAGCCTGCACAGTGCAGAGGTGCATTCACCGCGGTTAGCTCTTCGCCCACACACAGAGTAACCACGGGTCATGGAGGAGGCAGGATTTCAGCCTGAATGCAAACATGAGATGTTGACCAAGAAAATGCCCCACTGGGTTTTTTTTTCCCATGTGATTATAGGCACATTCAGATTCTCTGAGAAAAATGACGTTCTGTTTAGTCATTGCAGGGAGGAAAGCACCACTGGAGGCAGTGTCACTGGGGTGTCCAAACCACATCTTCAAAGAGGCAGAAGTTTAGTCATTTGTAGCTGACTTCTAGCATATAGCTGTGCTCATGTGAGTGGATCCACCTCTGTGGCAAAAATCAGACAAAGGCGGCCAATTCTGGTTATGTTCTTTCCTTAGCTTATATTTGACACATAGCAGTCTCAAATGTGAGCTTACATCATGTACTGTAGCACAAGAGATGATGACAACCATGGGAAGAGGCTTACTACAAATTCTCAGTGCTCGTTCTGTGCCAGTCCATCCCTGTACCCTCCTGAGAAGTACCTGATTTGCATTAGCAACAACTCCAAATGACGACACTGAGGTGGACATGGAAAAGTAAATACTAAGAGAAGCACAACTCCAGATCGTGGTACCAGTAACTAGACGCTTTCTATGGCACCACCTGATAGCAGCCAGTAAATACATCCCATATGTTAAGTATCGTGAGATTTTCTGAAGGGCAGTTGATGCACGTGTGCACCCAGATGTCCCTACCCAGAGTGACTGTTGATGTGATTATTTCCAGAGGAACTTCTGAGATTCCATAAGATCACTGTACTGCTAGTGGACAGCGAATTAAACATGTGATATGGCTACAAAATGATCAATGAGTTGGAGCCAGATGTACAAAGGTGGCATGCAATGATCAAATGGCACTGATGGGTGTGCACCTACAGCACCATGTTCTCCTCTGGACAGCAAGATTAAACAAGAAATATTGGCAAATTAGAGGGAGATAAGAGAAAAGTGACAAAAATTTTCAATTATATTCAAGGGAAATATAGATAAAGTAAAGTACCAGATAAGCTGCAGACTTGTAGGCATTCATTTATTTTCTGGTGATACTAATTGAATTTGTAAGCTTCTTTTACAATTTAAAAAAATAAAACACAACCATAAAAGTAGCAGTTTCATGAGAATGGAGGCATCAATATATGAACTCTTAAGCAACGTTGGAGCTGCTAAGAAAAGTTCTCAAAGACTGTAATATGTTTATCCTTATCTCTGACCACAGTTCAATGGCTATGCAGCACTGCAGGGCTGACACATCCTGCAGCCTGCCCTCAGGATGCACACTGTGGCTACATCCCAGCTGTGGGAAGACGTAGTCTATACTCTTTGTCCCCCAGTCATCAGGATTAAAGACCTGTAGGAGCATTCTGCTGCTGCTGCTCCCTTTGCCCATAGGAGATCAATGAGAGTTGAAGTTTTATTCTGACATGCACACAGAACATATCTGCAATATGGACCCAGAGACCCAGGCAGGGCACAGAATTGCCTCACAGTGGAGGCACAGTCCTACTAAAGTCAGCGTGACTGCCGACAGTCATTCAACATGCTCCAGATACTCAAAACGCAGGTCAGGGACAGATTCTCAAGTGATCAGTGCTAGGTCTTCAGCAGCACATTTTACATTGACAAATGGAAGTTTCTCAGTGGTGTCACGTCTTGCAAATATTTGTACAAATTTTTCCACGCACCTTGGACCCAAAGTAGATCTTTAAAGCAAAAAGAGGACACTGCCTAAAAGAGCTACTGGGTCAAGGACTCTAGTCCAAAATGTTTAAAACCTGGACTCAAATCCTTGATCTTAGGCACAGCAAAGACTAGAACCATGATGATCTGTGCACCAGAGCAGTTTGCTACCACAGAGGAATCATCTATTCTTGAAACTATTTTCTTGTTTAAAAAAAAAAAAAAAAAAAAAAGCAAGCTTGTTTAAAACTTGTTTTCCTCCTGAAGTAGAAGAAAATTAAATGGGAAACCTTTACGTTTTTGCAGAGTGAAATTTCAGTCAGCATTACGAAACTTGCGCAGTTGGGTCCAGCCTTTCCAAGGACCTCTGGAACCAACAGTTCCTCAATTCCTGTTGAAACTCTTTATGACCCTGCTCCCAGAAGCCTACAGTATCAGACATATGCTCAAAAATGCACAGCTCTTAAAAGAATATGGTACCAGGCATGGATGGTGAGTCTTTTTGGAAGTTCATACCCACCCATCAAAAGAATGTCACAATCTAGTCCCAGGCCAGACAAATGCATGGCTGGCTCCCATCCAATTGCTTCATGTCTTAATTTCCTGTCCCTCATTTTCAAGTTTTATTTTCTCTCAACTTCCTGTCATGTGTTCTCAGCTTGCAAAAGACAGGATACCATTTGCATTCACAAACTGCAAGGAGGTTTTACTGAACTGTAAAAGTTACGTCGTCTGACATTATTTTGACTGTATCGGCACTGCGTTAATATTCAAAGTTGAAGCTTATTATACAAGATGCTCTTTGGCCCTCTCTTGCACTTGGTCTCCATCTAGGAAAAGCTAGTCCACAGGCCAGGAATATAGAATTTAATCAGAATATCAAAGGATGGCAACATGAAGAAATTCAAATTACTCTAGATGGGAAAAGTTTTCAAATATGAAACAGACATTATGATGTATTCAGTATCCATGTTTTATTCTTCTTTATTAATTTTTTCAAATTTTAAGATCTGTGTCGCACTTATACTTTAACCATGCTCCACTTCCACGATTTCCACTCACACTAACCTTACTATATATGACAAAGGAAAAATATTAATATGTTCTATTGATTGTCTACCTAATAAGCGAAAGCTTGCAGAATACTTTTCCAAAATGAAATAACATTATTTTCAAGCTTTTTTTTCTGAACTATAAGGACTAGAAACTTTGTTTTATAAGTAAGGATTGGTTACACTGCAACCAAACAACTTTTGTGGTTTAGCAAAAAGTAGATTTTATTTTAAACTGAATATTCAATACGGATAAAGGGTGCTCTCTGTGACTGAGAGCACCAAAAGTAAGAACCTAGCATTTTAAAATAACTCTTACAAATATGGGTCGTGCTTCAGTGGCTTGAAATGCCTTATTTGTATAATTTCTCCCACTGGGTGAATACAATTTTAAAAGGAAATGAACCATTGTAATATAAGCTACACACCACCTATATATACCTTGTGCTTGCATGTGAGCATTATAAATATTATCAGCAGCAAAAAAAGCAGCCAATGCTTTTCCAAAGGAAGAAGACATTTTTTTTGTTTCGTTCTTTCTTGATCTATTGTTGTGACTCTTCCTTTGATTGACAGGTGGCATTCTTGTCTTTATGGATGGAGAAGCAAAGCCCTTGATGGTTATCGACATAAGGAAATGTCATGTCTGAATATGTTTCAACAGGACCTTTTTTCCCCTCATTTCCTGCTCCTTCCCCTCAATTTATTATATTTAATGCCATGAAATCTCTCAAATATGAATTCATAATCCAAACACTTAATTGCAGTTGGGAACCCAAACCTGGCATTTAATTGCCATGTGGTATTAAAAGTCACATTTGCAACAAAAGCGTCCTTACAAGATAAGGTTGACCAAGTTCCCTTTTCCTTTGCACCTATGCAACCAAAGCACCTCTTGGCCTTCAACTTTCAAGACGGTGGCGGAAACATCCTATTGAGTGACGGGAGTAGCTCTCTAACCGACACATCATTGTAAATTACGCATCAGGTGTAATTCATTCAGAAACCAGAAGCAAGTGGGTGGAAGCGGTAAAATAGCTCGCTTTGCACTGGGCTGACACACAGTGGAAGTGCAACACGAGGGCAATTCACTCAGATGTGGTGCTCAGTGGCGTTGCACCCGGTCTTTGCAAAAAGGGGTACCACCTCCATTTACATCCAAAATAACTCTCTGACACTCTTGTTAGCATGAAGCCTGGCTCAGCGTCGGGGCTGAGTGCAGGACTGAGGGAATCGTGCTCTCCCACAAAGCCTGGGTTTGGCTGTGGTAGTCTTTATGGTGCTTTATACTAGGGACACTAACCAGTACATGCCATTAGTCCAGCTCCCTCCTCCTTCTGCCGCAGCATATCAGTAACACGGACCATCCTTCCTGTCTGGCCCTAAAGACCATCGCTACCCTCTGCACCACACTACCCCCAGCAAGACTCACTTCTACCCTGTACAACATTCCTTGTTTAAAAAACACTATTCCTTCATGCTATGCACAGGCTTCAGACTACCTCTAACACTTATTCCTCTCCCCCTCTTCCACCCTTCCTCTCCTTGTTTTGTCATGTCTGAAATTAATTTGTTATCCTCCATCTCAAGCAGGGATCGTATCTTTTTATCTGCGTTGAAAAGTGCCCAAACAGCATAAAAATTATATCTTTGGTGATGTCAAATAATAAATAATAACAATAGGGCAGACTGGGAATACTTTGTCTGGGATAATGCATCATTGCTCTCTCTACCATGACCCTAATTCATCTGCATAAATTTCCACATGTTTTATATGCATTAGGCTAACATTTTGACCACTAACCACAGGGTGAAGAAATGTAACATAGGAGCTGGTTTTGTGCAGCCAAAAATAGGTATCTCTAATTTAAAAATAAACAACAGGAAACTATTCCCCGGAACACTTCTGTCCCTTCAAGTGGATCTATGTCCCAGCCCAGGTGGGGAACCCAGAGAGGCCTGATTGTATTTGTCACTCCATGAATGGCTCATGTCTTGCAATGAGCAGATCTTAGCCTAGTGAACTGCCCTTCTTCTGCCACTTTGGCACAAAGAGCTTCACAGCTAGGTAAATTTTCAGCTATTTTCAAAGTAAAGCTCTGTGTCTTGCTTCTATTTAATGAGCAGTGTTTTGGGGTCTAATGTGTTGCAAATGCCGCTCTATCGTGCTCTGAAATAAGGGAGCCAGTCCTTCACACCAGTCCTCAGTAGTTGTGGAATCACTAAGGCATCTTGCAAGGTTTAGCACTCAGGTTTGTTTCATTGAATCGTGTTACCCCACCTGGACAGCACATGCTGCAGGTGGTACCGATGGTACCTGTCAAGGTTCCTGAGCACCGCTGAACTTTCCTCCCTAGCCCATTGCCATATATTTCCTAACTTTTTAATCCGTATGCTTTCAGGCATGCACAGGGCAAATGCTTCTCCCAGAAGACTGAATAAAGTATACCCAAGTAATAAATTATATTACTTCTGGCCTTCTCTGCCATTGGATTCAATCTCATAAATGCAAAAGGAACATCTAAGAGGAGAAGAGCCTGCCTGGCCTCTTATTCTCCATAGTGGGAGTACAGAAAGCAAGTTCAGAATCAGATCTACGCAGTCTAAGCCCAGCCTGTCTGCAGTTACAAGTTTTACTTCAATTGAAGGAGTATTTGGGAAGACAATCACATGCAGGATGCATGAGCATTCCTATCTCTTCTAGTTAAGTACTTCTGTTTTTCCCTCATCTTGTCACTGAATGCATTTCTACTCTTTTATAGCCAGCCAAGCTATAAAATCCAGCATGAGCTTGAAGTATACTACATGGTAATTTTGTATCGCCCTAATAATGCTCAGATTTACTGGGATCTGTTCTCTCACTGATGCATATTTGTAAGTACTATTAACGTTAATGGGAGTTACGAACTAATTAGAAAGGAGAACAAAATCTAGGCTATAGGATGCAAATTAGAGTAGTGCCTACGTCACTTATCTTCCCGCTGAGGAATTACACAGTAGAGCAAAATCAAGGACAGTGACTCTAAATTCTGTTGACTATTTGCCTTACATTTTGCACCCATGAACCCACAACAAAACAAAATATTTGACGGGAAATAGCTAGCCAGGTTATTAAAGTCTATTGCATAATAGCAAAGTCTCCAAGCTAGTTCTCAAACAGAGAGAAAGATTTGAAAAGTTCGAATCTGGCTCACTTAGACACAGTCAGCAAAGAATGGTTGTGAGGTATAGCTAACAATTAATATTTTTAACAAGCTGGTCAAGAGAGTGTAGCTCAGTGAGTCTGTGTATTAAAAGGGCATTGTTAGCACACTGCTTGGCTTTTATGAGGTGAAACAATCCAAACCTACTTCAGTGCATGGAGAGGTTTGGAGAGGTTTTATTTTCATCCTTAAAGTCCAGGGTGGCTTTGGCATAATAAAGGTCATATCTCCTAATCATGGTAATGTTCACACACAGCAATATGAGCTCATTGCAGAGAGCTCCAGCACTCAGAAATCCCCGGTTAGAAGGTGTCACCGATTAAACTATCGCATTTCAAAGGCTTCCATACAGTAAATAGGAAAGAAAAGAAGAAAAGGAACCATGGCCTTTTGTTATTCAAAAAGCTACGGAGAGCGATAATTAACCCATTTTTGTTGAGAAATCATTTGGACAAAAGTCAAGGGATTGCCACCCTGTCAATTGTTAAGTCTAGATAAGGACATTATATTCCACTGTACAAAGAGTGACTGAAGATAGTGAATAGAAAGTAGGCCACTACTATGACTTTCCCTAGTCCATCGAAAAAGAGGTCTATTTTTTTCCACAAAAGAGGTAATATAGTAAAAAAATCTCTTCCTACATTAAAACGTAACTACAGTGCTTGTTTTTGCATTTTGTTAAATATTCAAAGTACCAAGCAATTAGCATGTCATTAATGAATAATTAATTACTGTTAAAACAGGCTTCAGATTTTTTTGCAACTAAATTATTTAAAGAGCAAATATAACAATGGAATGCAGCCCCCCCCCCCCCTTGTATTTTCACCAGTGCATTGGTTTGTAGATGTATAGGGGTTTATTAACTAAGAGAAAAATTATATTTTGGAACATGGAAAGATTCCAGATTCCCTTCCTGTTCCACTGCCCTCATCCCCTCAAAGGAACCTGAGGACAAAAAGTGATGTGGTTCTTGTTAGCATCTGCTAGGAATGCATTAGTTAAAATATCTGAGATGTGCTTCGGTGTACAAGATTTGTACATTCCCTGAAAAAAAAAAAAAAAAGAAAGTTGAAGACTAGTCCTACAAACACTTTGCAGCAGTGTACTCTAAGACTGAGCAAGTGCAGTGTGTTTTTCTTAATCATTTGTCACCAGCTCTAATGACAGTTACTGTATTATTAAGATCTACCCCACTATACAGCCAAGAGTTAAAGAGAAAGTAATTTGTTGCCACTTGCAGATATACATCACTAGTAAGACGTTAGTTTATATTTATAAGCTGCACATCTGTGAATCAGTTGGCCTACCCATCTGTTAACTGCACCAGTAAACAGTAAGTCTGTGAGCTGCGTATTCCTGCATCCATCACAAATTCTTTCTTTAATTGTATGTTTATGCAACAAACCTCCACTTAAGTGTATTTGAGAATGTTTTGAACAGTGATAATTAGTTTTTATGACTCAATACTACTCTTCCTAACACTGATTCAACACTATTATTTTAAATAGAGACAGCACTTTTCTCTAACAGTGTCAAAGCAGGTTTTCTCCATGGAGCAGAATTTGTCCCTACAAAGATACTTCGGGAAAACAAATCTCTTCCCAGTGTTCCCAAGCTACCGTTACAGTATGCAAATGTGATTCTTCATCTTTTCATAAACTTTTTGTTTAGATACTGGTCTCTGAAATAAAATACTTTAAGAGCTATCAGCCCACCACAAAAAGTTGTGAAAGAGCTTGGATTGCACAGGACTGGATAGCAGGGGGCTAAAATTGTAATTTTGGACACACATTCAGCAAGGTGCAGTACAATTGTTAGACATGTCTGTCTTTATGCTCGTGACTCAAGGAGACTACTCACCTATTTAAACTTAAGATACCCGCTTACATATACTGCTGATTCCAAGTGCTGTTTCATTTCCAAGCAGATTTATGCTTGGGTACTTCACCTAATTTCTGTAAACAAAAAGCTAATGGAGAAAAAAAAATGAGCTATAAAGTTCTACCTCTTACTGTATCTCATTTTACTCAGGAAATATTGCGTGCACCTTTTTGCATAATAGGGGATTTTCACAGTGGTTTTTTCTAATGGCTTTACAGTGAAGTTGTGTACAATATGATGTTCAACTTCATAAAGCATTTAGTAACAGCATTTATTTTGTTTGAGGAACTGAAAGCACACTTATCTATGTATCATTGTGCTGATGCAAATGGCAAAATTTTCCACATGATTAAACATCATTTTCTCAGGGTATTCTGTGTCCAAGTGCCTGCTACTCAGTAAATGTTTAGATCAATGCATGGTTGATCCCAAGTCTTGCAAGCCTAAAATCCTTCCATATCTAAATAAACACGTAAGTTTACTTAAGGCCAAAAAAGGACTTAGGCAGGATCTGGAAAGAATCAGCTGGGTTAAAAAAAAAACGCTAATTTAAAAAAAAACCCACACATATGCATGTGATAATATTTTAAACAAGGGGTTACGTTTATGTGTATCTCTTTATTTACTCCTTACCAGGAAAGTGTTTCACTTAGTGACTCCTGGAGCAAAAAGTGCCCACCGGTGAATGACGGTGCTCTGCAGAAATGGCCATTGACTGACAGTAGTGACGCCTACTGGCACCGTCAGCCCCAGTAGCTGCCAGAAGCTCCCCTGTAGCTGGTCTTCAGCCACCAAGCTGCTCACAAGTCCAGCATCTGTTCTTTGCTTAACATGACTGGGAGCCGTATGGACACAGTCCTCCTCTCTCATTCCTAGGGGCAGATGCCAGCGTGGTCTTATGTCACTTCCAAGAGAAAAAGCCCTGACCTACACAGTGGCCGTCAGACGAACCAGGATCTTCGCGAACAGTAGGCTTATCAAACTATGATAATAATTTTTAGAGCGTGTGGCAGCCCAAAGAGAGATTTTTCTCAGTAAGTATTGTTGTGATTTTGTATGATTATTACAGATATTGAGAAAAGTCAGATCGAAATAAACTTACTGAGGATATGCAAAAATAAAGCATGCAAAAAGAAGGAATCACCCTGTTCCCGTCTCCTAAATCCTTTGCCAGTCCAGCACTCCCAAATCCACCAGCTCCATACCCCAACAGTTAAGCTTGGCAGGTCACCGGAGCTCAGTGCTAAAAATCATGCAGTCCCCGGCTTCCCTATGAAACTGATGACAAGGGCATCAAATTGATGCTTCTGCCAGAACTGGCCAGAGTACAAAATCTCATTCCTGAGCAGATGTCAGGTAGGGCGAACATTCAATCTCCACAAGGCTTGGACAAAAATGTAGGACAGCAGCACAGAGGTGAAAGAGGTTTGGTGAAAAGAACAGACCCCAAGTCTCCAGCCAAAATATTTCAAAGCAACTTCTGCCGAGGAGACATAATCAACAATTCCAGCAAGAAAGAATGTCGGCTTCAGCACACACAAAAAACCTTCCACTAACATCTCCCAAATGGAAAAGATATTATAAACAACATTCACCTCACTCTCCTCCCTCCCTGTCACAGAAATGACCACGATTCTTTACTACATACCTTCAAAAACAGTCCTTTGCAGATGAAAAGAAATAAAATCTAACCTTAAGAAGTACATTCAGAGACCCCCTTTATGCCACCGCTCTGTGTTATGGAAAAATGAAGGTAGAAATCTGTTGAAAAACATTTCCCTGCTGTATTGTGATTGACATCTGACAGTGCTCAGTGGTGTCCTAACTTGGATGAATTTAAATGACAAGCTTTCCTTTATAAGTAACAGAGCTCCTTTTACAATAGAACAGCACGATTACTTCATGGAAAGGAAAAAAAAGGAAGAATCAAAGTTTTTCTTCAAATCCCTGGGGACACCCCGATCTGTCACCAGGCTACAACCTTCTCTCGTTAATCTATGCAAATCAGATGACTCTAATTTGTGGCACCGATTGCTTTACCACACCTTTAAATTCAGAGATCAGCTATGGGATGATGCCTACATCACACAGAGTTCAGATCACCTTCATATTGCCAACATTTTTAATGCCATGACAGATGACTTCCCCACCATTCTGGGACAAGGCAGTCCACGTAGCCCTCCAGACTACTTTTTGATTAACATCGAGACAAAAGCCAGCGGTGTTTTGCCTCTTCGTTTGTGATTAGCAGCATTGCTGCCGTAAGCATTCCTAAGCAAGAACCCCTGGGAAGAGTATCAGATCCCAGGTCAAGGCACAGACTGCCAATATCACGGCTTCGCTAACAGTCACCCAATCGCTTTTATGGACATGAAAAAAAAAAAAGGTATTCACTGTAATAAGCACTGGTTCCAACTGAGAGATATTATGTCAAACTCTAAGGCCTGTTTCAAAACTTTCTCCATTCACGTAACTTAATACACTTTGTAAGCCAAAGAGGGCAATATCACAGAAGATGCTCTATGTTCACCTTCCATGTCACACAAAGGCCACGGAAGCTATTTTGTCTGGGTTTAGTGCGGTATGGGAGTTAAACTTTTTGCTTTAAATTGGGTCCTCGTCAAGGCTACACTATTTTTTATTTAACCCTAGCCTAACTTATTTTATCCCTAGTTTTATCCCTTTTCTCATGTGAGACTCTTGTCTTCATAGTGCTGAAAAAGTGGAGATTTTCATTTATAATGAAAAATGCGTTAGTTATTCCTATTATCCACATATACATGCATATATATCTATTCAGAAAGTTACTGGAGAGAAAACTTGAAAACCCTTTTCCTGAAAACCAGAAAGCACATGGGAGTGTCATTATTAATAAAACATTCAAAGAATTTAATACATGGCCTATGTGATCCATCCATTTAATGCATCTAACAATACACTCTGCGTAATAATCTTATTTGCTTATGCCTTGCAATTCTGACGACACTCAAACCTGTTAACCATCTTTTCAAACAAACACTGAAGGTTGCCAGTTGTGACAGATTTGGACTAATGTTGATGGTAGCATGGGAGTTAGTTAAAGTGATTTGATAAGCTTGTAGCAGCTTGAGGGGCGGCGTCATTCCAAATATGTAAACAACATTGTCAACAACATAGCCCATCAATAAATGCAGCCTGTATCTCACACAGACATTATTAAAATAAAAAAAAAATATATTGAGAAACAGGAAGGAAAACAGACAGAGGAAAAGAAAAAAAAAAAAAAAAAAAGAAAAAAGTTTCTTTGTCCATAGCCACAAATCAATGACATATAGCATCAGGGTTCACTGAAACAGTGACAAATGTGTCAGGAATACTTGTTTTTAGCATTACTGTATTCTTTACAACTATTAGGAAGCAAGTACAAGGTTTTTATAGGCATAGAGGCTAAATGTACAGTGACATAATTCACAAGCTCACTCATGCTTTGTATTAGAGCTTTCACTTACTATAGAAGTGGATTATCCCATTTTCCCATGCTGATCCAAGTGATCTCATTACTTAGAGAAGAATCCTGGCATACAAGGATCACTTTGCCAGCCATCACTTACAACATCCTAGCAGAGTCTGTTTTTAAAGAAAAACTCTCATCTTTTTCTTCTAATGGCTCTTCTATTGAAAAAAAAAATTAAAAACCGAAAATAGCTTCCACAGGGATTACAGCCTCTGCCACTAGGGAGGCCAAATGCAATTATGGAGCCAATATTTTTTAACGGCTCCCACTCTGATGGCCAATAAGCAGCTTGGTATTCCCCCGTCTCCATCCCCCAAGCAAATTGCTATATATATCCACTGGCGGGCTGCCAGAGTCTTTGAAGGCTCTGCACCACAAGCATGCTCAGTGAATCCTGGCCATCTGGTTAGCTGGCTGGATCCCTTCCTCCATGATCTGCATCTTCAGGCAGAACCAGCCCCTGGAGTATCTGGGTATGGGCAAGAACCATTTTAGGGGACAGTCTGCCTGTACCGATTGACAAGTGACCCATTCCTTTGCTCCATCCTCAAGAGCTTTTATCTGAAAGTGGATCCCAAAGGTCTTTCAGTGTCTTATGACATGCAGAAGCCCTTTCCATAAGGTAGGACTTTCCATAACAGACCTCAAGAACAGACCTGTAAACTAGCGGGGGAAAGTGCTTTAAAATAAACAACAGATCTCAAAACAAACCCTAAAAGCATCTAGGCCTCTATCCAACAAAACACTTAAAAGCTCGTGTAGCTCTAGAGAGGGAAGACAGCTCACCAAATATGCACAGATGTTTGATAGCCAGATTCACTTTTCACAGCTCTGCCACAGACTCATCTGTAACCTCGTACAAGTGATTCAAGCCCTGCCCTGCCATGCTTCATTTCCTCCAGCTGTAAAACTGGGAAAGTCATCCTGAGTTTCATCATTGTGAATATTGTCTTATATATTGGATGTTTATCCAGTGACCAGATACTGGAGTAATTAATTGCACAGAGATGCTTATACATTTAACTACATACATCCAGACTCTTCCTCAAATGCATGGACCACCCCCCACCCACTGAGTAGACCCCTTCAAATTTCATTGAAATTTCCCCTCTAAGTAAAGGTTTGCTGTATCTTTAACTCTCATGGGACATTGAGGTATCAGGGTTAAAATTGGCTAGAAAAAAAAAGATTATTCTATCATGCTTTCTCTAATGGGCAATCCTCAAATTCTGTTGATGTTTAGGATGCTACGATGTGGTTCAAAGCTAAATTTAGGGGAATTAGTCCTTTCAGTTCAGTATTGGTTTGCCTCCTTTTTTCAAATGCGTAAGAAGTCCTTATTATATATTCACATATTAGACAGAGAGTGATCCTGTGAGGTTTAAGAAATAACAACTTGGAAAAAATTGATTTCCAAAGGACTGGCTGCAATGTTGATTAATATTCAGAGAGGAAGATCTAGTGGATAGGGAACTGCCCAGGGATTTAGGAGATCTGGAATGTAGAAGAGGATCCCAGCTTAAATACAGACTTCTTTGGAGAATTGGTTTCATCTCATCTGCAAAATCTCAATAAAATAGAACATCACTGCTTCAGAGGGGACATAATCCATTAGAATATCTCAGGTAGACTTTTATATTAAGGCTGAAATAACAAGTGTTTCATCCATGATACTCTCACTTTTTCTTTTCCTTATTTGCAGCCTATCCAAATTCAACTGATTCCTAAATCTTTGCCCAAACTGGTATTAAGGTCACCTTGACAGTGCAACTATAGGATAAAGACATCTGTAAATTCAGAAAGAGCATAGAGACTACCACTGCTGTAAGAGACTGGTGACTCTAAACAGGAATTTACATTTGCCTAAGATCATTCAGGAAAAGCAGAGCTCCACAGTTGCGTTTGCCATTCCATAGCTAAAGCAACCTCCCAACAGCAACCACAGAGAGACAGAAACACACAGTAAAAGCCATGCATGCAACTGAATAATACTGCCCTAACACAGTTGCCAAGAACTACTTGAGAAGAGGCAAAATT
Source organism: Mycteria americana (assembly GCF_035582795.1). Lineage (NCBI taxonomy): Eukaryota > Metazoa > Chordata > Aves > Ciconiiformes > Ciconiidae > Mycteria > Mycteria americana. The sequence goes on from NC_134372.1 coordinate 10,491,441, forward strand.
TACCATCACAGACTGGAGCAACAATGCCTATTTCCTGTAATTAAATGATTAGTCTCACTTCCAAGCTAAGACTGCAGCCAGAGCACTCACATGGCCAGTGCAATTCCAGAGAGCAATCTAAGGGGCTCTGTGCAGCGACCACTGTGCTTCACTGCCCCCCAGCACCCCACCACCATGCCCTCTGATGGTGCAGATGAAGGGCTGCATTTCATAGGAATCCACGGTTAGAAGCCATTGCTGGTACTAGAGATGTTGCTGCAATCCACACATTGAAAAGCATTACAATTTAAGCAATAGTGATTAATTGATATGAAGTTGTGTTCCTGCCCCTCCTATGGCATCTGAGCAGATCTTACCTTCGAAATAACAAGGGGTTAAGATTTGCCATGAACATACCACCTACATTTTTAAGGTTATAAAAATGGGATGCTTACACTTTTCCTAACCCCTCACCAATGACCAGACCCATATGTAAATTTCACACAGTAGTATTTAGTAGCATAATTAATCCCTACTTTATGTTATGAGTAATATTTCCTATTCCCGACCCTGCAACGTCCTTTAAGAAGATCCATGTTCCAATTAGACTAGCCCATCGGCACTCTTTTAATGAGCAGATTAATCATTCAGATGGGTACAATGGTGTCATCACAGGTTTTAAATATGATAATCTACATCCTAATGGTGCTGCAAAAGCCTTGGCTCACAGCAAAAAAGGTAGGCAAAAATTGGTGATACTTTCTTTTTTGTTCTCTTTCTTTTTCCATATGACACAAGACATGCGAATACTTGGGCAATGCAGAAAGTGCAGCAAGAAGGCAGCTCGGAGAGAGGGGGTGCTGAGCAGCTCGATAATTCAGGTGCAATAATTGTTTTGCAAGGAGAGATCCTCTGGTCCCTGAAAAACCTTCTGCCATGATGAGGAAAAAATTCAGGTCTGTCTTGTCAGCCTAACACATCAGCTCTGCCCTTACAGCATTTTCTCAACACTTACTTAAAACACATCCAAAATGTAAGACTGTCATTCAGAAATTCATTTAATTTTAATAAAAATAGAGGTCTTCTCTGATCATGCCCAACTTCATTTCCAAAAGGCAGCCTGGATATTTTTAAAGCCAAAGAGAACCTATTACATTTATTGGAAAAAAGGCAGGGGGGAAAGAAGAAAGAAAAAAAAAGAAAAAAGAAAGAAAATTTTAAAAGGGCGAAAAAGGGCGAAAAAAAGACTTCCAAACTACATTATATGGGCTCAATTCCATGCAAAAAAGCTGGTATAGATACTCCCATTCAAATGCAATCCATGAAAAGGCTCCTATAGTAATACCACCCTCAAAACTAGAAGTGCCAGGATTATAAAGCCAGGACCATACTCCATCCCTACTCTCAGTGTGACAGTTAAAAATCTTATGTGCTGCACCACTCCGTAATTGTGGCTTTGTACTCATGGGGCTTGTTTTAGCAACAGGTAGAAGTTACATCTGCTTTTCCATCTCTTGAGCTTGTCTTAGTAAGACAAGCCCTGCAGAACACCAGCTCCTTTGCAGACACACAACAGTGATTTACACTGTGGTTGATTTTGATGTATCCAGAAAAGAACCAGCAACTGTCAATTCATCCACAGGTTGCCTTTTAAACCCAGCAAGAAACGGACAGTGGTGGATACTTGTCTATGAAAAAGCTAACTATAAACCATGATCCAGTTCTGAAGACCGTCCTCTTGTGAACAGTCCTCATGAAGTCATGACCAAAGTCTGAGTAACTCTTTCATCATTGTCTGAGGAGGAACTGAGTAAGGGATATAAAATTTGGACTTATCTCTAATGTACCCACACACAATCTATGGCAGAAGGCAACCGTAAATTCTGCCTCAAGATGTCTCAACTTCATTAAATCATGTTTCTGGTACAAAGGAATCTTTATTTCTTATCATTAAAGCAAAATCTCTTCTTCAGCAGCCAAAATCTACTCTCCAAAGTCACTGTCAACAGTGTGATTGTATTTTTCAAACCACATTTTTCAGCTAATTTTTGTCCAAAGCCTCCTCATTTTACTCAGATATGTAACTGTAGGAATCAGTCATGCTACTCAATTAAATTGTATCCATCTTGGCCCTTCAACTTTTAGGATCTGATCCAGCTCTCCTTGACTACAAAGACAATTGGATCAGAGCCATTTTGCATAACGTCGGTAGAGGATTAGGTATTTCAGTCAGGTCTTCAGCTGTACTGCCTGAACTCAATCTGAAATTGCCAGCATCAGATAGGCCGATACAGAAAATGGTTTGCATACAGAAGGAAGCACTGAAATTATAAAGAGCCATCTTGTGCACATGCACTTGCTGGGCTAGAAGACATTATTCTTACTAATGCACCTTTGCTAATGTCCACATCACAAGGATCTTTTTTTTTTTTTAGTGTAACACTAATGTTAGTTGTCCATTATGGTATCTGGAGTCATAATGGGCAAGGAATCCCTACAGTGAAGAAGCCAAAGGAACAACATTCAGAAATAAATTCCTACATTGGTTATGGGAATATTGCTGTAGCAAAATTTTTTTATTATTATTATTTAAAAAAAAAAAAAAACCAAAACATTTTTTCAGTGCATTAATTTCTGCTCGTTTTGCAAATTCAGGAAATCATTCAGAAGGCAGCACTGTAGAAGCACTTAGGAAAACCAGCATGAACCATCGGATGGTCCCTGCGATGTTCCTCTTAGAGGGACGCCCTTACTCTCACCCTGGCTGGCTTTTCTGCAGCCCCCAATACTGGTAAGCAATGCATTCTTCTGCACCTGACACGAGAGTCTGATTTTGGCTGTCACTCTTTGCTGAGGCTTTAACTAACATTATCTGTGCAACTCTAGAAACCACATCAAATTGCAGTTTTTCCTGATTTTATAGTAATTTGCATAATAGGTCACCGTTAACACGCTGTGCTGAAGGAGAAGCAGCTCAACTGAAATCTACCTCAAACGTTTCCATTAAAATATGCTCAATTTTTTCCCCTCTACCCTCAGTTCTATCAGCCCAGGAGTGAATTAAGGAAATACATATGTAAACAACTGTAAATAAATGCAAAAAATAATTATAAAATTAGTTCTAGGTGCATAATCCAGTGTGATTCATGTTATGTTCCCACTGTGATCCCAGTTCCAGAAGAGTTAATCAACCATAGCAACCTTCTAATCAGAGCAGTGAACTAATGATCCTATTTCTGAGTAATACCAGTCAGATAAGGCTCTCAAAAGGTAGTTAACATCACTTTGGTGGAAAGGCATGACAAGTGCAAGTTCTAGCAGTGGGTAATGCATCATTCATGCCCCCTCTCGTTCTGACATTTTAACGTTATCTTGTTTTACTGTGTCGGCCTAACACTGCCACTGCTGGCAAATTAAACTGTGAACTTACAAAGTGGGTGGCAATAAATACAAATTATGAGAGTTCAAAAGATGTCCCTGGAGGTGTACTGCCAGACATGGAATGTCTCTGGCTTTTCTGTCACATAGCAATAGACAAGACAAAGTGTAGCATGAGCTGAAAAAAAGAATTAACTACATCATGATGAAAAATGAGATGAAAATGAAAAGAAAAAAGAAAAAAAAAAACAAATAAAAGGGAGATGCAAAGGCAGGACATGAATGAACGAAAAAGCATATCCTTGAAGTATAAAACATAACTCTATTTCGCCTTGTAGAATGAAAGCTATGTAAATTAGGAATCAACAAATGCCTCTTAGAAATACAGACCAACTATAAAATGTTGTCAATGTTATTACAAAAGTAAGCAGCTCCTCCTAAAGAAACTGCCACACAAAAATGGTAGCAGTATGATGTTACAGTGTTTGTATCTCTAGCAGAAATTCAGAATATCCCACTGCACTTACCCACACTAACAAAGATTTCACATTTTGCATTGACTTAAATACATGGGGCAAAACCCTGCTCTCAGAGTCGGAGGGGTGGGGGGAAAATTGAGAGAACTGCCCGAGGTGACAAAAAGGAAATCACAAAAAGCAAAAGCTCCTTGCACGGCCTTATCCCCAGCCTTTTCTATTTTGTGTAGGGAATAGGGAGATAACAGGGGCAGCGGGGACTCCCCCTCACCCCCCCCCACACACACACTTTCAGGGGGCTGGTGACCGACTCAGCCCCACAGAGCCAGGACCCAACTGCACGGTGCATCAGTCGTACTGCAGATTTAACACAGACAAAACAGGAAAAAGTTAACATTTCTTCCTTCCCTTAGGAAGATAAAACTTTACATGCTATTAATGGGGTCAGAAAAAACTGATTTTTAATATACCCAAGCCATGAAGCTTATTCAACTTGGTCTAACACCACTAATGAATCTTATAAAACATTTTATCTCCCCCACCCATGTTCACAAACCACTCACATGAGGCTTGAAAATCACAATAATATCTTCCCAAAGTACAGATATCACTCACACCATATGCAGCACAACTCTGTTTATTTTTCCCTATAAACCATTGGTTTCATTGAAACTCATTAGCATCACCTGTGTTAATTACACTAGCAAACCAATCAACAGCTCCTTCTTAATTAGGTTTTCTTTATTAAAGCCGGAAATTACCAAGGAGACAAAAGTCAACTGGGGAAATTATGTGAAAAGGAGTGTTTATGCCAAATTACCATACAAAATATAATAAGGAAAGGAAACTCAGTTTGTTTACAGGAATAACAAACAATATTAATTTTCAAGGTCACTGGCACAATTATTAATTACCTGTCTTACATTTTATTGTGATAGTTTAGTCTGCAAAGGCAGGGATGGCTCATAAAAAAATCCTTCAGAGTGTGGTTGTATTGCATTTCAGCTGCCATGGTCACTGCCTATGACGTGCGCAGTGTTTTAGGAAGTTACTTTCATGAGCATTTCCCAGATGGGTGGGCACGATGGAAACTCTGTAAGGTACATAAAAAGCTCCAAGGTTTGACTGCTACCTCCCTTAGAGAGGTCCCATGGGAAGGGAGCATTCAGCCAGTGAAATCTAGGTTGCTCATCCCTGGTGGGAGGCATTTTGGGGTCCAAGAATGTACCATGAGAAGTGCTGCTGCTACAGATCCTAAGACCCCACAGAGATGCCATGCCCCCTGCCTTTACATCCCCTGATACCAGTTAAAATGACTCCCACAGCTCCAGGGAACAGAACTGGCATGGACTGAAATAAGCCCCACTCAACATAAATGGGTTTTCTAAGGTTCAGCGAGGAACACCATTAAATCAACCCTTCTGCAGAGGAAATCTGCTGGTGTACCCAGCTTCCGCCCCTCCACTGCCAATAATGGGCTATCAGGCTTCGTTTGTGCTCTGGGGGTCAAGAGCCAGACCCAATAGCATCCTGCTCAGTCTGGTTGCCATTGGGTTGATGCCAAGATGAGGTCAGGATGCTAGGCCACAGAGCAAAAGCTGTGGCTATTGCTATAGGAAGTTTGCCATCTGCTTTCTCTTTACATGCCCACCTACCGGGAGAGTCCCCTTTGAGCATTCTTTACCACACTGTATCTTCTCTTCAGGTTTTCCTATGTGCCTACACACACACATGCTCAAAGCCATACACTCAACTGGTCTGTAGCTCCACAGGTCTACCAGGATCCCCAAAGAATCATTAGATGTTACCATCAAAGCAGTTGTCCACTGACAACCAGCAACCATGATGAGACCTTTCAAGACATACTGCATCAGGAAAGCATCATGTGCTGATGTTTTGGATCCTCTGAAGCTTCATCTTCTCTCCAGATTAAACACCTTGCAACATATGCTGATTTTTCAGCTGACCAATATGAAAGTCAATGCTTGAGCTCTGCATTCTTGACCTGACATGTCAAAGAGAACTACTGAAATAATAAACTACTGTAGATTATCTGCTGTCAATTCACCTGGAAATCAAGTCTCAGCAACCTATTATTTCAAAGTTACTGGCTGTGCTGCACAACAGTTCAGTTTAGCTTCCTAAAAACGAGATGACTGTTCCCAGCCTTGCACTGTTCGACATGTCTACGACTGTACAGAACTTTATTTTGTAAACTCTTTACTGATTCCATGGAAAGCTCGGATTCTGCGTCATCCTCCTCATCACACTTTGTTTCCTAAATGGCTGTGAACAGGTCCTTTTGAAGTTTACTGCAGTTAGTTCAGGGTAGCATGCATACATGCTGCTGTTACGTTATGGCAGACATTTTTCTGTTGTTTTGTGATCACTTCTACACTGATTGCAAAAATGTATCTAATTTTTAATTAAATCTTTGTATTCTGTCTTAATATTTTGGTGCATGCATCCTTAGTTAATCACCCATCAGTTCTTTTCAGTCCTGCTGACACTTGCATTTGGGAAGAATAATTTTCTGTAGTTTTACAAATATGCAATGTCCTTGAAAAAAACTAGTCTAATTCTCAGAATAACTTTCCTTTAAACCAGTTATCTATTATACCGCCAACATCTCAGTCTGCAATAAGTCCATTTATTAACTGTTCAAATGCACATACCTTAGCTTTATTGCACAGATCTATTACATAATGGGCAATTACCTCATTTTACAGATAGTTGCTTGTAAACTAAGATAATGTGGTTTTCCCATGAGTTATTCTTGTATGGATTATGGGTCTTCTGTATTTTCTGTCCGTCTTGATCTTATATTTTGCACTCCCCTTTATGGCACCACTGGAAGACACAGCAATCACCAGTGCCAGGACACCTGCAGCATCTGCTCTCTGCTTGTGCAGTATCTGGCACACCGGGGCCTCAATGCTCATCTGGTGTCCCAGGTGTGACCATAGTACAAATATTTCACTTTCTCCAATTTCTTTGCAATGCCACTTCATTCCAGCAAAATTTGGAAGCGTTACAACCCCTTCCCTCCAGCTCTGTGAGGACTTTTTCCAAATGGACACTTCCTTTGATCCTTTCCCTTCATTTCCTTGCTGAAGCAGGTAATAAAGATGTGGCACAGATTCAGGAGGTCTGGTGAGAGCCTGGGTTACCTCCTAGCCTCAGTCAACTGACAGAGGAAAGAAAAAGGTTATACAAGGCTTCAGGTCTGACTCTCCAGAAAACCCTGTATAAACCACAGCGCTCACATGAAGGAGTGGGGAGTACTGGGAGGGAAGTGACTGCCCTTGAAGGTGTCTTTGAGGACATCTCGCACAGTCTTTGGCAGGAGCTTTGTCCTCTCCCCACTGCCTGTGGGCATTTCCCCTCAGCTCATCCCAGGCCCTTCTCTGACGCACCTCTGACTCTGATGAAAGCAATACCTAGAATCTGCATTCAAATCACGTTTTCTGGTGAACCAGGGTTCAGTCAGATGACATATCCATCTCTGCTTTGGTCTTCACCATAGGCTGCTGGAGAAGAGGCACTCTCTAGTCATTCCCTGAATCTTCCTGGCCTTCAGAGTACATGAATAACATGGTCTGCATATGCCAAGGAACTGGCTGGAAGAGCCTCCCAGGTGAACATCCGAACTCTGGAGAAGTTGTGGTGGCTCGTTAGGCCTTCTTCATACCCTACCTTATGAGGGAATGACTTGTCAATGCAGAGAAGTCCCTACTCAGCCTCTTCCATTCAATGAATACCAAAAATAGTCCAAAAATAATGAGATGTTGCCTGTTATGTCACCTGCTGTACCAAGCTCTTGCAAGATAGGTAATGTCATGCGATGTGACAAGGCTGTCTCAGGGAAGAGTTATACATCAGCTGCCCTTTAAAATGGATTATTTTAGGAAAGCGTATTGCACCCTAAAGGTGGGGTTTCCAATCGTTGGATCATTTAAGACAGACTATCACATTCTGTTTTAGAAAGAGGCAGGCATGTGGAAATGTTCATTTCTTTTATGTTAGTTGTGGGGGGAAATAGCGCAGAAAAAAAATCCCCTACACTAGAAATGCATCACAGTTGCAACAATTCCAGAATGAGTATTTAAAAGACAATTTTTTAAAAAGTATATGATTTCCCTGATAAACCATAATGGCTCTTCAGAACCCATCATGGTCTATAAAAAAATCATATTTAAAACACTTCTAAAATATGTGTTATAAAGACATTTTTAAAAATGAACATTATTTACCCAGAAGGCCATAATGGTTCTGAAATGTATTTTGTAAATTTGTATTCGGGGACTTTTTTTGTTAAAAAGGATTTTTTTTGGCCCAAGAGATCTTAAACAGCTTCTATGGAACTATCAGAATTTATTGTTTTAATAGGGCTGAAATGAAGTTTGGAACATGTTACTGCACATACAGCAGCAATGTTTTTCAGACAAAAATGAGAAAGAGGAAAAAGGAAAAAAGGAAGATGTGGAAGAAGGAAAGGAAATGGGAAACAGAGACGAGAACATGGGAAGTGAGAAGACAGGAGGTTGCCCACACAACTAAGATGGCTCAGGCACAGAAGAGCCACAGTCCTGGTAGCAGATGCAGTGAGGGTGAGGTACAAAATTTCTGGGGTGGGGGAGCAGGTACTTCTCAGCTCTGACCCACGTCAGGTGGATCGGACAGCAGAGGTGGCCTGTTCATGTCAGTGGGAAGGGACTGGTTCACACTCTTCAGAAACATTCTCTGGTTGATAAGGAACAATCGTAATGACAACGCCTCCATGGTGCTTCATATCTTCAAAGCACAGTGCCAGAGACATTAACCGATCCATCTTCAAAGGCAGCCTCCAGCAAACGCTCAAGAGGAAATTATGGAGGGGATAAAGACCCTCAAAGAACAACCAGTTGTGGCTACACAAAAACACCTGCAGCAAATGGCAAATTCTACACGGGTGCACAAACGCACACATGTACATCCACACACACACTATGATCTCCAGGAGCCATAGTTGGTGCTACCAGTTGCCTTTGAGGCTACTTTTGATTTTTGTTATCTCAACACTTTAATTCTCACTTGGGAAGAAAATATTGTGCCTGGAATGAAACCACGGGGCTAGGAGCCAACTATTTCTGTACAGGTAAATCAGACTCTAGTTGAAACACCAAGAAATGGTCCTCACTCAATGCCGCCTTTCAATGACAAAACCAGCTTTGCTCTACTTAGAGAGAAGTCAGAGATCAAAACATCCAGGAGCCTGCTGCCTTGCATCTTGCAAAGCTCCGCTGCTCAGCCACACTGGGGTAATCTTTGCTTCGCGGATGGTGAGTGCCCGCAATTGTAACACCGTGCTAGGCACAGCGTCTGCGACTAGAGCCACCGAACCAAACCTAGAGCAATTCTAAAATGCTAGCTGCCATCCTTGCCTTTTTTCCTTAATAACTGGAATTAAGTACCAACTAAAAGCTAGGAAACATGGTTTGTACCATATCACGTAAAAATGTCATCAAATCCAACCTCACAATAAGCCTGCTGATACTGCAAAGGGCATTAGTTTAACTAACCTAGAGCAAATGCCTAACACAACACATTTAAACCATTTTCATCTATGTCTAAATAAGTTTTAGAAAGAAAGACAGGATAGCTCTTGAACTTTTTTATGCAAGCTATGATATCTTCTGAGTTAGATATCCATAACTCTGTGTAGTAAGAATTTCTGTGCCTGATCCTCTTCTCACATTAGTGCATTGCCACTGGTGAGGAGGAAGTCACCACTGGTGTACACTGGTGGAAATGACCCTGCTAGAGCCACTGCAAACGTGCATTCACACGAGGTGTCCAGCTTGTCCTCCCAAGAGAGGGTTTGGTTATACATTAAAGGCTGGATGTAGTAGTGAAGGGGTGGGTTTCCGTGGGGGGTGCTAAGCAGAAGGTCAGCCTGTATCATCCACGGTCTCTCCTAGACTTCAATTCCCTGTGTCTACGAGTCAGGATAACTGGTGTTAGTGGATGAAGTTTGGAGTGCTCTGCACCTGGAGACCCTCGCTCCTCAGGGAACGGGGGGATGCGCGCCTGCAGAGGGGAGACTTCTTTGGCCAGATGCAGCCTCTCTGGCTTAAATTCACAAAAGATAACTTTTGTCACTGGTCTTCCCCATAATGCTTCAAGAGCTTGAAATACACTTTGAGGAAGTTTCAAACACTTTTTCCCCTCAAATCTGTCTACGCTTATTCACTGTGGATTCCAGAGGGATGACCTGGATTTCCTTGCACACTCGCAAACCAAATTATATCAGTCCCAATTAGGTCATCTGCTAGCTGCACCTGCAGCTCAGGACTGCAGAATTTTTTCCCCTATGTATCTCCCTACAGGTAAGGCTCTGGAAGGGGAAGGCTTCCGTGTTAGAATAACTACTGTAAAGCCACATAACAGAGCCTAAAAATACAATTATAATTGCAATGCCAAAAGCAAGCCAGTCAATATCTTCAAGATTCTAACAGTTTCAAGCACTATTACCTTAACGGTCTCACATCACAGTACTGATTAAAGAAACATTTTGTCTTTTTATCTGTATTCAATGGAGAGTGTAATCGCTGGAGCGTAGAGAGCTAAAACATTTATTAGGAAGTATACATCTCAGGTCAGGCGGCGAAAGTCGATGTTGAAGTGGTGAGGTGCAGCACAGCTTTCAGTCTAATTCACAGACCCCATCCCATCATCTCCTTGGGATCATGTGCTACGCACGGGACAAGCTCCGGAGTAAGCTGTGCTGCCGCTCCACTCCTCTGGCAAACGCTCGCAGGAAGATTCCCCTCAGGAGTTTAAATTGGCAGCATCGCTCATGGAAGAGGTATTTCTATTCAGCAAAGTCAACAAGACTTGCACATGGAGATGGGATACATAATCGGCCTCAAATGAGGAAAATGTGTGGGGGTTTTTTCTAAAAAGTAAATGAGCAAATCTACCTTTACTGAAAGTAGCACTGCTCTTCATCTAGAATTAAAAAAAAAAAATGAGGCTATGCTCCCGTTCTTGTGCTGATAAATTTGTTTTCTCTTTTTGCCTAATTGCTTAACAATAAATCCACACACACTCTATTATCCATAGCCTACTGCAATATTCCTCAGGGCACATGATCAGCAATCAGAAAGCTTGAAAGATGGCCAGCATAATCTTAAATATCCCAGTGTATTACCAAATCAGTATTTCAAATTTAGTGGACATACTCAGATATGTTTTCCTCTCTGCGAGAGGCATCATGTAAGTGGCAAACAAGATACAGAAGATCGATTATTTAGCATAATTGCACAATCTAATTGTATGGATTTTAAATGGAACAAGGAGGAGAAAGATTAAAATCATACAGCACAGCAGTATACTTTCACAGAGTGCATGAAATATATTTTCCCCAATTAGTGAAACAATGGAAATATTTACTGTCGATTCAGTGAAGATATTCTGAAACAAGAGTCAAGCAACATCCAGATCAGCACAGGGCAGGAGCAAATCATTTTATCATTAATGGGGAAAAAAAAAAAAAAACCCACACCAAAAAACATTGAAAACTTACACGTGCTGCTCAAAAAGCTGCGCTCCTGTGGTGATGCTTCATTTCAGACCCACATTTGGGGACCTTATGAACAGATTGTGCTGACTTCCCAGAAGAAAGTAAAACATCCATGCGAATGGATGAATTTTATACCTGCGCGTGCCCGTGTCTGCGCACACACACAAGCGCGTGCCCACGCACAGCCCGACTCCCGTGCGTTTCGCCATGGGTTGCCAAAAACTAAGCCAGTGCAGTACATTCTGCAGATTAACTGCGGGGGGGGGGGGGGGGGGGGGGAGCTCTCTTGTCTCAAAAATTAAGTGAAAATGCTAACTTTGTCATAATCCCCCGGCAAACAAAGGCAGAGGCAGCACGGCTCCGCTCAGCCGTACCGCGGGTTAACTGGCATTTCTAATACTTTTCACCTAGCCCGGCTTGACAGATGCCTAACCTTCGCTGGGGAGTGGAGACAGCCTGATGGGCCCTGGCCATACAGGGGGAAAATTTTTGATGCTTCCCACTTATGACATGATTGATTTTCTTTCAGCGGCCCTTCACTTTTGGATGTGGCGAAGGCTGCCTGCCTGAGCCCCCGCGCGCCCTGACCTCGACATATGGCCGCTGTGAGGCTGAAAACTGATGACGGCAGAAACCTAAAAAATCAATAGGCCCTGTCAGTCAGTGGGGAGGCGAACGTCTTTTAAAAACCCAATCACGACATGTACTTGCTGCATGGTGCAGATCTACTGCACACTTGAGAACACACTGAATTTCCCGGGGTTTTTATTTATTTAATTTTTTTTTTTTTTTTTACTTCTGTGTTAACACACCGTTTACCTATTTATTCCTTAACCTTTTATGCAGGAAGAAAGCAAATGAATTGTTTTGTTAGGATAGAATCTCCATGATATTAACAAGAAAAAAAAAATCCCTGGAAACTCTCTGGGAATAGTATGAAATAAATAGAGAGCACCTTTCTGTTGCCAATATAAACACTGACATCATTATTTTTGACATTATCTGGAAAGAATTTAGATATAAGGAGTTCTGGAGTCTAAAAACATATGAGTATGAAACTTTTAATTTTCTTTGCAGGGGGTGAAGTACTGTTTTGGTTTGTTTTGATTTTTTTTTAACTTTGTTTCTAAAATATGTAAGAAAAAAATTGAATTCACCATTGGTTCTGCACTTCACAGTTCTTGTCATCCTCTGTTCGCACTGAAGAGAGGCAATTAATTAGGCCCCCTGAAATCAGCCGGAGATGCTGGTGCTCTGTAAACTGCACTGGGCCATTTGTACCCCGCAGGACTGGGCCAACAACATCCAACTGATCACTTTGCTCTTGCCAGCTCAGGAAACAAAGGCATTTTATAAGAGAGATAAGCAATACAACATACAGTGATTTGATTTCTGTATTTTGCCCCAAAACAGTCTTCTAGAACTCCGTTGAAAAGCAAACAAACAAACAAAAATCCAACCACAATTAGAAAAATAAATATGTTACCGGTGGATAGAACCTGTTATACTTTATCACCTCCAATCAAGAGTGCAAATCCCAAAGAAGTAATGCCTCTGAGGGATTTACCTAACCTCGCTGAAATTTTAGAGGGATAGCCATTATTTGAAAACCATGTCTTCATGCAGGGAAAAAAAAAAGAGAAAAGAAAACTGAAAGGAGAAGTTGGCTGAGAAATAGATGCATTACCAGGATGCATTTTAGAAATCCACCAAAAGTAAGAAAGATTTTGAAAAAAATAAAACAATCGCACAAATAAACAAAATCTAATGCTGAATTCCCAAACTAAGACCAATTAAAGCTTTCTTTATGACTGCAAACCTGACAAGCTTACAATTTCACCCTGTTGCAGTGGTGTGTGTGTGTGTGTTTTAATGTAATATTAATGAGCCAGGATGGAGGGTCATAAAAAGTGATAGGTTTTTGCGATGGTAAATTATAAATCGGTATTGATTTTTCCCGGCACTAATGCAGCCAGCTTATTGTAAGACACCACAGGCAAAGTGCACTTTATCAGATTAGACTGGAGCCTGGTATCAAATATACATGAGAAAAAGGATGCATTTGTGACTTAGACTAGACTTTTTTTTAATGATACATGAAATTTTTAAGGAAAAAAGTCTTAGAATATTAAGAAATTAAATACCATTTTAAAAGATCTCAGATGGTAGCAAATAGATATTAATGTCACATTAGGGTAATTTGTTTTTATACTGATGGAATATAGGCTTATATAGGAATATAGGAATAAGTACGTGAACTAAATCCTGCTCAGATTTAACCATGTGCTTAATCAGTCCAATTTATGATCACCTCAACTGTTCATGATAAAATAGTTCCTCATTTGCATAACATGCCTGAGGAATCAGGCCCTACATCTGCTTATGACTATATGTAATATCAAGTCACACATATATATACACATCTATCCGGTGAGTATTGATTCTGCGTGTGTTACTTTTTACATCCTACGCTGCTTTGAAGAAGTTGTTTGTTTTTCCCCCGTATACGTACCACCCCGTCATGCCAGCCAAAGACTATGAAAGAGCTTTTCCTTGTAGTGCTTTTATTGCTTAAATGCTGTGAAGCTTTTCTTTCCCTTTCATCTCAAAATGCATTGGGAGTTGGCCACGCAGTAAAACTGGGCGTTATTTTTAAAATCAGCTCTGCTTTTCATCTCCTGACCTTTCCGCAGCCAGGATTTCCTCATTAAAACATTTCAGTGACATGGATAATTGACAAAAAAAATTGAGAGGGAGAAAGAGAAAACAACAACAACAATAAAAAGCACTGTTACTTTCTGCAAAGTTGCCCTGGACGGGGAGCAAACCAGCATCACTTTTGCTTCGCTCTAGAGGGTAAGGGAAGAGTTTGCACAGAAGCACGTCCCCGTGTCCCCAGAGTCCCCCGGTCCAGGGGACTCTGCCATCCCTCGGTGGCAGCGCTGCCAGCCAGGCTCAGGAAGCCTTCGCAGCTCCTTCCTCATGGCTCCCGGCTCATCTGCTGCCGACAGCCCTCCTCTCGCCCCAAACGTCCCGCCGGCTCCCTGAAGCAGAGCCGTACCCCGCCTCGCTGGCCCAAGCAGCCTGTGTGCAAAACTCACTATTTGTCCCCAAAACTGTATGTTTATTGAGAGTTTGTTAACAAATAGCCACTGTGCAGGCTGCCTGCAAAAGTACGCACTGAAGTGAAGAAGTGTGACCCCAAATAACTAACAGAGGAAGAAGGGGGGGTGTGGAGGGGTAAGGGGCCGGGGTGTGTTTGGGGATTATTTTCTGCGGGGAAGGAGGTGTGGGGCTGGGGAGATGGGGACCCCCGCGGGCATCTAAACCCCTTGGGAGGTTTAAACAAAGGAGCATCTAAGATGGTCCTTCACGTTTCACGCAAATGGGCAGCTGGCCAAGGAGCCCCCTGCGCTGGGCACTGAGGAGGGGTCTCGGGTGGGGGGCACGGAGAGGGTGGGTGCTCCCGCTGCCCAAATCCCTGTGCCACCCACCACCAGACCGCCCCACCAGAGCACCAGTTTGCAGCTTTTTCATATTTTAGCCGCTGAAACTAATGCTCGGCATTGTACTCTCAAAATGTTTCTGAAACTGTTTGCCTTCCTATATTTCCATTTTACTATTCTTACAAGCAGACTGTGAAAGAGATGAGAAACTGGGAGAGGAGAGGGAGGAGGATGCTGTGTTTTCTTTCTAATATATGCATACAAATACTCCCGAACAAGCAGAAAACATCAAGACCTCGTAACTGGAAACCCAGCCGGACCCTCTTTCTCCGCCCAGCCGCGCTGACTGCCGCAGATTTCGGCTTACCGGAGCCGACCCCGTGGAGCCCAGGCCCCCTGACAGCAAGGATCGAGCCTACAGCGAGTTACAGGATCTTGTAAAAATACTTATGATTAAAACAACAAGGAAACTCAAACACAAACAGCCTCATTAGCAGATTGCCAGCAACCCTGCTTGTCTTGCAGTGATGCATTATATCACAGGATAAAAATTTGAGGCCTGATCTTAACAATCCTTTCTCAGACAATATTCCTATAAACTTCAATGGAAATTTTGTCCTTCTCAGGACCAACTGGGCTTTCACCTTCTTGAAGACCAACTCTTCAGACACTGAAAGTAATAAGAGGAAACTTTTCTTTTTGACAAGACCTCATCAGGTAAAACCTAATAAAGCTAAAAAGGAAATTAGGAAAATGGAAGGTTATTCCCAGAGCAGTCTGATCCTGTCTCGGCTAAAGCCAACACTAGAGACGCCTTCAGTCTGCACAAGACAGATTCCCACCGGCACGTCCACCCAGCCTCCAACCGTGTAAGTCAGCATCCCACCACGGGCACAAGTCAAGGATGCGGCAAACCGAGGGGCACTTCACACAGGTCCCACCGGACTCCGTGGGACGATAAACCACAGCATCAAAGTCTGTCCATCTGTCCAGGGAAAGAAAAGACCTCTCTGCTGCCTCAGTGCAAACTCATTGCGCTCCCAATCAAAGGAGCACCTTTAAAGTTATTGCTATAAATGTTATTAAAGTGAAACAAGCCATTTTTTAAATGTATGCTAATTCTACTTTATTAGTGATGCCAAAGTCCTCATTTACATTTTTCATAAAAATTACGCAGGGGTTTTTGCTGCTTTAGGGATAAAACTAATAAACAAATACATAAATTAGTATATTTTAATTAAATGTTATCCCATGAAGTAATATTGTATCCCATTGTCTAAAACAAAAAAAAAGAAAATCTAAAAAAGCACCTCTAACTTGAAAATTTGTGTTGTATTAAAATATTAGAACTCATTAAAAACTAATTTGAAAATCACTTTACCTAACAACCATAAAAATTTTGAATTCTGTATTCTAATATGTGTTACTTGTTGTGGTACAGGAGATTATCACTGCAGCATGCATTACTATTAGAATATACATACATTAGAGGCATCATAATGCCCCCAGATTCTCCGAGAAAATAACAAAGTCAAGTACTACCTGCAAAGGTATCACCATTTCCATTTTAAATACTGTATTATTTCTATTCTGTAACATCACAGACTGTACACAGCACACACAGACCCACACTGGCACACACATTAATTTGGTTTTAGGTCCAGATATCACATCCGAACATGTAAAAAATATGTATGTATTTGGGGATGGGATATTGTGTGCTATTATTATTTTAAAATGCTGCTCAGAGTACAATAAATGGGACAGTTTAAGCAGCAAGGTGTGGCTGGAGCTGCAGGGGGAAGTCCAACAGGCAAGAAACAATCACATCTTAATTTAACATTTTAAAGTAGTCTGCAGAAATAGCTTGAGTATTAAAAAAATCAAATGTGCATTAGGACATATTCACCTCATTAGAAGGTTTTCCATAACCCTGCTTTCCCTTGGAAGGGACAAATAGACCTAGACTCCACATTTTCATTACTCTCCATCCTCCATTGTAATTTTTTCTAAATGTAAGATTATTGCTTTTCGAGGCAGGTATTTAAATGAAACAAGCACTCTATGTGGCATTTTCACTGAAAAAGCTTTGTCTCCTACTTGGTTATGTTTCCTGGAAATTGAAAGATTTAAAAAAAAACAAAAAAAAGGAACCAAAAGGAAACATGAGGCGTTTTTATGTATATAAATGCGCTTTCTGAAAAGGTACATTCATTTATCGGCCTTCCTGAAAGTGTAATTGACTGTATATTCCTATTAAAACTATCTTACAGTATAACCTGAGCCACTCAGGGACCATACCTTCAGGTATCCATTTCCAATATCAGTGAGCACTACTGATTGCACACTGATGCAGGACGAAGCTAGAGAAATTAAGCAGCAAGCTTGAAGTCTACCTGTCTTCAGTGCTCTTTGAAGGCACATTTAATTATCATGTGGCTGCAACAACATACCGTTCAGAAAAATGGATCACAGTGCATGGGTGGGAGGACTGAGACTCCCCACCAAGGTTAACATCTTTGGATGATGCAAAGGAAACATATACAGAGATGTATTTAATCCATGGGGAGAAATCTCAGATCATGCAAATGTTTGGTTTTTTTTTTCAATTGAAGTTGGGGTTTTCTTATCTTCCCCAAAAGAGGAATTTCCTGCAGCCTCCTGTTCTAGAGGACTTCAACTATTCCCATTGGGGGAATTTTGGTTTCTGGTGGTACAACCAACAAGTGAAAACCTCGAGCGTCCCGTTCCCTGCCAAATAGTAATCAACAAAAGAGAAGCAAAATAGCTGTCTCCTGAACCTGCCCAGGCACTTTAAAGGCTTTAAAAATATTTTCAAAGTGTTCTTTTTAAACTGGCAAGGTTCATAAGCCACTGTAAGATTAGTCTTAATGTGGAGAAGTGACTCATCTACAGTGACATCAGAGCGAGCCCAATGTCCTCTCTCACTTTACAGTCAGCCTTATCACCCCCTTGCCTCACCCTGAGTCTTCCTCATAAATATTTAAGCAAGAAGCAAAGTGATATATTATGGATATCATATTCAAAACCACCTAAGTGACTTGCTTCAATTCAAGATCCATGAAAGTATTTAGAAACCTAAACTTCAGTTTAGATGCTTAACTTTCTTTTCAAAGCAGTGGAAAACCAGTCTCCTACAGAGCATCTAAGATTCTTGTATTTTTGTGAATCTGGCATTGGGTTACTGACTAACACAGCGTTCAGCATCTTAGCCATCATCTCTGGAGCTGTGAACAGACAGACGAGCAACATCAACTCAGAGGACGTACAACTGCCTGGTGAAGTGGTGCTGGAAGACGCATGGAGCAGCTCAGCCCCAAACATCTGATGCTACTAAAAGCCTGCCCCTGTGGTACTGACTCCTGAATTTCCTCTCCCCAAATGCAGTGCAGCTGGATCAGCAGCCACACAGCTGTCTGGCATCAGAAACCACCCCCCACAGCTCTTCAGGGTGGAAATCCCGGATCACAGCTCAACACTGCTCCAAACAGTTTTATGTGGAGGAGCTCCCAGGGGATGCACTGCTTCTCACAGCAGCTACTCCGAGGTGGCCAGGTCCCCCCAAAGCCTTGTGAAGCTTGTAACTAGAGTGAGGATTGCCAGATTCTTGCCAGTAACGACGAGTTATCCCCCATTTCGTGCACAGATTTCACGGCAGCAATCCTCCTTTCCTCTGCCTCTGTCCACGTGGCAGAGCTTTGGGGTCATTATCAGAGACAAGGCAAGAAGAAGCAAAAGGCTCTGTCTCTGCCATTGCCACCAACGTGTCCACTTTGTCACAGATTTCCTGAACACAGAGCAAATGCTCGAAGCTAGATATCCAAACCAACAGCACACTTTTCCCAGGCACAGAGACTCCTACAGCTCTGCTTAATTACAAGTAGAAGATTCCCAAATATTCTTCCATGACTGATGCCACTATAGTGCTATAGCTTCGTTAACAAGTGGGACCTTGTTGCATCACCTCCAGCATCCCCGACAGACAGACACTAATATGATAGACTTAATCTCTATCTTTGCTGACGCTCCACAAGCTAACCAAAACACAAACTTTATATTCACCAAAAATGCCTCTGTTGCGTGATAAAGGGAAGTTGCAAAGTCTCATGAGCAACTAATAACAAATGATAAGAGCACTAAGCAGGCAATCTGCATGGGAGCTTCAGCAAAAAGTCTCTTTCCTTCTTCTCACACCCCCATTGACTTCAGTGGGATCATTCGTGCACTGGGCGCTTGCTAGACCGCTATGTTCAGATGTGCTTGTGATCAGCCCCAGACACCAAATCTCAGTGGCAAGATTTGGCACTGAACCTAGAAAAACGGAGGATTAAACCAGTCCCTCCGCCCCAAAACCATTCATGTTAAACTGAGGTGTTTTTTTTAAAAAAAGAACAGCTTTAAGCTTTCTGGACTACCCATCAAAACTGCAGGCTACCTCAGCAGAGTCCAATGTCCTTATGTCCTTCTAACTCCAAAACCAAGACACCAGACTCATAGCAAAATGTAAACAGGCAGACACTCCAGTGAAGGGAGCATTTCTCTTGCCATCAGTACAGTGCTGATTTTGTAATCAGTCTGGAAGTTTTATTTTTAACTGCTGTACCAAGGTTTTACAGAGACACAATTGTTCTTTTGAAACCTTGCTAATAGGGCTGATCAGTAATACTATTACTATATACAGAGCAGAAAGGCACAGCATAATGAAACTGTACTATGAGAAACTATGAACGAAATATTCTTTCTATAAAAAGCATTTTTAATAAAACATGCAATGGCTCCAGAAACTGCTCATCATATTCAGATAAAGAGACTAGTTCTGCAGTCGGTGGGTGCTCAAAACCTCCCCATCTCCTCCAGGCCCTCACAGTGCTATTATTCCCCTTTGAGAGAGCACATCTGGCAAAGTGAAGATGGGGACTTTTCCAAGCTACTTTCATGTTGACCACACACTTCAAAACACTCAAAGCCTGTTCCAAGGAACAAAGTGAGTAGAGATACTCCTTCAGTGACTCTTAGGTTGACGTGATATACTACAGACGCATTTAGGTATTCTATGCAGATTGCCGTGATTTATAAATTCATACCAGGATCAGAAATTCAACTGTGGATCTCCAAAATTTGCATACATCCCCTGCAAACCATCATTTCTCTAAGCACACTACCTAAAAGCTTATTTACAAAAGCAGTTATTGATGTAGCATGCACACAAAGGTTACAGCCAACAAGTGAACACAGATTTTTATAGTGTGCAATCATTTGAGCAAAGTCCATAGTTTCTCCTTCCTGAGAAGTTTGTTGTTGAGGACCCACTTAAAAACTGAGATTGTGGTTCATGCTATTCCTTAAAATACATTTAAAAAGCCAATTCTGCAAGACAGGGTTCTCTGCTGTAACCAAATTTAATAGCACGGACTGGTTGGTAAAAAGGCATCAGACAAGCCCTTTTGTCCAGTCTGTAGGCTTTTTGGAGGTCACTCCAAACTGAGAATGATCTAAATAAATCACACTTCCAAATTAACTCTAGGGAGCAAGAAATAAGCTAAAGGAGCCCACTGACATACTGACCAAGCTCCAAAGGTGTTTGCAAGTGATAGGGTGCTCTTCTTCCTGAGCCAAAAGATTTGCACATGGTTCCCTACAAGTAATTTTGCCCCATGAACTTTATAAATGTCCTACAGCTTGATCTTCTAAATCTTTCTAAGCATTTAAGAAACTTGTGTGTACATGGCTCAGCTCCTATTCCTGTACCATTTTAACAACTTAGACCATATCTATATTTTTCCCTTGTTAACATTGTCTAGAGTTACCTGAACAGAATAGTCTTTGCTGCCGATTCAACATTTCTTAGGAGTTCAAAATGCATAAAACGTTTAAAAGCATTTTTAAAAAGTTTAAAAAGTATTAAAACACTGCAGACATACTGCACAATTGGAATCCTTTGCTAGAATTGGTGTATCTTTCTAGGTACTTCTCTGATCCTCCCCGCTGTGCCATGCAAGCACTTCACAGTGATTAGTGGATTTTAACCTCACAACAATTTAACCTCACAACAATGAGGTGGAGGCACAAAACGGATTAAATGACTCGCCCACATCCATGCCAGGAGCCTGTGGCAGAGCAGTGAGTCACAAGCAGGACCGTTAGATTCCCTGTGCAGTGACCTATCCATAAAAGCAATGTGTCTTGTCACAGAATTAATATTTTTTTTCACTTTATATTGGGAGGGGTCAAGAAAGAAATCTTATTATTTAGCACAACTGTAAAAGGGCACAGTCGGTGACCCCAAAAGGTTTTTTTTAAAAGTCAGTAGATTTTAAATCTGTATTTATATCTAGAAGTCATCACAGATATAAGGCATTTAAAAGAACACCCTGTATTTGCCACTGCTGCCTTTCAAAAGGGGGAAGAGGAGAAACAGACAGAATTGTTTTGTTGTCAAGAAAAATACATCTAGCATAAAACGTTAAGGTTGCCAAGAGATGACAGTATTTGGCAGCATCCTAAAATGTTTGTCATTTTAAAAGTATTTATGCTAAGGCAGAAAATAAACTATCCAACATTTTAGTCACTTTAAGTGATTAAAACAAGTCATTAGAATTTTAGTTTAAAATACTCTTAGATAAAATTTTTCCCTTACCTAACTAGCCAGTTTTCCTTCCTCACAGAAAAAAACTGTGCAGTTTTTGCTCTTCAAGCTTGTGTCTTAGCTCTAAGTGCTCTTGCATGATGTAGGTAAAACAAAATGTGGTAGACTTTGAATATCATTTTCATTTTCGTTGGAAACATTTTCAATTACTCCACTGCTGAATAGAAACAACTGGGAAAAAAAGGTTAGGAAAACTTTAAATGCTCACCAAAAATGCGAGAACTTCTCCTTACAAAAATACAAGTAGGTGCATTTAGTTGTCTAAGTTTATGTTCTAACATGAATTTGGCAAATTTTCCTGATAGCAACTTGCCTTACTTCTATTTCTTGTACCATGTTCAGAGTATTTACAAACGCCCATTTCTCATGGAGTTGGAAGTAAATTTGGATCTATTTTTTCATTTTATAAAGACATTGATGTGTTTTTTCTGACATGCCTCATGAACTCAGTCAATCACAAGTCTTTCTTAATGGAAACCACATGTCTGCCCAGAACTGTGTAATTACAATGCTAGGATTCTTGGCACTGCCAGGAAAAGGGGCATTGTCAAACCAATTAGAGTTTATTTATTTACATACCATTTCTGGATGAGAATGTTCTTTCTTTTATGCTGATGCTGAGAAAATATATATTTCATCGAGTAGCTGTAATTTTCGCTAGATAGTGTTACATTTTGTAGCAATTACTTCTCTAGTTTTCAGTTACTTTGCATGTAAGGAAACTTTCCTTCAAACAAAACAGCTGGGAATAGCATCATGACTTTTATCAGCCCAGTTTTCATTTGTTTCAGATGATGAAGGAGATGTGAGGGCGGCTGTTTCCCTAAGCTCAACAGAGTCAGTATTTCCACCCACTTCCACCCCACTATGAGCTTTTCATTGTCCAAGACGCCTTATTTGTACATTCATCCTCCTGCAGTATTACCCTTTCTACACCCCTGTAAACTGGTACCTGCAGCCAGCCCTGCTAAAGAAGCACAGCGTGTCTCAGAAGAAAGAAGGAGCAAGGCTCCAGAAGGTGATCTGCAATGCTGTTCTAAGGTAGATCCCTCTGGACAACATTGAAAAGAAAGTTACATGTCTCAGGAAAGCCAAATACCACGCAGCTTTGCACTGGGTCCTCCACTGAATCATGCATGCTGCTGCTGGAAGGTTACAAGCAACCAGAAGAGGCTGTGTGGTGGGAAATGCATTCCAGGGACACCAAAAAAAGACCAGAGCCTGAATGCTGGAGTACCACGTCTCCCACAGAGCACTCTGCACACTGTAACCTGCTGAGAGTCCCCTCCGCCCTCTCACAAACGCCGTTCACTGATTCAGACCTTCTCCCATGGGGCACTGGAGGCTGCTAAATCAAAGAGAGAGCCGTTCTAACTGGCACTGGTTTGTCCCGAATATGAGTACAACTGCAGCATAAGCACGAAAGGAGGAGAAGGCTGCATAAGTACTGATTATTTATAGGAATAAAAACAGGAGTAAAGGGACAAGTTTAAACTACAAGTTTACTGGACGTCTTTTGCTTCTTTGCGTTGTTCCTATCTGTCTGAGACGGATCGTGTGCTTTTCTGGCTAACGCCTTTCCAGGTCTCCATTCCTGCAGTGCCTGAACTCCCAGCCATCCCTAATGTCCCCAGCCTTTAATCCCACCCTGGGAGCTGCAACACCTTCACGTTACAAGGGGAGAGCAGGGAGCATAAAGGGACGTGCCCAGGACCTGGCAGGATGGCTGTGGCAGAGGAGGGGGATGAAACCCAGCCCCCCCAAGAGCCAGACAGGGCTGTGCCAGGCTGATTTTCAGGGCTGACCCACAAGACCTCTCCAACACTCTTCCTAACACAGAACCAGCCCTTTCTGTTTTTACACAAATCTGCTGTGTGCCATAGTCCTAAACAGCAACGCCTCATCCAGACATCAGCCGGCTGAGACGATCCTCTCACGTGGCAGAGGATATCAGGGTCTGCCGTGTGAGACCATAAGGTATTTAGTAACAGACACGTCGGGCTAAAACCCTCCCATCTGGACCAAGCCAGTCCTGCCAGGATGCTCTCTGGTCACGAGAGGCACCTCCTACCCCAAGGCTGTGGTATGCCCTTCCATTGAAAATGCAGCTGAAGGGAAACAGCTGTAAAAATCTCCTATTTAAATCTCCTGAAGCTTCAGAGCCTTCTATGAAATCCCTTGTATGAGATTATTTCTTTTTTTTTTTATTTGTTTTTAATTGCTGCTCCAACCTTTTCCTCGTCTTTGGAAAGTTCCAAAACATTAAAAGGAAACATTAAGTTCTGACTCCCTCCAACATTATTTTTCAGTTTAATCATTTTTCTCCCATTTTCCTCCTCTTTCTCTGTGCTGAGTGAGGATGGGAAAGAGACAATTAAGGGAAACTCAAAACTCTCAGATGTTTCAAATATGAAAAAGTTTAATAAAAGTTTTCCCACACATCGGCAGAGAAGTAGGAAGAACTGTTTTCTTATGAAATTCTCAAAGCAGAAATGACCGAAACATTCCTGGGTTTTGTATTCACCACTCCCTCCCCTGCTTTTTGAGCCAGAAGTCTCTGTTTTATTTTGTGTTCATCCTTGTGTGCATGACT
Organism: Mycteria americana; assembly: GCF_035582795.1. Lineage (NCBI taxonomy): Eukaryota > Metazoa > Chordata > Aves > Ciconiiformes > Ciconiidae > Mycteria > Mycteria americana. The sequence continues at coordinate 10,515,544 of NC_134372.1, forward strand.
GTGAGAGATAGAGCCCTGCCCTGATGATCTTACAGTTTATAGTGACCAGACAGATGTGGGGTGAGGGCTGAAACGGCGGCACAGAGAGGGGAAATGACTTACCCAAGGTCATGCAGCGGGGCAATGACTCAAATGATTTCCAATAACACAGTTGTTTCTGTAAAGGCTTTAAAGAAATGGTGCTTGATTCACTGCTCCGCAGCCCCAGCCCCGCGCTGCTGCTGCGGAGAATAACAAGGTCCCGACAGCTACGGAGGAGTTACGTGGCACTGTGTCAGGCCAAGTGTTTAAGCAAAAGTTGGCGTTGGTTCAGCTGGGAAGGGAGGAGAGGGGGAATGGATACGGGTGTTTTAAACTACAGATCCTGCATAAGAGAGGGAGACTCCTGAGACAGGCATTTAGGTGGCTATTTTAAGAGGTGATGGAGGTAACCCACATCTTCCAGAAAGAGCAAGTGAGGATGAAGATGAGTTGACAGGTTGGCAGTGGACAAAATACTCTTTTTCTGTTATGTCACAGCTTTTGTTTCCACTGCGGTCCAGGTCCCGTGACATCTAGCCACTCGGCTTTGGGCATTCACATCACTCCATCCTCCGTAAATCAGGTGGCCCATCACCCTTCTCACGCAGCAAAGCAGGGCAGAAAACCTCCCAGTACCAGGAACCCTGTCCCAGCCACACAGCTGGTCAGCAGGAGAAGGAACCTGGCAGCTTCTCCTTGCTGCAAGCAAATGGCCCAGGAAAAAAAAGAAAGGCAAGGAAAAGGTGCCCAGAGGGAGGATTTTCTGCCTTCGCAGAGCAGGGGACTCCAGGGAGAGACTGGATTGTAATCCAAGTTACGTTTTCATCTCTTCTCTATTTGCAAGGCGCTGCAGCCCTTGGTTGAGCTGTGTCTTGACTACTGAAGCAAGGTTCATCATCTCCTCACCAGGAGATAGGAAAAACCCTGCCACCTTGCAAGGGAAACCCATGAAAACAACACAGTAGCGACTGGATTTCAATGCTAATTTCAAATTACAAAGCGCAGGAGCAACTTTCCACACGCAATTTCTGATTCTGCTTTCTATTCCTGTCGAGCTGCAGCCAGAGTTTTGCCAGTGAAAAGTGCTATAAACAGCCCTGGCCTAGCTGAAAAAAGCAATATGCCGTCAGTCTGACATCTACCTCGCTTTTCCGCTCATTGTCAGCACTTTGATTGATGGTGTTGTTCATTAATGTGGGACGATTGTCAGCTTTTCCTGAATAAATATAAAAAGAAACAAAGAAATCCCCACCCTTTTCAAGCCAGAGTGAATTATTTCCTATTTTCCTTTGCTGAATTCAGGCATGTAACAGTACACTGCCCTCAAAATATACTGGAGCTTTAACCACAAAGTAGGAAATTGGACTTCGGATAGAGGAACCAAAACTTTACTTAAGTAGTAGGTACAGTAATTAAATTTTACTATTATTTATTTTCCAAAAGGAAAAAACCCATTGTATGCCCTAAAGGCTTCTGCTTTAATACACTACTTCAATTTTGTGCAAAAAGCTAAAAGAAATCTATTTGGTGAAGACTAAAATGACATGTGAAAAGCAGAGGCAATCACAAGCACCACGAAAGATAGGCAGAGATTCAATTTAGTACAAGGCTGCATCTTAATTCGCACTGGGGAGAAGGGGGAAAAAAAAAAAAAAAAAAAGAGATGTGAAAATTCACATACATTTAAAGTATTTAAAAGATGGGTAAGTTTTGTTGTACTCCCCATGATATCTTGGCTGCCCTGGAATCTTTGAGGCTTTTATCAAGTTGGACATCCTCGTTGTCTTCTCTGTATTCCCATACACCAGCAGAGAGGGAGATGCCATAAAACCCATCCTAAACTCTGTCTTAACATTTGCCATTTTCACTATACATTTTATCTCCGTGAGTTTTCCTTGCACTGGCACCCTTAGCTTTCTGCTTGATGGAGTCTTTCTAATCAGGTCATTGCTTTTATTGTTAGCAATAGGGTCATTGCTCAACATCTTTTTCAAATTGTACATTGCATCAGTGTGTACGAAACACAACAACAACAACAACAACGATTACAAAATCGTAACTGGGTGTGGGGGGCAAAAAAGGGGAGAGGAATGTAAATGGGTGACCAATGATTAATTCAGCAAATTATGCTTCGGCACAGATTTGCTTTAGAAGCAACATGCTAACAATAATAATATTCTCCGCAAGTGCTACATTTGTAGAGTTGAATGGCAAATTATTTTGAATACCTCTGTAAAGAACAGGAAACTGAGAACTGTGGAAAAACTGGCATTACGCCACCGATTGAAGATTCAATCTGACTGTAATAGAAGGTGATTATTGGGGACTAGCAGGCAGATGATGGATGATTTCCTCCTAAAATGACAGCTCTGCTGTGTATCAGCAATCCTCATACAGCACAAATGTACAGGTCGGCTTTTGTGGCTTTTTAATTCTTACCATTATGGGAAATGGATTTCAAACCTGTGGCGAGCTATTTCAGGCTGGCAGGGCACATTTGGATTATTCCTGTCTTTCTCTTTCCCCTCCCTCTTTTTTTTTTTTTTTTTCCCTTTTTCTTTTTGCAAACCTAACGAAAGATGCTCACTGAAGTTTCCCAGCCATTTACCTCAGGCAGCTGGGGAACAAAGAGCAGAACCGCATGATCCTTGCTCCAGCAAGCCCCCCACTCCAACCCAGTGGGAGCACGCCTGGGAGGGCGGAGCAGGACCAGCAGAGCCTCATGGCAGCCTTCCCTCCCCGCCACTGCCCCCGTTCTAGGGTAGTCTGGAAATTAAAATACCCCCCAAGTATGTAACACCTTGTTTATCTTCAACCCTCATCTGCTTTGGTGAAAAACACACGCACAAAGTATAATTCATGTGCTAGAATCTGATAGCCTGCACAGTGTTTTGTTTCAGAAATACTCATTAGGGTTTCCTAGAGAGCGTGAGCAACCCACCAGCACAACTGGGGACCAGTACAGCTGCAACACCAACACACCTTCCACGTTTCACTGCAGAAAAAAGGCAGTCCAGAAGCTCTAACAAGGTTAGAACAAAAAATATTTTAAGTTCCTTGCATAAAGCTATAAGCTCTGTACAACCCTTTGTTTTAAAAGACAAGCTAATCAATAACCCCATCTTTTATTGCTGTGCCCCTCCACGTACTCCATTAATGATCACGCAACACTTTTAGTACATCGTGAAATCATACAGAGAAGTTACAGGAAAGGCTGCCTTTGAGGAGGAAAAAGTGCCATCCAACAAAATCCAGGCCTTCTACTCCATGTCACGGTGGCCTGGTGTCTAATGACGCCCTGGCTCCCCGGTCCTCGCCGTAAATTAGTACGGACATATGTTCTGGTGTCTGTCAAGACCCAGTCCTGACACTCTGCCAGTCCTGCACAAAAGGACGAGGTAATCCACAAGAGCAGTAAATTTATCAATCAAATCCTGTAAGTGTCCCTCACTGATAACACCGGCCCTTTTTCGAATTTAACAAGAAAGCATGATCCAGCTCGGTAAGACGTCACGGGCGTGTTCCACCTACGAAAACGCCATTGTCAATATTTCACAAGGTGCTTGCCGTTCTCCTGTCTGCAGTCAGTCGGATGCTGGACTGTGCTTATCCACTTGTTTTTAAAGATGGGGGGTTTCTACACCAAAGACCAAAAAAAGAAAGCAACTACATACAGCTGGTTAATACCGAGCCTTTTTTTCAAGTAATAAAAAACCACATTTTGGCGTTTATTTAGGTCTCAGCAATGTGCAGGTAATTAATTGTTAATTTTATATTTGTGTGCAATCTGCATAATTTTTTTTTGTGCTACAAATGCAATTAGGGATGATGGAATAAAACAAGTAGGCCAAAGATGCTGCATAACAACAGTGAATTAAAAACGACGCATTTTTGCTTCTCTTGTATCACAGGTTGCAGGCACTAACTTTTGCAACAAAACAAAGCATATGTGCTCCTGCGCTTTAGAATCACTGTGTTGTTGCACGAAATGATATGCCAATAGAGTAGTAGCTAGTGTTTATAGTAAAGTAGAGCAAACCATTATCAGTATGCGATGTCAATTTAAATTTTACTGGAACAGAAACCCTTTGACCCCTTCCAAACTTGATCCATTACTAGGTTTATACATGAAAGCTTAGAAGAGAATTAAATTAGAAGGAACATTGCAAGAGAACTGTATTTGCATCTATTGCACTTAAGACTGGAGATTAGTTGACCTTTGGAAAAGGGGATTAAAGCAGTTTCACCATCAAGAGAAGACAATCTGTGTTCTTAAGGCAATCAGATTGGGAAGGGTAACAACCTCTGAAAGATGAATTGAACTGCGGAAGAATCCATGCTAATTTGCATGGTTTACATGTCACTTACGAATGAATTTTGCAGTGATTTCTGCAAAAGGAATTGTACAGTATTTGAATTATTCCACGAGTCCTTCAGTGCTGGCAGGTAAATGTGGAAACTGTGTCCGTTTTTACAATCTAATTTTACAATAGATTAACCTCAGAAAGGGTATCAGTAGATAGTAAAGATGCTGTGCGGTGCATACGCCTGGAACAGCAAAATGCAGTCACAAGGAAGTTTCTTCTTTTTCCATGGAGAAAAATGTCAAGAACAATAATTGCCAAATCACAGCATCGCAGAAGTGCCTGCTCCAAGATAATCCAGGTCTGGGGAACAAATAACACCCAGACTGGAAGAGGGCCTAATATGGGGCATAAAATGAGGCTTATCACACAGGTAGCAAGCATATCTTGAAAAATATATGAAGCTGTACACGTTTGCTGACAATGTGGTCCTTAGTGAGTGATGGAGCAGAATTAAAATAAAAGAAAAAGGTGAAATGATGTTCTCTATTAAGTGTCATTAGCACTGTGGTTATACAGAGGGAAAGTCTGTTCTTTCCCCAGGTCAGGAAGATACCCGTTACCTTTATTATCTGTGCCATGAGATTTCACAGGAGAGCTCATCAATTAAAGCATAATCACATTCTCATTGAAAATTAATGACAAAAAACCCCAACCAAGTTGGGCTTTTCCTTACTTTCTAATAACCAGGAATAAGGAGCAGTGAATGCAGATTTCTTACAACCTTTGTGTATCTCTGCAAAGTTACAGCTCTTCAGACTCCAGTGCCGTGGAAAAGCCCCTGCAAATGCCATAGGATGGATACCATTTTCTATCAACTGTATTTTAGGTTTTGGAGTATAATAGGCTCTGAAATGATCAGTATCAATACAGTTTCCGGGCATTCATAAGAACCAAGCAATGAGGCCGCTAAATATCATCCCATCAATGCAATAAAGCGACGTTGCACTCATCATCACACAAATCAAGAAAGAACAGGGGTAAAGAGCGAGAGACATGCAGATCTCTTGGGAATCTTTGCTAAAATAAAATATCCCCATTTTCAGATATAAAGACACACACAACCAAACATGCTTAGGAAGCCATTTCCCAGTATAAAGCGATTCGTCAGCAGGCTTTTAAGAAATGTGACAGAACTTTTCGTGCTGCGTATTTATAATTTAAAGGGGTATTTTGCATGGTCTTATATGCAGATTGCCCTGTTCCATGCCCATAGTTCCAATACCTCAAAAATAACATCAATAATCTGGATGACAACACAATTTGCAACTTTGCATCATGGAAAACCTACATTCTGTCTATGAAATTTGGGTAGCTTTGTCTGAGGAAGAGAGCAGAATGTATTAGAACTATCCATCTTCTGCACATCTCAAAGCAAGATATGGGTCACAAAAGCATTTGTTAAATGTATTTTTCCTCCTGAATGACCAAATGGCCATTGCATTGGTACCCGAGGGAGTACATAAACCAAAAAAAGCAGAAGGAGCATAAAAGGAAACATTCATACCTTAAAGAGGAAAATACACTTCAATGAAAAAAAGAAAATCTCGGTTTTAACAACGAAAAAGAAGCTTACTTCATTAACGAAAGGTGCTGGGGACATGCTAACTTACAAGGTAACATTCCTATGCAAGCTGAACACAGCCAGGAATCAAGTATTTTGGGTTTGTTTAAACTTTTAACTACAGCAGTCCTGGTCTGTAAGGAGAAAACTGGCTGAGAGACAAGTCACTTGCTGTGCACTTGTGCAAAGGGCTGAAGCACGGAGGTGTGGATCTGGCCATGAGACCCATCTTCTTTGGAAAGCAGCTGGAGTTGTCTCGCTCCAGGACATCTCCCTGGACGGAGGGACAAATGCAAGGACAGCTCTCCAAGTGCTCAGGCATGACAGCTACCTCAAACCTTCAAGAAACCCTCAATACTTTCAGTTCCCCACCTTTTCAGAAGAACTTGGCATCCAAAATGCAGAGTTTCGCTCAGAAAAACAGGGGGACAACCACCCGCAGCCTAGCAGGAAACCTAGAGCAGGAATTATCTGACATCTCCAGAGTCAAAAGTCAGAGTCCATCTCATGGCTTATCTGTTGTCCCCTTCCAGCAAAGATTCACTCATTGAAACATTCTGCAGTGAGGACACAGGCAACAGATTTAAGGAAAAAGTAAATCATATATTGCACAAACCACTCCAGAACCACCACGTCTTCTATTAAAATGTCTCCCGTCTTTTTAAAGTGAAATTATTCAGTGCCCCTAACTTTGCTCTCAAAAAATTTTAATAGAACATGGTTAAGAGAAAAATTATAGGGAAAGGTGTTATTTTAGAAACCTAAGAAGTGATGGCTTTCTGAGTCTATTTATTAAATTGTTCTCTGAATGCTCAGAGAATTCACAAAAAGGCACTAAATCGTACTTTGCAGTACTGGCCCCTACATAAGTTTTACAGCAGCTGCAGTCACACGACAAGTCCAGCTCCAGGCCAAACGAACAAATAAATAAAATAAAGATACACCCCTAGGCTGTGTCTGACTTTTCCCATATAACTATCTCCAGGATGCCACCTCTAAAGAGCCTCAGTGTTCTTTTATATTCACCTGCAGAAAGCCCCTTCCTCTCCCTTGCATTAAAGATTCAGCCTGCTCACAGGGACACACATAAGGGGTCTCACACATACACAATTTTATCAGTTACTGATTTACAGCTTGGTAGCACAATGGGCTTAGGCTGACACTTTCAAAGGACCTGGAAAACTCACCCCTTCAGCCTCCTTGGAAAATCACAGCAATGTCCCTAACAATAACAACACACACTTGCTCAGGACCCAAAACCAGGTATTACACTTGGAAAATAGGCTAGGGAAAACCAATTAAAAGCTCAGTTCAGCATCCAGGTAAAGCATCAGCAGCAAACCCAGGCTCTCTAGGTAGGTTTGCATGTCAGCTTCTTCCCATGGGAAAAAATTATAAACTTTAAGCACTGCCAACTGCCCCTTGTTTGTGGCTGATGGGTCTCAGCTGAGGGACTGGGAGCTGATATGGCGGCTATTTGCAATCCTTGCACAGCAATGCTCAAGGAGGGATCTGTGGGGGCCGCTGCCGATCGGGATGGGGAGCTATGCGTGGGCTGGGGCTGAGAACCTCCCACGACCAGCACAGTGGTGTTGCACCATCCGCACACCTCATTCAAGCCTGCCCCAATGCCTCCTTGCTGCAGCACGTGCCAGATTCATATAAGCCAAGGCCGATAAAACAAATTCTGAGAAGATATGCATCTCTGCGAACGGATGGACAGATGGATGTTGAAAACAAAGCTTTTGTGATCTAGATTCCTCACACTGAGAGGAGCAGGCAACAATTAGAGTTGCTAAACATGAGCTGAAGGGGGACAGTAATCCAGCCTGTATTGCAAAACAGCCATGCCAACTTTCAAATCTGTTTTCCCTCTCTGGCAGCTTATTAATTAAATGCCCTAAATACCAACAAAATCCCTTTTGCTAATATTAATTTGAGACCACCTGGAAGTGCGGGGTAGTTGCTCCCACAGACAAAATCCTCTATTCCTCTCCCTTTCCCTCTCACCTCCTCTTCACCTCGAGATGCATTTCCAGGGCTTGCACCCACACGCCATTTCCAGCAGTGCTTCCGCAGCATCCAAAGCCGAGCCCCGGCAGCTGGCGGCACAGCCCCCCCCAGCAAGCTCTGCAAATCTCTGCCAGAGATCCCTAAGGCTGCGGTTTGAGGCTAAGCACCTAGGAGATCACTTTCACTCCCAATCTGTCAGCCCATCATTCGGGATCAGCTGTGGCCCTCTTGTTAATTGTTCCCAGCTCTGAGCAACCGGGGATGGGAAACAGGCCATCGTTGATACATGACTCCCGGCTCTGGAATGCTCTTTTACCATCAGCCCTTCGGAGACCAAGTTTGTTAAGTTTAAGCCTCAGCTATTTGCCTAAGTCCAATTTTTTAGGAGAGACAGAGGTCTGACTGTTGTATTTTATCCATGGATGGGAGCACGTGGATAGAGAGCTATCAAAAGTAATGCTTGTTGTGTTAAGTATTGGTATACAGGAGTATATTGGGCACATTTACATTAATTTCTGATTAAAAAGGGGAAAAAAGGATTTAGCATTTCTAAAAAGACAACATGTCTGGATCCACAAGGTAAACTTCCCATGAAAGAACATTCAGTGCCTGAATTTAAACCTTTGCATATTATTCTACTGAACATCTGTTGACCATGAAACTTCAGATAACCAACATTAACATACACAGGCTGTTTATTCAAAAAAATAGATTATTCACACGGAATCAGAAAAGCCCTTAAAGAACTATTTTTCTGTTTGTTTTTTTTATCCCAGCAACATTTAAAAGGGAAAAAAAGAAACTTTCATAACGAAGAAGCATTTTTTAATGTATGAAAAATGAGACTTTTGGATTAGAAGTGGAATTCCACACGGCATTCAAGATTGCGTTATCAGTTTTGTGGCACCCTATTAATCTGTTACAATAAAATATGGGGGCTTTTTTAAAGGGAAATTGTCTTTCAAGAAAGGAAAAGCAAAAGGTCCAACCTTGATAGTAAAGTTGTGCTTACTGAAAGTAACAGGAAGATCTGTGTCATCTGGCCATCTAATTGAAGAAAGATGCTAAACACAGTGCAGAACTGAGTATAATAAACATGATTTCTTTTCTAACTGAGCGTGGAAATGTTTTATAGATTTTTTTTCCTCCTTTCTGTAGGTGTGTGTATGCCTATGTAGACATATGTATCTATTTTTTATAAATATTATTTAGGACTTATATAAAGCTGTCAAAGAGCACTAACAAACCAGCAGGATTCAATTAGCTTGTGCTTTTTAAAAATGGCCTGAAATCACTGAACGCTCTAGCTCCATCCCAGCGAATTTTCCCAGTGCATAATTTCACCCTGTGCTCGAGACAGAACACGGCTTTATAAAAGAAAACCTTAAATATTAATGCGTGTTTTGCTAAGGAAGTGGAAGTCGAATCAACTTCCTGATACCCCGAGTATCTAATTTCTAAAATGGTCTGACGCTGATGGTCGCAGCCCCTCCAGATGTGGGGTGAAGCGGAAGCCCAGGTTTGCAGCCCACTGCTGCGTCGGACGCAGAGCTCAGCGGACTGCATCCTCTGATAGTATATTTTTGTTAGCTGGCTGCCCGGAAACCCTCCGCTGCTTGATTTGTTTTGTGATCCTGCGAGGGCCTTCCCGGTGCTGATGACAGCCCTGAATTCAAGAGCTTGTTTGCTTTGGTGGGGTTGGGGACCAGCAAATGCCTCGCCATTTAATTTATCCTCTGCGAGAGAGGTATGGGGGCCTCGTCCTGAAGGATGGAGTCTATTTTGAGAGGTTCGAGCTGCAGCCTGTTGTTCACCACATACCAAAAAACAATGCCTTTTTGTTACCAATCCCGCCTTCTTTTATTGCTTTGTTTATTGACGTTTTCTGCGCGGGACTTTTTAGGAGCATTTCCTCATACGAGGAGCAAATGTCACAAATACCAAAATTTGAGTGAGGGAGAGAGAGAAATCCCAAGAGGACTACTGATTTCATTGCCTCCATTTTGGCAAAGAAATTGGAAAGGAAGACTTCTGCATTTTACTTCATTTTGTCTCCTGCCCTCCTTCTACAAAAAAGTATTGGGGGAGAAACAGAAAAAAATGCAATGATGTTTGCTTATTCCATCTCAAAAAACCAAAAACATTTTTAGGACTTGGAGAGCAGAAAAGACGATGTCCATAAAAAGAAAACAACAAAATAAAAACTGTTCCCTTGCCCCTTCTCCCAGTTTGGAGCTGAAACACAGGCCACTGCTACTGGGAACAGCTTGTCTGTTCCAGAGAGAATTACCAGTGCAGCAAGCCCCTGGCAAATCGGCCCATGTGTTGGACTGAAGACGAGTGCACACTGTCCTTCTTGACTTTTCACTGAACTGTGCCTTAAATTTCATGTTTTAACTCTTTTTGTGTTTACGTTCAACATTACCATATTTCACGCACGTTGCTCACAGAAGGCCGAGTCCCAGTTCTGCAAATATTTTCTCCTACTTCAGTTATACAGAAGTTACTGAACTTTTATTTATATGGCTTTTTTTTTTTGAGAAATTAAAATGTGTCATTGTCTACCTAAGCATTACTGATGGCCTTATCGCTGTTATTTCTATGCAGTGACACTTAATTTGGCAGCTCATTAAAAGAGATCAAATTCGTCTCCCCGTTTTAGCCCACTCCTCAAGCTGTGTAAAGCCAAGCCAGCTGCCTCTGCAGATGCTCAGCCACCCATTGCACCGCAACACCCACCATCACAGCGAGAAGCACCACATTTTGGGTTGCACATGATCTATCCACGCACTATCCTATCTACCAGACGAATGCTCGGTGTGAATGGGTGGCAGGAAAAGCTGCTGCACGAAGAACTCGGGGCAAAGAAGTTTCACAGCTCACATCTAGTTTTGTTCAGCCCTGTGGAGCGTACAGCAGAAAATCCCTCCCCACTCCTCCATATCATTCAACTTCGCAAGATCTGGACCCCTGTGTGTGTAGCTATCTTCTCACCTCACTTGCATGGGGACTATTCTTTTGCTTGGCAAGAAAGCTAGTATCAGCATAAAAATGTACTCCATATTCATACGTCTCGCACCATAAATACTTAGGAGTGAATTCCTCCTCTGGTGTCCAGAACCCCAAAAGAGAAATAGTGACTGCTCTTCCGATAACGCAGGTTGGATTTTGTCACGTTGCAATCTCTAAAAACAACGTGGTTCCAGCCGGTTAAAAGTCAATACATGAAATGACACAGCAGTACATGGCATGACAACAGAATCCAATTTAACACAATGTAACATATCAGAAATGTAATTTTTTCCCTTTTCAGATTGGCTGTCTGCTGGCATTCCAAGTATCAAATAGCCAACAAAAATGTTTTCAGATCTGGGAGCTGTTCCATTAGCATTGTCTGCAGTGCTTCGATAGCCGCTCGCCACGGAGTTCCTCTTACTGACTGCATCAAGCGCTGCTAATATCGGTTTCCATTTCCAAAAGGGAAAAGAAGCTTTTTCCAAACTTTTGTTCTTTTTCATTGCAACATATAAAGTAAATCTGCTTAGTATTTTACTTATATGGTTTAAATAGACTAGATTTGAACAAGCTGTTCATATTCCCAGCGAATAAACTGATTTAAACTGTAGTGAGTGCAGTCCAGAACACATGCATCTACGGAAGTCACTGATTAACAAGATAACATATGAACAAACCACATTTTTTAGATATTTATTCAAGTGCCTTCCTAAAACTATTTAGCATCCAGCATGTGGAAAAATATGGATTTACATGGAACTACAGATGCAGGAAAACGGGCTATTCTTGCTTATCACTAAAACAGTACAGTAAAATTAGTGAAGTACAATAAAAAATCCTCCAGATCGTGAAGGCAAAAAGGCTTTTGCTCATTTACTAAATCCACAGATCAAATAAGGACAAGAAGAACTGAATTTTCAGAGTCTCCCCAAACGCATATCCGTAGCAAACGGGTAAATCTGTACACACTTACATACAGGCACAGCCTGATCTTTGCAGCCTTTTCGTCAGCTCAGCCCTCACTAACTCAAACGGGGTATTTATTGAACGAAAAATTGAGAGAAGGGTACTGTGTGTATTTTGGAAGAATCTGGAGTATTTCCTGGACTACTGCATACAACATCGGAAAGGTACATTGATTGGCACAACACCTCAAACAAGACTTTAGAAAGTAAAGGAGACAGGACTAAACACGCGGCTCTTAGCAGCATCATTTCGTGTGCTAGTCTCATCCGGACCAGTGGGACCTCACCCAGTGGGACCTCACTGGACTTACACCCAGGTAAGTGGTGATGGTTTCCAGTGGGGTGAAGAAGAGAAGAATCTGAGCAATAACCACTTAAAGACGGACGTGCATTCCTTAGACCAAAATAATTATAGTTCTTCCACTGCTCCAAAAATGCACTTTATTAAAAACTCATTAGGCCCCATTCATTTCTATTTACCTAGTTCTCCTACAAAAGCATTAATCTTTGCACGATTCCTCCAAGCATTTACCAGACGAATATTTAAAACAAGAGATGTCCTGTGACCGTAAATGTCACGTTTATTTGTGTTATATAACTAATTAATATCTCAGACTTCCTGCGTGTATCTGGATAACACTACTGTAAATATAAATGAAAAATAAGTAATAATTTATGAAATCCGATTTGCATTTTCAAATATAAAATGTGCAAAATCCAACTAATTAACAAGAGTGAAGGCCAAGGTGTTTCTATAGCAACTATAAAAATGCTTTAAAAATGTTTTATATCAGGCTCATTAATAGTTGTGTTCCTCACTTGTTTTGTGGGTATTCCCTCAGACACAGATTCTGCTTTGCTGTTAAGTTCTGATCGCTGAGTATCATTTAATACATTTGGCAGAGCTCTGGTACTACTTCTTTATGCTGACATTTCTGTCACAGGCTTAAAAAAAAAAATTTGGTGTGCAGTACAAAAAATTATAATAATAATAATAATTAGAGCGGGATCCCATGGCACAGGAAAAATAACCCAACCAAACTGCCAAAGAACTGAAACTGATTAAAAGCAACCCCTGAACTTGTCCTCTTTCTCCCTTCTTCAAATTCACCCTTTTAAATCTGACCTGCTACATGTCGTGGATGGACAGACAGCAAAGTTTCTGACAGCTTCCCTCCCTGGGCCGGTGCCAGCGCTATTCCTAGCTCAGTGCACAGCATCACCCAGCTCAAAGGCCATGCTAAGGAATTCTGATTTTCCCTTCCTAACCGCCCCCCTCCCGTGCAACTTTCTTGCTTAGTAAATTGAAATCGAGACTCTCATTTCCATCCGCAGTGTATACAGCTCCCTGGCAGATTGATTTCTGCAAGAAGGCGAACCGCAATGCTTAAAAGGGAGCAAGATCTACTGTACCACCGACAGCCTTACTCAGCTGATACCTGCCGGCTGCCGCAGCCTGCGAGAGGTAGAAAGGTGACAAATGTCCTCATAAAGCCGGGAGAGGGTGGACGGGAGCAAGTCATTCTTCTTTGGTTTAATTACTGAAAATCATTTGAAATCTAGGAGAAGCCCATCACTTCTATGTGGGTTATTTGAATGCAAAATAAACTTATGCTGAATGGCATAGAGAGGCCACCAAATAGCATTTATTTCCAAGCTGGCTTTAATCAAATGCTAATTCCCAGCCCCTCTGCTGAGTATTAGTAATATTTTATGAAAAAGTACACAACATTAGGTCTAAATTATCACAAACAATTGAGATATTCTTGAAGTACTGCAGTGTTGACATAAAAGCATGCACAGTGGCTGCTCGCAGTTGTGGGCATTAATTTCTAATGCCACGTGTGTGATCCCTATAATAGTTTAATACCATTAGACTGCATTGCAACGTTAAATGGCTTTAATGGACCCTACAGTGGTTTTCGATTATGGATACTGGGAGAGGTCTAGTCCGCTCCCGTTACTGCTGCTAGCTGTAAAATACTTGTGTTTTATACACTGAGGGCATCAAAATTAGTGTCTTTAGTTCACTTCCAAACTGGCCCATCCGGGGGATGCTCAGTGTACCAATGCATTTTAAGAAGGGCCTTTTTCGACAGCTCTATTTCAGGTGGTTACAGCACGAGGCAGAATATTGCGACGCTGAAAGGCGTCTGATCTGCATATTACGCTTGCAACAAAGCCCCCGTTTCTTCAAAAACTTGTTAACACAAATCTCCTCAAAGGCTTTATTTTGATAGTTCCTGAATGGTGTTGTCACGCAGCTCAATTAAAGGCTGCAGAACCAGCAGCAAAACACATTTCAGCGGCTGGCGGTGCCGCCGCTCCCCGGCTCCCACCACTTCCCGCAGGATGAGCTCGGAGTGACCAGCTGCTTTCCCAAATTTGACACCAGGCATATGGAGGAAAGTCAGGCCTGGGGGTAACGAGCTGGGGCGAGCTCCAGTGAGCAATCAATTAGGAGCAGCGGCTCTCCCTCCGCACCGAGACCGCAGCCATTCCCACCACCCAGCCGCCACTCCGAGTATTTTGCATGCAATAAAACTTGTGGGGAACCAACTCAAGTGAAACTCTTTAAGATATATGATGAGGATTAGCCGTAAAACACTAATTAAGGATGGGCTGAGGAATTAATGGGAACCTACAAGGCTCTGCATTTTATTTCCCCATCTAAAAGCGTTGCTGCTCTCCGTTTAATGAAAAGAGAAGTTGACCAAATGGATTTGGGTTTTTTCCCCATTTTTTTTTTATTATTATTTTTTCCCTAGCTTATTTTGTAAGGGCAGGTCATTAAAGAAGGAACACAGCCAGAAAAATCTCTTAGTGAAGGCTCATTACATTTTTCAAGCACAAATAAAGTGTCACTTTAAAAGGAAATCCAGTTACTCTGAAACATTTGTCGCTTTACTTCAGTGCATGTGAAATGAATACAAGGCCCAATGCTGCCCTCAGCTTCTGTAATTTCCTAGCAGCTAGACGCTCAGAGACAGCGCTATGTAAAAATATGTACATTGTTTAATTTATTGCAGTACGTTACCATTTTTCTCATGAAAACAAACAAACAAAAAAATTCTAGCAGCTGGTTCCAATACCGCCCACTTTGTTTAAATTTATAGCGAAAACTAGCAGCATCATTAAAAACAAACATATTGCTCTGCTCCAAGTATCCTATAGCGCAGCTCACAGAGAGATGTCTAACTTCTGTAAGAGGTCCAGGAGACACCGGCCAGCTTGGAGCTCAGATCTGAACCTCCAGCTACGTTTTCCAGAACAGAAATAACTAGAATTTTATTCATCAAAATAGTTTTCTGGAAAAGAACGTTTTGGATAGAAAAGAACATCTTAACAGAAAATTGTCCATTTGCTGAAATGTTCTAATTTTCTGCTGAAAACTAACAATGAAGCCTGTAACTGGGTTTGGGAAGCCAGTGCGCTGAGGGCTGCCCTCCACCGCCTCTCCCTGCTCCGCCGTCCTTCCTTTCCCGCGATGAGGAGGGGAGGACCGGAGGACGAGAGGACGGATGGAGGAGGGAGAGAAGGGAAGCAAATGAAAACAAACATATTTTTTGTTTTCAGTTCCCGCCTCCAAACTGATAAATGATGTGAACATTTTCCAATGCTCTTTCAGTTGAGCTATTAATCAGATGTCTTGGAATGAGACAGATCCTCAGGCTCCTTCGTGGAGGAAATAAATGTGGTCTTTTCCTCATTCTTTCCTTACTGAAACTCCCTCCCACCAAACCCATCTCCCTGGGCAAAAGGAAAGAGATGGCTTGCCCAAAATGTTTTGGGATGGGGACAGTATCTTCCTACAGCTGCAAAAATACCCATCGTTCCGCAAGACCCCTACCCGGGGCAGGGAGATGGCCATCGATGGGGACAGCCTGTGGGCTGTCTGCAGCCTCCTGGTCCCAGCAAACAGCAGATGAGATCCAACCATCACCTGCCTGCTGGCAAACCCTGCAGCCTAAAAGCCATTTCAAGACTCATTACATCTTCTCTTAGTGTTTCTCAACCTGATGTTTGTCTGCTGGCGGTCTGCAAGTGACTGTGAGAAGACTGACAGAAGGTTTTCAGAAAAATAAAAATTATCTGGATGCTTTCGCAGGCATGCTGACAAGCGAACAGAATGGGGAAAAGCAAAGACAAACATTCAAAGTTTAGCCCGGTTGGTACTTGGCTATAAATAAAAACATTTTGGCAACAATTCATAGGATGGTCCTTTGGACTAATGTTTTTTCCAGATAAAACAGGTGGAGCTACAACTAAAAAGGTACTTAAAAAGGCAAAATAATCTGCTCTCAAGCTCTTTACATTGGTTATAAACAAAGCAACAAATCCCTGAACCTTCCCAATAGAAGGGATAACTTGCTGACTGCATTTGTGATAGAAAACTAGATCACCCCAACGGCAGCTTGTGAGACCTGCCAGCAATTTTACTAAAATCAAAATGCCCACTGAGATCACAGCTAAGCATTTTTTGCAGTCCAGTAGCTCTCACCTGCAAATGCTGCTTCAGCCTTAACTTTATACAAGGCAATACTGATCTCCTTGGAATAACTGAGCTCACAGAAACCATGCCTAAAGATGAAGGATAGCTTGCATGTAAGGACTTGCAAAACTCAGGCCTGACTTATAAAACAGGTAGAACATTCCTAAGGAAGAAAAAAAGCTTTAAAACTCCTTCCTTAATAAGGTTCTAGCAAGCCAAAATTAAGACAAATGCTAGAAACTCCTAGAAATAATAACATGTCGTAAGAGCTTCAAGTTCTACCTTTTTCTTTTTTTAAAAAATCACAGCTATGAATTACTTTGGAATTCAGATACAAAAAAGCACTGAAGCTCAAATCATCTCAGAGGACCATGTCAAAACATGGCTCTTACCTAACTCCAGGTGCTTTGCTCCTGTTCCTGGGATTATCTTATTTAATTACTTAGTCCATGTATGCATTTATTCACTCATTTGCATCCTTCCATTTATATTTAGAACATTTAGGGGATTCAACTACATTTTTTTTTTCCAAATATCTGTGGGAAATAGGGGGATTCGGCTTTGCTATGCAGCATCACGCACTGCGTGGAGTTAGCCGTATCACCAGCACAAAAGAAACAACATGGTATTATCCTGCTTCGAGTTTCTCCAACTGCTTTGCTCCCAAGTTATGACTTTAGTTTCCCCCTTGATATGCCATCCTTTATTTATTACAGCATATTTATCCGTGGGTTGTTTTTTTTTTTTTTATTGTTGGCCTGCTTTTACTTCTTCTTTAACCTTATTAACCCTTGCTAGTATTTGACAGCTTAACACCCTCCATTACTCTGCAACATTCGCTATAAGAACTGACACGGAACTAATAGCAGCCTTTTTATATCCAATCTAAGAGGTCACATGAAACTGCCCTTGTCTGAACCCTGCAAGATTTCCTATAGGTGGTTCTCCTTTTCTGTGGATTTTCTACTTAATATGTCTCTACAGGTCTGTCTGAATGTAAAAAATGGAATCAGATTCCTGCTAACTTTAGTTACTGACAATGTACACCTTAGAACAGGAGTAAGTTTTCCTTTAGTGAAAGCTCCCAGTAATGTGATTTGAAACAACTTTGTGATATTCTTTTCAAGCATTATGTATCACTTTTTAATGGCATACCCACGGATCTTCCATTTGAAGGGATCTTTGATTTTCCCAGCAAAGTGCCAGAATGGCATGGTCACATCCATTCCCTGAACCTCAGCTCTGAGTATAAGTAGGACATTAAAGCGATAGCATGATAAGGTTGAGGTGTCTAGCTCAGTTGTTCAGCATGGGTTGATTAAATGTAATTAATTTAGGTCTCTGAGTTCAGGGGATGCCCATCACGCTACACTGTACAATACCAAGCTGTTGTTTATCCTCGTGACGGGATCGGCTGGAACTTTCCCCCAGCCTGCGTAGTTGACTGTGCACTAAAATCCGTGACGAGATTCTTCAAATGCAAAAGGATGTAGTCAATATAGTGGTGCAAAACAACTGAAGTACTGTATGGCTCAACAGCAGCCAAGAGAGGAGAAAGGAATCGCTGGGGTAGGATTGCTCAGAAGAGATGCAATGAGAACACCAGTTACTTCTCTAGGTTTTTCCTAATGGGACCTGAGCAGCAGGAAAGAAGGCTTTTTTCCATGCATTTATCCTTTGCAAGCATGAGAAATTAACTTTTGCTAAATGGAAAAGAAAAGAAAAGCACAATGAGATCTGTATAGCTGAGCAAAGAAATACATGGAGGACAAATTGAAATTTAGGAGAATAGGTTTTAACAGCCTTTCTTGCAGATGTAATACCTGCTTAGATTAGTCTACGATTATCTATTTTAAAATTAAAAAAGTCTTCCTTCTGTGCAAATCCATCATCCTTATTATTGCTATTCTAAGTACAGCAAATACCCTGGGAACTAAATTCTTCACTTGAAACTTCTTTGGGGAACGGTTCTTAGTTCAGAAGTCCACCGTTTCCCCCACTCAATTTCAATTTAATAGCATCTAGAGTGATAAAGTGGGAAGAGACAGACATCTGGTAGAGCTAACTAGTCATTTGCTGGTTCTGTGAAAGTTTGTGCTTCCCAGTCAGTGTCACATATGAGAAATACAGATGGTCCAAAGTTAGAAAAAAAGAAGTGTTGAAACATATACAAATGTTATGAGGACTTCAAGTGTAAAATGTTAACCAGCTGTGAATGTGACATCTCTAGTTTTACTCTATCGACTGAGATACATCATTACTGCACATGAAATCTATATATTTTCTGTACTGATGGCAATTCCCTGTTCTCCATCTACTTCTAGCTTTGGGCCAAAACCATGCAGATGAGAATATTAAAAAGATAAGAGTCCAAAAAGAGAAAGAAGAGTGGTCTCCATTTCTAAGGTTGTTTCTAACTGCCCCAATAATTTCCTGTGTTATAAGCTGACTGTTTACTGGGGGAAGGGTAGAAGTCATAAACATCTAGAGTTAAAAATAATATGTAAATGTTAAAACAAAATCAAAAGGTTACTAATTCACACAAAGTCCTGGAGATTTAGAGTCATCCATTCTATATACAGTTCAGCAATGCATGGAATGCAATAAGACATTTAAACCACAACACAGCAGTGATCTTGCCCTGTTGCTGGCAGTATCAGTTGTTTCCCACACAAGGGCCTAAATCTGACCCGTTTATGAAACTTTTACATTTGCAAAAATAGAACAGTTGGGAAATCTTGGGCACTTCTAGTTAAATTGCAAACAAAATAACCCTCTCTCTGCTGCTGCTTAAGCTCTAGATAATCATCACATATCAAGACAATTACTTTTTCCCCCCATATGAGTTGTTTTGACAGAGCTTTTCAAATGTTATGTACAATGCAACCTAAAAGGAAAAGAAAATGTATGTTTCAGGATGCATTAAAGTGTACGAGGGGGAGGAGAGACAGGAAAGGAGATGGGTTCCCCTCCGTTTTCCTTGGACAAAAGCTCCGAATTGCCACATCTACCTTTGGCATCTCACACCGGCGCGCAGCATCGTGATTGACACAGGCCAAAGAAATCACCCGTGAAACAACAGACAGCTGCATGGCGACCTGCGCGGGGAAAAGCAGCTATAGGGAGTCGCTGGCTGCATACCCTGCGCGCGTGGTACATTCCCTATCTCGCCTCATCCCATCAAGGGCCTCCTGGGAGAAGGGAAATGGAAAGGATCTTGTATCTCAGGGCGGCGTGAGCAGGGTAGGAGCACTCTGCGGGAAGGTGAGAGTGCTCCTCTCAGCCCTTCCACCCCCTGCTCCACTCTGCTCGGCTGTAAAGAGATGCTCCCTCCCCAGGAGCGGGTTGCAGTGAGGTGGGGAGCCAGTTTGGGATTTTTTTTTCCTTGTTTGGTTGGCTGGTTTTGCTAGGAGGGGAGCAGTGCTGGAAGAAATTCAGATTCCTTGCGCCCCTTCCTAAAATGTAACTGAGAGCAGGGACAAGCCTCTCTCACCCTCATCTGCAGGCAGGCTTTTCTTTTCTATTTTTGCTCTTTTTTTCCCCCAGAGAAGGCAGGCAAAACCAAAAACAAGCCCTAGTTTTAATGTAAACTGGCAAAATATTATACTTCTTGGTAGAGTTTTACACCCGCCTTAGACGAGCATGGGTGACTTTGCAGACCACAGACCCCTGAGCCAGGACCAGGACATCACCACTTTGGAGCTAGTGATGAACACGAGGGTAGGAGAGTTCCTAGAGGGAACAAAACTGGGGCCTTCAATTGAGATGTAAACCTCCTTTCTTCAGAGGACAGAGCTGCTGGTTTAGGATCTTCTTACTAATGGATTGTTTGCCTGTTATTATGGACTTTATTATGACATTAGCTTGCTTTAAAATGTTATTTGTATAATTAGCTTTCCAAATGAGACCATTCAGCTAACATATTTCTTTCAACATCCACAGCAGAATTATCCTGAGATGCCATCATAAGCTTTTCTGAATCGTTTTCCTAGTGATTTGTGCATCCCAGCTAGGAAGTTTTTACCTGGACAAAGGGATGGTAGCACAGGAAGAAGTTAATTTGTCTTTTTCTATCAGAGACAAAAAGATGCATTTCTTAATCCTTCTCTCACTGAAATGGGAGGGCAACATCAAAATGATACCAGTTAACAGCAGAAAGACACATTAGGGCATCCCTTAGAGGAATAAACCCCTTTAATAAACTGGGTGTAAAGCAGCGGCATAAACACATCAGGCAGAATTTGTGCACCTGAAGTTTAGCCAAAGGCCAAGTTTGTGCAGGTATTTAGGCACCTAGACAGGGATGAATGCCTGCCAGGGTGCTCCCACCTTTAGCAGCCACTTTGAAAGCCCCATCAGCACTACCAGCTGCTAAATCCCTCTCCAAGCGTCGCCCGTGGGCTCAGCTCCTGCCGAGAGTTACCAGCTGGGCTTAGCACAGGGCATAACCCTCGCTGAATTAAACAGCCCAACAGGACTCGGTTGTTGCTGATAAGCCCTCGCGGACACCCACCCCTCTGAGCCCGAAGCGCCCCATTCTCCGCTCCCCGAGACCAAGGTGCCGCTCACAGCCGCTCCTGCCCGCCAGGCAGATAAATTGACTTCCCGGCAGTTCATTGTGCACAGGCACTTTAGCAGCCACGTTATAAATTGAAGGTCCGTATGGATGCAAAATTATCTCTCCCCTGCAGCCGTGCCTTGCTCTGGGTCAGGATCTGTGCCCGGGTACCCCCCACCACTGCCCCTTCCCAGCACTGGTGACCCCAGGCACGGTCTGGGACGCACTGCGAGGTCTCCGAGTGGAAGGGTCTGAAACGCTGTTAAACACTATCGCTATCACTCCACGCTCAGGACTCAGGAAGTTGGCCACCTGGGTAAATGTTAGAGGATCTTGTACATATTATATCCCCATTATTTTCTGACAGACTTTTCCTTCCATTATGTGATACAGGAAAAGAGGTTTAGTATTATAACACCAAGAACATGGGTTTCGAGCTCCTGCTAACTATAAGCCCAGATCCTGGATACAGACACACACAGCTATCAACAAACACAAGGTAGTACTGAGACCACATTAGGTTTTTCCTTTACATTTCATTTAAAAAAACAAAAAAAAAAAAAAAGGAAAAAAAAAAAAGCTTCACATAGCTTCCTCCTCTTGACCTAACACAAATTCCATCAAACTTCAAAAACAATACTTTGAGATGCTGGAGGATGCAGGCCGGAAACTGAGGAAAGACTTTACACAAAGTTAGGAAATCTTTTTTGGAGGGAATACTTCAAGCTACTGAACAATTTTATCTAGATGACTAGATCTTATGGTAAATGAGTATATAATTAAATTTAAGAGCTACGCTATTGTGTTTGAGGTGTATCAGCTCATCAACAGAAGAAGGACTGTTTAGCTATGCTAAAAGCGATATGTAAATACCATCCTCTGATAAATAATTGATTATTGCCTTAATGTTTGACAAAGCCATAAAATGCCCTGCAGATTATGTCCAAAACATTTTAAGGTGATGCGAAATCATTTTTATTGTAATGACAGTGAGCTGTCCATGGTTGACTGGTTTAAATTTTATCTTTTCATGTTAGGAAAGGTTTCTGTTTTCTTTGAGAATTTAATTATCAGAGGGTGTTTAATATGATAGGAAGATTTATGGCCTTCAGGAGCTATCCAAAAATAGTGCTATAAAAATGGACTTAGATCCCATTACAAGCAATAAAGCTGTTATGCAGACTTGATGCTTGCAGTGAAAACTTTGCGTATGAATATATTTCACCATCGTGCATAAAAGTTCACTTTGGAGGTTTCGAATTTTGACCCTGAAATGTGACCCGAACTACAGGGTGAGGGGAAAAAAAAAGCTTCACAAAAGAAAGCCAAGCTATGCTAGTACGGATGCGTTAGTGTTTATTTTGGAAAATGCTCTTCACTATCCATAAATATTTCTTTTAACTTGTTGCCATTAAGATGCAGCAGGCACTAAGTTTTCCAGGAGGAGATAAAAAGAACAACAAAGATACACTCCTATTGTGTAATAATCAGTCCACATTTCAATGAATAAGTAATATTTCTCACAAGCCAAAGTTAGATAGTGGATTTATTTAACCTCTGAGGGTCAGGTAATAAATACTAAGTGAATTATTCAGACCAATGGCTAATCAATACAATTCAGTGATATATTTTTTGTGTTTCGTAAAAGGTTGTACACTAAAGGCAGTGAGCAATTATGGAAATTGGGCCCGAGCGGCACTCAATTCTTCTCTTACTTGAAACCCCAGCACCACTACCTTGACAGCAAATCGATTAGTGTGCTAGTGAAGCAGCTCAGCAACCTCTGACCCTTCCAGCTCTGTCCAACAGCCTGGAGAGTATTTTATATTTATTTTATTGAATTAACCCCCTCTTGCCTGCACACTGTTTTACACATACAGTAATGCGGTAGGAGAAAAACGACAGGCTTCTTTCATTTAAATGCTTCTCTGTAGGTCTGAGTAAGGCAAACCTAACAGACTCCTTTGTTCTAGCTTCAAAACACCGATTTTTGCCACTGCATAGGGTTTTCAAGTCCATCCCAAAACTAACATAATTAACAGGATGCGAAGAATGTCCTAAGTGTACCCCAGACATTGAATCACTCCTATTCATGCCTGCCTTTGCGCACAGCTACCAACTTTATACAACGCTCAAGTCACTGTTTTGCACCAAAAATAAAAGCTCCTCAATAAAAGTGAGTTAATATTGCTATAGGTATAATATCCTGTTTTACACAGTGTAAGGGAGAACACTAGAGATTAACAGCATTTTCCACCAGGAAATTAAAACTAACATAAAGCCACATAAAGTGCCTTTTCTGGACATTTAACTCTATAGGCACTACTCCTATATCCTTTGCCTGCCGAAGCCCCGTCTGATCCCAGTGGGAATTGGTAAATCCTGAAGGCAATGCAGGAGAAGACAATTTGAGGTCTGAGACCTGCAGGCTTTTCCTTTGCACCATGCAAAGGGTTCAGCACGGACATTTTTGGCGGTGCCATGGACCAGGAGCTCTCACCCAGCTACGGCCACCAAGGTGTCAGCTGTCCGTTACCTCCTGCCCAGACTTCCAAGTGGAAATATAAGCCCTGCAAAGAAAAGCATCTTCCTTGCCCAACAAGCATTCACCCAGTACATCAGCTACCTCATGTCCCCTTTATATACATCATCGACAGGCTTTGAAAATGAGGCACAATCTCCTTTTCCAAAAAACTAGCAGAAGCACACAGAAAAGGTGCTGCAACAACTGCCATCTTACCCAACCTCAAACACAGGAATAAAACCATGACTTTCTGTGCCTTTAGCTGGTGTGCAGCCCTATGAGTGCTGCAGCCCTAGGGAGGGCCCTGTGTAAGGTATCCTACCCAAAGTATGAACCTGTTTACTTTTCCAACAATATCTATAGGAATAAGCAGGACTTGCAGCTACTCACATACTCTCTATATCACCAATTCCCCTGGTTCTAGGGAATTTATTCCCAATTTACACTGGCAGAGTTGAGAGAAGATTCAGACCCCAAAATTCCTAAATGGGGTTCCATTACTGTTCCAGTATTAATAAGATTTAAACAACAGATAAATACTCCAAGACTTGCAAGTACTGCATCCCATTTGTATTATCAGCTGTGAGCTAAAAAATATAATAGCAAGTTGTATGCAAATAACAGGAGGAGAGATTTCTCAGGGAGAAATCAATTGAAAAAAATAAACAAAAAAAATAAAGTGAAGACATGATGCTGTTCCCATTGAGGCTAACGGGAACCAGGTTAGATATCCACTGTAGCTGGTCTGTTCCACTCCAACCAATGATAATCAAAGAAAAAAATGGCATTTAGTAGGAGTCCAGAAGCTCGTGTGCTCTGTCTACAGGTCATATTCTGTCACTTCAAGGCTGAATAAAGCCTGCATGCATAGCACGATACATCACTTTTAATAAGACTATTCACAGAAAAAAGGACTACTCAAAGTTCACCACATCTGACCGTAAACAGAGACACAGCACAGGCTTGAGCAGTGTATTTTATAAAACCCTTACATGCTTTCGTATAACACTGCGTTGAGTTCTGAATTATTCTTTTCGTCTCTTTTGCTCTCAGAATCCATACAAAAGTGATTACTTCAGTCATTTTTCAATATTACTTTCATTCCTGGAAAATGCATTTTCAAAAGTTATTTATTTTTCACAGCATGTCATGTTGTTATATTATACTAGTTAAAATAAAACCACTGTAGACTTCGGCATGCATTTATGTTTCTCTTCCAATGGTATGATGTAGGATTTTCAGGTTTTATGCTGAATGTATTCTACATATTACATTATCAATCCTTTATCTTAGGTTTGGTGTAATTTAAAAAACAAGCTGTTAAATCAAGTTACTAAAGTAATTGAGCTATAAAACTGCCTTCTTATTTATAATCACCATTTCCCTCCGAAAAAGAGTTTTTAAAGATCAGCTGTGGTTTCTGTTATGCAATTTTTTTAAACAACTTTATGCCACTGATTCCACTTAAAACCTAATTAAAATAGTGGAGAAAATGTATGTTTCCTACATGGAGTCAGGCTTTCTTAGCATGGTGCAGGCTGCAGGCGGGGACTACCGCTCACCCCTGGTACGCAGGTGAGCTTCTTCTTGGCCCTAGGTGCAAACTGGGGTACAGTCTGGGGCTGGGCAGCCCTGGGTCTCTGCTTGCCTCTTATCCCTGCCCCAAAATTCACCCTAGGAACTCTTTTCCAAAGGTTTAGTTCTGTTTCTTAATATCTAAGTTTAGTTTCTTAATATCTAATCCTGGGTAATGCTGGAATGCAGAAGAACATTATTTCTGAGTGGAAAAGGGTCTGAAACAGAATTTATTTAAAGATCAATCCTTTGCCTGCTGATAGACAGCAGTAACCATCCTGCCACTTCTCAGTGGCAACCTCTTTGCAACTGATTCAGTTAAACATCATGAAAAGGACTGTTTATCCAGCTGTTTGTCCAAAAAAGCTAAACTCCTCTGGCTCCATGGGAGCCTAAGCAAAGCATGATGGCATTGGTGCCCTGGCCCAGACTTTCGGGGGGGGGGGGGCACATGGCAGGAGCTTGGGGACCCCTTGCTCCCCTGCAGGATCACTGCCCACCATGCTGCTGGGACGAGCTGCCTCGGCCACGGCGCCCAAAGCCTGGGTGCCACTGCCCATAATAAACACAAAACCAGCTGAAAATCCCACGCCCCTGGGGCCGTGATTTCTTCAGAGTGGGCAAAAAGGGAGAAACACAGCTGGTTGTGTAGGGAAATGCCATAAGAGGGAAATCCAGCCCAAAAGTAGCCGACAGAGGGATGAGACACGGCATTAATGGACCAGCAGGAGCTGTGGGATGGTTTTGAGGCAGCCGAGGATGCCACATCGCTGCGTTATGACTCGTCTTACGCACTGCAGTCCTGCTCCAAGCTTGTGTCCCCCCTCCAGCCGAAATCTCTGCGCGACCCTGCCAGTCCCTGTGTCACCCTCCCAAAGGAGGGCAGGCAGAGCAGCAAGCCTGCCCTAAACCATCGATAAAACGTGGCTGTGCTATAAAGGCTCGTCCTCCCAAAAAGCACTAGAGCAGCTGAAAACCTTTAGGAAATCCTGCTGTCATTGCAGTGTGGCTGAATTAGAGGCAGAAAAAAGAAGGAAAAGCTTAATTATTTAATAAACAGATCCACAAAAACTCTGAGTGCAGCTCTGAAATGACTATCTGCTCTACACCCACAGAGGTGGCTGGGGAAATGGCTGAGGGCCAGATGACAGGGGACTTTTTTTCTGAAATAGCATTGGCAGAGGCCGATCAGGAAATCTTTCAGAATTGCTTTAATCTTTCATTTTAGTTTGGTCTCTGGCCACACAAGTGCGTCCAGCCCTCAGAGACCCTGGAGGTCACTATCTGTGAGTTTTTAAAAACAGGAAAGCCATTACAGAAAAATCAGAAGAGCAAGGGAAAAAAGTACTCGCCGTAAATATGTACATTTTTAATACAACAGAATGGTAGTTACGTTTTTTGTTCTGGTATTGCTTTTAACTAAAAAGGAAGGGAACCTGGAATGTTATAAACACCTCAGAGTTTTTAGCTCTCTGCCAAAGAATTTATCCATTAAACGCAACATGAACTATAAATCTGAATTTCAGATCCTGCTCACAGCGTATGAATCTGTTCTCCCCTTTGATATGCATGTGAAGTTCTCATTGACACTAATGGGAGTTACACGTGCTTATTACAGGATAACTAGACCTCTCAGTGTGAATATATACTTCTAGACAGACAGCTCTGCTTAAGTTTTTAAAAAAAAAAGGGGGAAGAAGAAGATACCAGTGGGGGGGGAAGGGGGAGGAAATCCATTATGGGTGTTTTGCAAACAAAAGTACCATTCTGTGCATTTTTGATCAGCAGGCAGCTTTGAAAAAATAGACATCTACAGAAACACGCGTAGGTGCAATTGCATAAATGTACATCGTCCTTCCAGCATGCGGGGATGCATTCGAAGACGTGCACGAGCACGTGTGTACTCGCAAGGAAGAGTCTTTGCTCAGTCTCCCCAAGGCTCGGTGCCAGTCCCAGCCTCTGAGCCTGTGTAAATCAGCTCAGCTCCGCAATTTCCACTGAACTGCCCGATTTACACCAGCTGAGCGGGTGACACAGGGTCTACGGGAGTGCTGAAAGCCCCGGGTCTCTCCTACAGGGTCCGTGTAAAGTAGCTGCTGCACTGAATGCTAATGGGTACGGGAGCGCAGAGCACTGGTATCGGGGAGTTATTTCTTTTATGGGAACATTTCTTTAGATGTGTATTTCATTTTTTAGCTTGCTGGCTAGAGGTATTCCCAGAGACAGCAAATAGAGAGGGAGAGTCATGTTAAATTCATAAACATACACTGTAGAAAGTAAGTGAGCATATAAGGATGTGGTGGGTTGACCCTGGCTGGATGCCAGGTGCCCACCAAGCTGCTCTATCACTGCCCTCCTCAGCTGGACAGGGGAGAGAAAATATAACGAAAGGCTCGTGGGTTGAGATAAGGACAGGGAGAGATCACTCACTGATTACCGTCACGGGCAAAACAGACTCGACTTGGGGAAATTAGTTTATTACCAATCAAATCAGAGTGGGATAATGAGAAATAAAACCAAATCTTTAAAAAAACACCTTTCTCCCACCCCTCTCTTCTTCCCGGGCTCAACTTCACTCCCGATTTCTCTACCTCCTCGCCCACAGCAGCTCAGGGGGACGGGGAACGGGGGTTGTGGTCAGTTCATCACGCGTTGTCTCTGCCGCTCCTCCCTCCTCGGGGGGAGGACTCCTCACACTCTTCCCCTGCTCCAGCGTGGGGTCCCTCCCACGGGAGACAGTCCTCCACGAACTTCTCCAACGTGGGGCCTTCCCATGGGCTGCAGTTCTTCACAGACTGCTCCAGCGTGGGTCCCTTCCACGGGGTGTAGTCCTTCAGGAGCAGACTGCTCCAGCGTGGGTCCCCCATGGGGTCACCAGTCCTGCCAGCAAACCTGCTCCAGCGTGGGCTCCTCTCCCCGCGGGTCCTGCCAGTGCGGGCTTCCCACAGGGTCACAGCCTCCTTCAGGCATCCATCTGCTCCGGTGTGGGGTCCTCCATGGGCTGCAGGTGGGTATCTGCTCCACCGTGGGCCTCCATAGGCTGCAGCTGGATATCTGCTCCACCGTGGACCTCCATGGGCTGCAGTTGGATATCTGCTCCACCGTGGACCTCCATGGGCTGCAGGGGCACAGCCTGCCTCACCATGGTCTTCACGAGGGGCTGCAGGGGAATCTCTGCTCCAGCACCTGGAGAACCTCCTCCCCCTCCTTCTTCACTGCCCTGAGTGTCTGCAGAGTTGTTGCTCTCACATATTCTCACTCCTCTCTCCAGCTGCAGTTGGGCAGGGTTTTCCCCCCCCCCCCTTCTTAAATACGTTAACACAGAGGCACTACCACCATCGCTGATGGGCTCAGCCTTGGCCAGCGGCAGGTCTGTCTTGGAGCCGGCTGGCATTGGCTCTGTTGGACATAGGGGAAGCTTCTAGCAGCTTCTCACAGAAGCCACCCCTGTAGCCCCCCGCTACCAAAACCTTGCCATGCAGACCCAATACAAAGGATAACATATGAGTGCATATATACCATACCTGCATTTTTATAGCACAAATAGATCTGTGTATATCTATATACGTGTGTCAAAATATTGGCACTTAGAGTAAAATTTATAAATTGTCCAACCAGACCAGATATCTTCAGCATTTTATTTTTTTTTAATCAAGAGCTTTTACTGGAAGTATTAGTAAAGGGTCAATTCCTTTCCATGCACCAAGTGACACTTTTGAATAACTGTGTTATGCACAGCGCCTTAAGAAGACTTATAGGACTGTCACAATATTTAACTACTCATTTTTGCTTGCATGATTGTGGTTGATATGACCACAGAATACTGATCTATCCAAAAGAGAAAAATTATAGAGTGGAACAGTGGGATTTATGAATGAGATATCTTTGGCTGCAAAGCATTCCCATTTATAGCACTCAGCCACCACAAAACTGCTGTGTAATTGGAAGAGAAATTTTTCCCATGTACTGAAGCTATAGTCGAACTGCCAAACAATAAGAGACAGCCTTGTCTGAATTAGAGGAGTCACATACCTGATTTTTCTCCCACTCATTTAGAAACAGACCTTATTTCCCATCTCCATTCCTCTTATGCTGAGACTCGGGGTAGGAAAGCTACATTTTGCGAGTGCCAGAGCAGAAAGCTGATTCCGTTTAAGCATCATATCAGAATAAATGTGTGGACAAATCAGCAGGACTAGTCAGAGCTGCCAATTTTAACTTCCTGAGTATCTGCATGTGAAAACTGTTATTTTCCCAAGGAGGCACATGGGCTTTTGTTATGATTATTTATTTGTGTTGTAATAGGCCAAGGAAGCCACAGAGAGAGCCCTGTAATGTGAGAGGACACACAGACGCAACGCTTCCCCAGGGCACTTGGGAGGCAGAGGGACGCTCCCAGGATGGACTGACACTCCCAGGACAGATGGACACTCGCCCACCCACCGCCTCCACGTGAAGGAGCCAGCCAAGTCCCCACCGTGCTCACCCAGAGCTTGCTGCAAGCCAGGGGCTCCGGGACTTTACGTGACTCGTGACTGCAAAGCCCGACAGGTTAAACCACCCCATTGCACAGCCCCACAACACTGTATGTATGGACAGACAGACACACAGAGATGCCCCTCGCCTTGCAGATCTGCAGGGCAGCCCCTGGGGTGCCAGGCAGGCAGATGCCCTTACAGGGCCCTGATGAGCCACAACTAAAAGCAGCAGCTTGAGACCAGGGATGAAGTAACCGTAAAACAAGTACATTCCTCGCCATAGAAATCAGCAACCTCAACTCCTCACCTTCGTAGGCAATGCCACAGGTCAAAGGCTACCCAGTGGCACGGTCCTCCGGGGAGCACTAGACTGGGCCATCCCATGGGAACAGCACAGCATCACACCCTTTGGAGCGAGCAGGACGAGCTGCTTAGTGATCCCTCCATGGTGTGACCCCTTTTCTCCTTCCTACCCTCTCCATCGTCCCTTGAGTGGCCTCTACCGTGGAGGCTGCTGGCAGGGAACAGATAACTGTGCCCAGCCAAGCTTTCCCCTCCCTGTGCGACCCCTCTGCCCAGGGCCACTGCAAGTTCCACGACAGCACCCACAACGGCCACGTAACGGTACAAGCATCATTTTTACATATATTTTTGCGAAAGGAAAGTTCTCGGACAACCCTTTCCATGAAAACTCCAGGAAGGAAAGGAGCACAGAGTGAAATCTCATCACGAGCTCATGCCGGGAAGCACATGGAAAGCGCTGCAGAGCGGCCCCGCAGTCTTACAGCCCCATTGGAATGAAGAAGTCAGGAAACAGGTTTACTTGCATCATTACAACATGATTGCTGCTGGGAACACCTTCCTGTCGAGGTCCCTCCAACCGCATCCCTAATCACACGCGCTGCCGAGGACGCTCTGCACGACCCTCAGATCACAGTGCTGCAGGAGATGAAGCACCGGCGGCACTGCTCCCCGGTGAGCGACAGCACAGCCCGGGGGGAGAGAAACAAACACCTCAATTAATTGACTGCAACGACAGTGGGGAGCAGATACCACCCTGGAGCGGTCCAGGTGGGGTTCCTCCAGCACGAGGAGTTTTGCACCATACCGTCGGGGCTTCCCAGAGACGTCTGTGGCTGCTTCAGCTCTCAAACCTGCACTTTTGGGGGGCTCAGTGGCTTTGGAAGCCGAACTGTGAAATATTGACTGTGGGAATTAAATCTCTGCTCTGAAAATCAGGACCTCCCACAAAACTCAAAGCTGGGTACCCCAGAAATTCAAGCACCCTGATGATGAGTTGCTCTAGAAATTCAGGACAACATTTTCTGCCAATGATCCATAAGTGGGTTCAGAACATTTTTCTCCAACTGCCAGTATGTTGGGTCAATTCACATTTTCTCTTTTCACATCATCCACAAAGAAAATCAAAATACCAAAGTACAAATGTAACACAACTTTATGCTTTAACAGGTTTCATAGTTTGTCAAGAGTACTCTAATCCATTTCAAATTCCCTCTTAACAACAGGATTTCTTCTATTTTTGCATTTGAACTGTGGGTGATTAAACAACAAGCAGCAGAAAATTAATATGTTAAATTCACAGCCACAAAAAAAAAAATAGATAATCTCATTGTCCAGTGAGAATCCCAGGAATCCTTGAGTTTCCAGGAACAAAAGCTACAACTCACTCAGGCTTAGGTCTTAGCGGAATTAATGTTGCTCAATAGCAAGTACTGATTGTGGGGTTTTTTACTAACCTACAATACAGAACTTGGCTAATACTTAAATAAATAAATAAACCTTATTTATATTTAAAGAAGAAAAAAAATTTGAGAGAGGTCACATGTGTCTCAGGAAGCAATGAATGGTATGGATTCAGAACCACATCTGAAAATCTCTTCAAAGTCCCCAGAGATAACCACAGGACGCTTTTCTGAGTCCCTGCCCCCGGACAAGCAAATTATAAATGTGAACAATGACTCTAGTTTTTCTGTTAAAATGCATTGGGTTTATTACTTTGTTGTGTTTTTCCAAAGCACTCCTTGCACGTAGAAACCCCAATGCAGGCTCAGGGTGCCAAAATATTTCCCTCTCCTGTTTAGCAGCACATATTGATACCATGACAGTATCAAGGACCTGGCCAAGATCCTCTTGACATAATGAAAGGATTTTCCTCCGGGCAATGATACCATGACTGGACCTTACTGATGGCAATACAGTACATGGGCAATGTGGAGAGATGAGGACCTGAAGGAGCTCAGATGGTGGCAGAAGTGATGCCAACTATTATTTGGGAAAAAAAAACCATTACTCCTAAAGAGTTCCTGGAATTTCTGTCTCTAGAGACTCCTTCTTCCTTGGGTCCTGAGCAGTTTTCCCTACCACAGTGCCCCGTTGGTCCAGAGGGATTTGGGGGAAAAAAGCAGACAGGAGGCCACCCATCTCCCTGCCCACAGCAATGGGATGAGGCAGGACCAGCCAACCCTGCCGCTGGGTTGAGAGGAGCTGGAGATGGGGATTTGCCACTGACGGGAGCAGGGAATCCCATACTCCCTGCGCAGGAGGAGGTCCCGGCACGTAATACATGTCAGGGGCAGGAGCATCTCTCACACGTGCAATGCCCGAAGAGAAATACTCAAAGACAGGGCTCAATCAGCCTGCGGACAAGTAATATTATCGTTGGAGCAGCCTCATATCTCCCTCTTTGAGCTCAGCCCCACCATCCGTAGCAGCGAGGCACAAAACTGACAGCCAAAGCAATAACGTTCATACATTTACATACGTATCCCTTGAATGCCCTATTGATGTCCCTGTGAGAAAGGACACAGTAAAACACTGCAAATTAATGATATAAGAAGCAAAATACATTCTGCATTGCATGGTTTAAACAAAAAATAGCCTCAGACGGGGAGACACGAAGTAACAATATAAAGGCAGAATGAAACATTTTGATCTGCTGAACGCCTTTATAAATATTTGAGTATCATTTATTTATGTTTTCCTTCTTTTCATTGTAAAGCAAGGTTTTCTGACAAAAGCCCTCGTTTGGAGAACACTGTGCTTTATTATTTAACTTCCTAAAAGCAACATCAAAGGCTTGAGTTTAAAGCTTTAAAACAAATGAACTATTTG
The DNA here is from genome assembly GCF_035582795.1 of Mycteria americana. Taxonomy (NCBI): domain Eukaryota; kingdom Metazoa; phylum Chordata; class Aves; order Ciconiiformes; family Ciconiidae; genus Mycteria; species Mycteria americana. The sequence continues at coordinate 10,548,245 of NC_134372.1, forward strand.
CAATATTTTAAAGATTTAGAGATGAGAAGAGCAGGAGTTCTCCACAGCTCAGATCTAAAGGTCTCTGTGGTCTATGCTGGGCAAGGAAGACACAACAGCTGGGGAACAAAATCCCTGACATCTTTTTGCAAGCACCAGCTGTAGCATGTGCCGAGGGCTGCCAAGATGCTTCAAGTTCAGTCATTCTCCTTCCCACCATTGCATTTCACCTGCAGTCACCCTGCCCTCCTCTTCCAGCCTTCCCACCATCACTGTCGGGAACCGTGCATGGGTGCCGGGAGTCACCTGAAGCGCAGGCAGTGGTCCCAAGCAAGGACAGTTTGCATCATTCGCATTACTCAGACACTGATCCATCCCTGTCCTGGCGCTGCTGGGATACAGACCAAGTGATCCTGCCAGAATAAAATTAGCCCATGCCAGGTCTGGCACCTGTACGTGTCATGGGAACATGTGGTTGTTCCTGGCATTCACAGAGCGGATAATATGACAAATTTCTCTAGCTTTGCAAGGCGTTGAGACAAAGTCTGGAAGCTCTGCTTAAAGGAGCTTCCAATGCCACTCTGATGGATCTGGTCCATAAGACAAGGCGCAAGAGGGGCAAGAAAATATGTTGTGCCTCCAGCACGCAACCGCCTCAGGAAACTTTTCTCCATGGGAGCTCAGTGGGACTGCACTCAGGAGACGGAGCTGTGCACCCATCCCACCTCAGTCCATTGGAGACCTTTTCTCCAGTGAACAAGCTTTGCTCTGCAATACAGACTGCCATGCAGAGGAAACCCCTCAAGGTTTCTACAAGGAGGCAAACATAACACAGCCTCAAGCGCCCCCACGCCCACTGAAGCCAGAAGCTGAGGGACTGACCAAGTAGAAGATCTGGTCTTCATTTGATAACCCATCCCTTGCTTCCCTCCCTCTAATGCTTAAATCCATCGCTGTTAAGGGACTGCTCATACACCACATCTCCTTCTATCTTTTGTCTGATCCCAGGCTCTTCGTGGCCAGGGCAGGCTGACTTGTGCTGCACATGTCATGTTCAGACCTCGGCATCACTCGTCAACCCTCACAGCTAATAAAAGGACAAGAAACAGAATTTACCCTTTGGTAATAATATGGACCACGGCTGCAGTGAATGTAAATCTGCAGAGCTCCACCAGCTTCAATTTTATATACAATAAAGAAATAAAACTTTCATTAGGTGTTATGCAGTTTGTAAGAAAATCCCTAAATTAATTTATTCTGGGAAAAAAATCCCTTCAAGAGAATACTAACTTTCAACCCTATGCCAAGACCATTTCCTTACTGGTTTGCTCTGAGACAACCCAGTTTAGGTCCTATAAACTTAAAACCCCTCAAACACAGTTACAGAAATATTAAATTCCACCTAAACTGGCTGAAATTATGCAGGCACCTTTAAAAAAAAAAAACAGTTTGTGTTTTAAAGCAGAATGGACTCAGCCATCCATTAAATATGACAAGGTCTGCATTTTATTTAGACATTGCCATTAATAATGAAATGATGTATGATTTCCATTCCTGCAGTTCTTCCTTCCCTACACAATCAATTATGCATTTAAGAAAATATTTACTTGATATAAAACTATTCTAATTAAGCATTACTGGTATACTAATATGAGTTTGAAAAAATCAGGAGATGATCTCTAAGATGCATGAAAGAATAAGATACTCCACTTCAAAGAGGCATTTATTCCTGTCTGGCAGGAAAAAGTCCTTAAAAGTTAAAGCCACACAAGGTTCAGTGCAATACTGCAGATACCACCATCCTTTTGTCCTAAAGAGGTAAATCCTCCTCATGAGAGGGTCCTTGGGGCTACTCACATTGCTAAAGCAAATAGAATTTGACCCAAGAAAAATCACACATGAAGCTACATGGATATGAATGTTGACAAGGAGAGGAAAGATCTTCCCAAAGACTCAGACATTTCCAGGTTGGTCCTAGGTGAAGAACAGGATCCTAAAAGTAAATTTAAAAGTGGTGGCAGTGACCAAACTCTCTTTAGACTGCAAAGGTTATTGCTGTCATGGAGAGCATGAGCTGGAGCTCGGGGCTGCCTTTCATCCCCAGGGTGATGATCACAAACACCTCTTGAATTCCCCCGTTACAAACGTAATTGCCCGATTCCTGGTTGGGTGGTGCAAAGGGGTCTTACAGTTGGTAGGGAAAACACTCCAGGGCAGCCGAGCTGTGAAGGTCACCTAGCTGTGCCCCGAAGTCCTAGCACAAGGAGCAAGCACGTGGCATTTACAGCTCCTCTCTGCTTCCCAGGGTTCACTGGGGGCCCCGGAAAGCAGAGCATAAATCACAGCAGGCTTAGGAAAACGGCTCCAGCCCATGCCAGGAGGGCAGCACCCTGCCCAGGTGCTGCATGGGGGGCCTAATCCTGGCTCACAAAGGTGGCATTGGAGGTAGGAAGGGAAATGGAGAAAAAGTGGCTGGAGGCCAGAAAGCAGCAGCCAAGGAGATAGCAATTAGGATGCAGAAGCAGCCAGAGATACGGCATCACCGGAGATTTACTGTGCGTACACACCTCCCTCTCTGCTCCCAATGTACTCGCTCTTTCTTTCTGTCCATATACATACAGTAAATCTTCAGTGACTCCTTATCTCCCAGTGTGCTTCTAGATCCTAATTGCTATCTATCTCTGTCTGCCTGCCACTTCCACGTCTCCCAGCCTCTTCTCTTACAGCTCCCAGCCCCCCGGCAGCCTCCCTGGTTTGCCCACCCCCTCCTCTTCCTCCGCCTGCAGACAGGAGGTTTCCACATGGCATTTGGCACAGGCAGCCAAAATTTCCCCTTCTCAACTAAACATTACACCCCGAAACATGCAAGAAAATACTCAGCCCTCCACGGCACAAAGCTACCTGGGCAGGTCAAAGCCATGGGGCTGCAGCGCGGGAGGAAGAGCTTGCGGTGGAGGAGCTGAGCTCTGCTGCTGCCCCAGCGGCCTCTTCCCTTGGCTTCCCCACCCCACCCAACCACTCTCACTCCTTCCCCAGCCATCAGCTCCTGCCACCTTCCCAGACCGACGCCGCTTGGGCAGGCGGAGAGCGCCTTCCGCAAGGCTCAGCACGCTGCTCGCTTGATTTCGTTTTTATTTACTACTATTCTTTACTACTATTTATTTATTTATTCCTATTTTTGTTTCACTTTGAACATGCCCAGCTGTGTCATCTTGGTTTTGCTGAAAATGTAAACAAAAAGCTGCATTCAAATGCAGCCTTTCATTGCATGAATACATTTCCCACCCAACACAGCTCCAGTGCTCCTACCCTGAAATTAAAACTTGAGAAAAAGCAACATCATCACTGTACATCACATCTATTCCCCCCTCCGATGTTTTCTTTATTCATGCTATTTATTCTTTTTGAAAAACAAACATATCAAGAGTTTTAATAGCTACGTTTGCTCTCCGCAAAGCAGGAAGAAAGAAATAAATGTAAATAAAGCTAATTTTATATTCCATATGGTAACAAACCTGAATGCCTTTGCTTTTCCCTAGCAAAATATCATGCCTGCTTTTACAGTCTATGACACAGAATTGGTCACCAATTTTTTTTTTTTGAGCACTGAGTTCAGTTTTTGTCTTGCGAAATCTAACTTTAGTCTAGTGATCTCCAAGCCTGAGGCTTTTCAGTTTGGCTTAACAGTAATTATATGGATGTTGAGAAAGGGAAGAAGGATTGTACGCTCCTTACACTTTGCAATTTTTCCATGCTTCTCTGCTCTTAACAGAGAAGGAATATTTTCTTTTTTGCAGAGATGACGATCCAAAAGGAAGATACAGAACATACTGTGCAGAAGAAAACACCCCCAAAGAATGCCGTAAACCGCAATGCCAAAGGAGCATTTGTAATTCTGTCTTTGGCTTTTAGCAAGGGAACAATTAGAGAAGGAGAGAGGAGAGGAGAGGAGAGGAGAGGAGAGGAGAGGAGAGGAGAGGAGAGGAGAGGAGAGGAGAGGAGAGGAGAGGAGAGGAGAGGAGAGGAGAGGAGAGGAGAGGAGAGGAGAGGAGAGGAGAGGAGAGGAAAAAGTGAAAGAGAGAAGAGAAAAAAGTGAAAGAAAAAAGTGGAAGAGAAGAGAAGAGAAAGAAAAGGAGAAGAGAAGGAGAGTGGAAAGAGGAAAGGAAAGAGACGAGAAAAAAGAACAGAGAAAAGAGAAAAAAGAAAAGAAAAGAGAAAAGAGAAAGAAAAGGGAAGAGAAGTGCAAGAGAAAAAGAAGAGAGGGAAAGAAAAGAGGGAAAATGAAGGGAGGGGGGAGAAAGAAGGAGAAAGAAAAGGAAAGGAGAAAGAAAAATAAGAGAAAAAGAAAAGAGAGGGAAAAGGAAAGGGGGGTGGGAGGAGAGAGAAGGCCGGGGAAGGGGGGCTGGCAGGGCCGGGGAAGGGCTGGCAGGGCCGGGGAAGGGCGGCAGGGCCGGGGCAGGGCCGCAGGGGGCCGCCCGCTCCCCCTCCGCCCCCCGCAGCCGCTCGCTGCCCCGCGCCGCCCCCCCGAGCACGCGCTGCCCGAGCCACGCGCCGGCAGCGGGCGCAGCCCCTGCCCGTCCCGCGCTGCCCGCACGGGCGGCTTCGGCTTCGGCTTCGGCTTCTGCTCTCCCTGGCGACAGTCTGGAGCCAGCGCTTTTCCGTTCGGGAGGAACTCTGCGACGTGTCGCGACCAGCGACTGCCGCAGCGCCTGCCCCGCGCCCGCGGCTCCGCTGCCCGCGGTGAGCGCGGCTACGGCCGGGATTTATAGCGAGGAGACACCCCTGTGAGACCTAATTCACGGCTACCTACAATGCCACTACTGAGACCGGGGGGGGGGGGGGGGGGGGAATAGCAGTACGTTCCCAGCTCTGCTGCCCTTCTAAAACCCTCACCCGGTCCCTCTGCTCTGCGCGCTGCTGACTTTCGCGCACGGCGGGAATTTAGAATAGAGCACGCTCCTAAATTAGCTTTACCATAAATCTTTTAGGCTCTTATATAAATAAATAAATAGCATTGCTCCCTTTTGCCCTCTATTTTCTTTTAGCGTGCAAGTCTTCATCGGCTTGAAGCCGTTGGACTTTCCTGCCAGTGGTAGCAGGAGGCCCGCTGAGTCTGGATTTTGCTTTTTGGTTGTTTTTTTTTTTTTTCCTCTCAGCAGCAATATGCTACTTTCAAACTTTGCGTGAGGCTTTGGGTTTGTTTGTTTCCCTGCTTTCAAATGACATTATGATTTTAATCAAAACGGACTGGTTTCTGGAGAAGGCCAGAGCAGACTGGGACTGGGAGGCAGATCGGTTGGGCGGTTTATAGCAGTTCAGAAGAAGGTTTTGTAAACAAACACGGCTCAGAGGTAGAAAAGCAAATACGGTGGGTGAAATCTTGGCCTCCTCCGAAGGTGGTGGCACAGCTCAATGGGGCCAGTATTTTCACATCCCCACACAACTTTTCCTCCAGCAAACACAAAACCAACAGAGACGCAGGTAATGGAGAAAACAGCTCCAACTCTGTATTATTATTGCCTAAACAACTTGATGCTGTCAGGAGAGAGCAACAGAAATACAAGGGATGACTGAGTACGGGGAGCAGACATCCTAACGGGTTTTCTGGCTAACGGAGTCCTCCTGCCACTGCAATCTCCCCCGAGCACGGGGCAGCATCGTGGCCCCCGAGCCAGTGTGGGAGGACTCCCCCACGCAGGGTCACAGCCCCCCCTCGGTGCTGACCGGGGCTCCTGCACACCAAAACCTCAGAGGAACCGTGGACACAGAGGTTTAGCATTCTGTTCTCTAGATATTTTTTTTGTAAAGCCTAGGGGATAAAATGGAAAATAGGGGAGAACTGACGAGGTTGCAGGATTGGGCCATTTGGGGCAAATAAGACAGTCAATCCCCCCAGAGTCAGCGTTACCCAAGTGAGGGCATCAGAACAGGTCAGTGCTCCTCTGACCACTTCCGCAGGTCGTGATTTCAGCGAGGACCCCAATGCAGAGCCATCTGGGCTGTGCTGCGTACGGGACCTTTCCCAGTACACAGAGGCAGCGCCCTGAGCCTCTGGTCTTGCAGGTGCAAAGCCAGAAGCAGCTGCAGCGAGGAGAGTTGTCATGCCACGCAGAGGGACACCTGAGTGACAGAAAGATAAGCCGCTCCCAGGAGGAACAGATGCATGCTCTTATTAAAAAGTACAAATTAAAGTCCCTCTACTTGGCTTAAGCCTGTCCCATTTATTTTCCACACCACCTAACTGCACTAAAACACATCACTAACCCAGTGCTGCTAGAGAAGGGGCCAAACCATGAATCCCAAGAGAGTTCACCATGTGAACAACTCGCCAAGGTGAGAAAGGGCTCCCGGAGCAAACCCCAAGCCTGCGTCTGGTCCAGGGTGAGGAGAAAAGTGAGACAAGAACTGCCAAAACTGGGCCAGATCCTGCCAGCGCTTCCACGGCATGGGGCCAGCACTGGGAGCTCCAGTGGAGGTGGCCATCCCACTCCTCCTCAAGTCTCTCTGCTGGCCCTTGAGGGCTAAGCAAGCTGAGCTCAGAGCTGAGGTCTGGGTCTGAGCTGGCAGATGCCTTCGGGACCTCTCAGAGCCAGGGAGATCCCTGCAGACAGGGAGAGCCACCACACGATGGTATTCAGCATCAGAGCCATACTCCATCTACCTTTGTCCCCTCCTTACTACAGCATGGGAGCATCAGATTTAAAAAAAAAAATCAAAGGGAAAACATTAATAAATAATAATCAAGATCATCTGCAGTTTTAATGATAAGCTATTTAATGAATTATAAAGTACCTATAACTCAAAGTATGAGACTGTACATTGTCAAAACTGGCATTAAAGTGTATGGAGATAATTAAGCAATAATGACCTCCACAGAGGGCTTTTCCTAGGAATTAATGACCAGTCGGGAGGAGCTGATGACTCAAGGCACAAGCAAGGGCCATTAACCCCAGCTGGTCATTAATACTCAGGAAATGCCCCACACTGAGGCCGTTATTTTGAGTATATGATAAAATAAAGGGGGAGCAATTATTGAATATCTGAATTTGGGGGCTGCTCAGAGAGGTGATCATAGGATCATAGAATTGCTTAGGTTGGAAAAGACCTTTAAGACCATCAAGTCCAACCATTAACCTAGCACTGCCAAGTCCACCACTAAACCATGTCCCTAAGCACCACATCTACACATCTTTTAAATACCTCCAGGGATGGCGACTCCACCACTTCCCTGGGCAGCCTGTTCCAATGCTTGACAACCCTTTCGGTGAAGAAATTTTTCCCAATATCCAATCTAACCCTCCCCTGGCACAACTCGAGGCCATTTCCTCTCGTCCTATCAGTTGTTACCTGGGAGAAGAGACCGACCCCCACCTCTCTACAACCTCCTTTCAGGTAGTTGTGAGAGCGATAAGGTCTCCCCTCAGCCTCCTTTTCTCCGGGCTAAACAACCCCAGTTCCCTCAGCCGCTCCTCATAAGACTTCTGCTCTAGACCCTTCACCAGCTTTGTTGCCCTTCGTTGCCCTGATGTTTGCAGGCACTCGGGTTCATGCCTGACCATCAGCCATCCCTGGTACTGCCAGAACCAGCTGCATTCGGAGTGCACCCCCAACACAAACCCACTCTGGATGCCCGACACCAGCATTTGGGGGCTCTGCCAGCACAAACGGAGCCCGCAAGACCAAAGAGAGTAAAAAAAACCCATCCTAACAGCAATGCAAAACCAGAGGTTTTGTTTCAACCCATATATCCTCATGCTACGAGCAGCTCCAGAGCCCATCTCAGGCTCATCTAAGCGGCACATCGTGTAACGTAAGACACGCTTCTGGGACCATCGCTGCCAAACCCGGTCCCTGGTGCAGCCCTGGGCACTTTTTGCAGCAGGAGCCCCCCAGGCTCTACCTGAAAGCAGAAGAGCAGAGCAGCCTCCTTTCAGCCCAAACCTGCAGGCATCTCTCCCCAAACTCGTGGTGACTTCAGGGGGGCTCAGAGGAAGAGGTGTGTCATCTTCTGGTGGGGCAAAACAAAAGATAATGCAAAGCTGACCCTATATGCCGGACTTGAATCCTTCCTGCCGCGCACAGCACCGCAGCAACAGGTTGGCACTAGCTCGGAGCCTCGGCCGGGCACTGGAGACCCTCACCGAGGTGTCAAAGCAGAGCCCAAGGTCAAATCTCTACCCCTCTCTCGTCCCTAGGAGGGCATGGAAGGATTTGGGGGGACGGTCCCTTGGGATAGATGCCCCAACATCCCCCCATTGTAAACAGAGGGAGGAATTAGCACGAGCTCTTTTGCTAGGGTAATGAAACCCAGCTGCCCACTGCTCCCAGCCCCGCATTTCCACTGATTTCCCCCGTCCCCCTCTCCAACACCCACCGAGGAACGGGGGTTCTGTACCTCTGAAAGCCCAGAGTCGCCGCTTACATTTTCCCCTGGCTGGGGAAGGAGGGGAGGGGGTGTCCGTCCCCCAGCCCCGGCACACGGGGAGGTGGGAGCAGAACTGCAGTTATCCAACCTTGTTCTAAATAAACCTTGTGGGGGAGTGAAGGGACTCGGATTTTCCACTATAGCCCCTCTGGTCATTTATTTACCCCAGTGCTGTATTCTTGCGCTGAAAATGCATAAATGTGCTTGGAGGCGACAATCACAGAACATTTCGCCCTGTCAGATCACAGCGCATGTAAATTTTCACCTACACAAACAAACCCATGATGGTTGTAAATATTTCCAAATTATTCTCTGTAGCGATTGGCGCTAATCATGCTGCTTGCGAGAACACAGCAGTGATGTTTGTTGGCAAAATAAAGGATCCCTTTAAGTTTCTTACAATCTAGAAAGAAACCTAGAGCAGCTCCTCAGTCACAGCATTTCTCTTTAACTGTTTACAATCGATCAGAAGAAAAAAATCAAGTATCCCACTGGCAATACGGAGTTTCCAACAATTATACGTTAAAACCAGCTATTGCTTAGCAGAGGAAAATCACTACATAAGGAAAATTAGAGCTTGTTAGTACATGTAATATTCAGAATCACGAGTAGAATAAAAGCAGCAATGCAGAAACTGTTATCAGCAGAGAGAAAATTATTCAAGTATGCATTTGAGTAATTCTGCATTTTAATTTAACCCTTTGAAACATTAATCAAACCATGGCTAATTATAGGAATTAAGGAATTAAACGATGGAATCTTCTAAAAGATATTATTTAAAAGGCAGTTTATACAATTACTTGTATAGATGTTTGCTTTAAAGAGGGAAACATTTCTACTGTAATGAAAAGGGTCTTAGAAAATTAAATTAACAAGGGGGGACCAGGCTGATATGAAACTAAATTAGCATCAAATGCAAATTACAGGGTACTTAATGGTAGAAACAGGTGCAGAGCAGGTCCCTAAATGAGATAAATGAATAAAACATCCCTCTGCACAAATGTGGAAGCTGACACAAAGTCAATGATATGAATAATTCAGCAGCCTCCACACTGCTGTTGAGGTCAGCTTTCCTTGACCTTTGAAACAGGAAGTAAAATTCTGTCCAAATTTGAGTGACTGGAAATGCAGCAGTTATTGGTTGGGGGGAACAAATGGAAAATCCAGATTAAAACCCCCAAAATGCAAACCCACGGTATGCATGTAAGAATGTGTGTGCGTACGTATAAGATGATAAACTGAAACACTGAATAAATGTATCGGCAGAAGAAAACGTGCAGAAGTGGAAAACCTCTCAAACGTTTGAGTCACGGTGGCTAAAGAGTATTTGTTTCAGCCTAAAACTCTAAAACAATGTGTGTGTGTGATACCTGAGAGTATTTAGGTCATGGTATGATCTCAGCATGTTCAGAGCAAAATGGTTTCATCTTTCAGAAAATAATCTAGTTGTGCTAAAGGGGGTATTAATAGAGTCAAAGTCATTATATTTCAGGCATTAAAGAAATCAAATCATATAAAAGGAGCTGTTCAAAGCTGAGCAATCAATCATTTTCTTTGCTATAAACTTTTGTTTTAATGAAGGAACTGGAAGACTTCTTTTCTGGACTTTTTACCTGAGCTATTGATTTAGTCGCTATCGCATTTCAAACATTAAAAAGTCACAATTTCAAATGTAAACCACCCTAGCAACAGTTTGCAGTGAAACCCAGGCTGTGTGCAAGCGTGCGCGAGTGTGAGAGAACCCTTAAAGTAGAAATTATATAGAAATATATGTATTTTATATAGATATTTTTAAATTTAAATAAACCGTAAACAGAAATTTTTTGTATTCCAAAGAACGAGCACTTCTCTCTCTTAAACAGACAGAAATCTGGAGCAGCTGCCTTAAATCCAGCGGAATATCTCCAGATTTACATCCTCATAACTAAATGAAGAAGATTTCTGCGCCTTTCCCTATGACAAAATACTCAGCTAAAAGCATAGGTCATACAATTTCTGACTAGACGTATGGTCCTAATTCCAAATTGAATTTGGCACTAAAACAGATTAATAAGGTCTGACAAATAACTAATTTCTCCAAGCTGGAAAGAAAGGAAGAACATCACCCCTGCAGCTTGTCTTCTAGGGCAACAAAAGATGTAAGATAACAGGAGTTATCTCCGCTCTTTCTTTTGTTGTATTAATCTCTTTATACCTGCTTACCTGTCAACCACAGAGCACGTGTCCAATATAAGGTTGTCTCCTATTGGGGGTTTAATTTTATTTTCTATGTTTTAGGCAGGTGAAGCCCGGGAATAGCACTGCAGGGATACACTTCCGCCTTGATAAAGTTCTGTGAGGAGTTAAAGCAGGCGCTGGCATCAGCCACCCTGAAGGTGCATATTAATGAGATAAACAAAAATCAGCCCCGATATTGCATAATCCCATGTGGCAAACCAAGCGCCAGTAATTTGGGAGTTGAGTTCACGACTCTGCTCAGCGCCGGGTTTGTGTGCAAAGTGGCTCCCTCCAAACGCCAGCTCTGAGAACCCAGCTGGTTCTCATTTCCAAACAACCAGTTTCTCTATCCCCAAGTGCTAAAGAAAATAATCCCAGCAATCCATGACTACACGCTTTCACAGGGACAGCAGTGAGAATTTGATTGTAGAGATAATTAAAGTCATTCCTGAAACTTCCAACGAAAAGAAGTTGGGGGGGGGGGGCCAACGGGGACAACGGTACTCGTGTTTAAATTGAACTAAGCAACCGGTTTGGCTGGGAAAAGCGGGGGGGGGGACACTACTTTTGGGGAATTTGTTTTCCTGAAAATTCTCTCTCCTGAACTCTAATAGTTACAATATTTGCAAAGAAAATGTAATAGACTGTGGCGAGTAGGAAGATTAGAGTGAGGTTTGGAGCCTGGATGTTCCTAATTTGGCAAGAGCATCCAGAGGGAAATGCTTTTGCATTCTGGTAAACTTGAATAAAATTATGTACAGGCACTTCGATTAGAAGGGTTTAAAGGGAAATGATACCATAAAAGCAATAAAACCAACTGCTATCTGCTTCAAACACTGAAAACATCTTTTTAAAATTAATGTTTCCTGCAGCCCTGCCATGAGTTAGGTCTGAAATAATTTTAATATTAACAACACTCAAGAGCAGGTCAATCTAGAGCCAATCATGGGACTGGATTAGTCCTCTACATCTTTCCAAAACAGTGGGGTAATTTACATCACTCCAGCTGGTGTAAATCAGCAGGGTGTCCCTGGCATCAGGAGAGCTGCAAGGCTCTGGCCGCACTAAAAAATAATCATAATGATGATGATTTAAAAAAAAAAAAAAAAAAGAAAAAGCCTTGCTCCCAGCAAAGCTAAATTGTACAACCCCCGTGTCACACGTCTACTCTGACCCTCGTCATCCTGAAATCGGTGTGAAATTCAGAGATGGAGAGAAAGAGTTTAAAGCACTTGTAATCTCTCCGTCTGCACTATCTGCCTTGAGCAGGAAGGAGGGATCCGCTCAATGAGAGCTATTCAGGGCCTCTCAATTAACCTGATTAGTTCAGCACGCTGCTCTCATGAATGACACCTTATCTTGGAAATGAAGGAAAAAAACCTTACTTCCTTCTGGAGATACAGGCGGCCCCCAAAGCCAGAGCAGCGGCGCCCATCGGGGCTGGCTCCCCCATCTCCCCGGGGAGCTGCTTTTGGGGTGGCAGGGCCAGGCAGCCCAGGTGGCCCAAGTGGGGAGGGGGTCCCCCTCTTTCGGAGCCAACCAGGCACATGATGGGATTTTCTGCAATGGTTAACCCTTCCAGCGCCGCGCAGAGCCCAGGCGTGATGCTGCCTGCAGGTAAGAGGTAGAGCAGCCGAGGGGGCGAACCCCCCGGGAACGCCGCCTTGTTTAAGTGTGTTGTAGTCTGGAACTTGTTTCATATGTGACAGATTAATGAGCGATAACTGGGTTACCATGGCAAAAAGCATTCCCAAAATTCTCTTTTGTTTCCCCAAGAACAGTCTCCCTTTTTTTTGTTGTTTTTTGGGTTTTTTTCAAATCATGCCACTTTACAATAACACAAATATTAACTAACAGCGTCGTATTCTTTCAAGTGCGGATGGCTGTGAATGTCAACAAGGCTGACTGTTACATACAAACTCCAAGAATTAATCAGGGAAAATAGGTGTCTCGATTACAATTGTAATACTGAAAACTCAAATTTATGAATGCCCAGCCAATTTTGAAGGCATTTATTAGAAAAACTCCGATGACTTTGGAAGCGTCAATGCGCTAATGACGCGTTAGGGCATGACGTATTAATGTTCTTGTAATTTCTGACAAATTAAGTTACCATTGTCACAGCGGGGCAATCCTTCAGAAAAAAAAGAAAAGTTCCTCTCTCCTGCCACGCGGTGTACAACACGCAACAATTCATGTACACATAATGGGGTTTAGTGAGAAGTTTTCCTCCTACACCACAGTACAGTTTATTCTGTTTTTCAGAATGCCAGAGCTATTATGGAGCTCACTATGCTTAAAAAAAAAAAGAAGGTGGATGTAGCCTAGGGATTGTCTTGCCTAAACAGGTCTTTAGGGTAGAGACTCTCTCGCTATGCTGCTGTACATCCCTCACTCAGCAGCGCTCAAAGCCCAGCAGCCCAATGGACCCCAGAGACCACTGGAGCCCAGTAACATCAGACCATGGTGTCAACGGGAAACCAAGACCCAGGGATAAGAAAAAACCCCAAGTTTTACAGAGCTGCTTTTAGCACATAAACCCCAGCTTGAGAAACAGATTCTGCCCTAGACCCCAGAAGAGTCCAGGATTACACAGGGCACTCCTTTGTAACACAGCGGGACTCCCTCGTTTTTCTTTAAAAAGGGCCAAATCCTGGTCCTCCCTGTGGGGCAGCTGTCACAAAACATGTGCAGGTCCTTTCCTTCTCCTGCCTGCATGACCCCCAGCAAGCCGTGCCATGGGGCACGCTCCTGTCGGCAGCTGAATCCCAGCTCGTGCGGGACTGCGCAAGCGATGCAGAGGCACATGGAGCGGACTGGAGGAGATGCTACCATCAGATCTTAATAGCTCTGAGTGTGGCTAATTTTATTCTTCTTTTAGAGCAAAGAACTTTCTAATGAATACAGAATACATTTCTCCTCTTCTTGTGTCATCCTTCTACAAAATCTGAACTAGGTAAAGTGTTTTTTAACATCCACTTATCAATGTGACTTAACATCTGGGAAGTCAGCCAATGGTTATGTAGTGATGCAGATGCCAAAAAATGCAACTGAAAGACTATTCGGGGAGATTACAGAGAAGACCTGACTCAACTGGGTGGAAGCGGATGGTTGTCCTGGTCAGGAAAGCCTGAGAGTCTCCTTGCAAAATCATGGAGAAAATTAAGGAAAATGATTATGCTTTGAACAGCTTCCTTTTAACCCATTGTAGACACTGGCTGTATCCTGTACCAATAACTTTTTCCAAAGGCCAATTTTGGAATGAACAGATGAACAGTTTGGCAAAGTCCAAAAGAAGATGAACAGAAAATTATTTTCTGTCTCTGGCAGTCATCGAGACAACGCTAACAAGAGGAAGATCCTTTTTTTATTGCTAGTCACTCACCGTGGGATGTCTGTTCTTCCTAACATTTACTTTATCTAAAATTTATCCTTTCCAGGGTCACAATCATGTCACTTGGGGGTGTCTCTTTTTTTTTTTTCATTTAAATTAATCTTTGAAAAAATGACCTAAACATTCAGCTAATTGAATGATGCGATTAGCTGAAGCAGTTTGCAACTCTGATTAGAAAGTCAAGGTGAGAGGAGAGCTGAGAAAATCCACGTGTGCAGCAAGCCTTTAGGACCCTGGCACTATGTCATTGTAGCATTGCCTTTTTTTTTTAACCCCATTTTTCATCTCTTTCTAGCCCGGTGTGGCACTGGAAGAGTTAAAGAAAACAATAAAAGAACAACTGAGTGTACAGGGTAGGATTTACTGGCATTTACTTTTAATCTATGGTCCTTTGCTCTGTGGCTTATCAGCCCTATGTCAGCCCTTTTTCCTCCTTTATGTTTCATGAGGGGACCCACATGCTGGTACTGAGAGACAGAGCCCAAGTGTCTGTAAGCTTTTTGTCAGGTAAAAAGAGAAGAAAAAGGAAAGGAACAAGAGGAAAAGCAAAGCTAAGAGGCATCTATTAGATGTCACTAGGCTTTTGTATTCATGTCAATGATTCAGGATTAGAGTATTTGAAATAATCTTATTGAGAGAACTCAAAAGCCACACAGAGGGAAAGCCTGCTCGGTAGCATATGGCAGAGCAGCGGACAATATCTTATTAAGGATGTGTTAGCTAACACCATTACTTTTTATATTACATTACTGAACTATTGTGCCTCAGCCGGTTAGCGAGATGGCATAGTTGTGGAATGCCATTTTGGACGTTACTGCGTTGTTACAAAACTGGAGAGATTTGGCCAGGCGTCCAGGCCCGGCACAGCGGGGGGGTGGCGGTGGTGATGCTGCTCCCTCGCCCCCCCGGACCGCTGGGAAGGGCAACCCGCGCTTCACCGGCACAGGGGGGAACGACGTCCCCAAGCGTACCGGTGGCCACTCTGCTCTTGCCATGTGTGACACCATCCAGCACCCACCCACCCTTCCCCAACCCACTCCCCCCCCCAAATTCAGGTCCCTGCCTTTTGGGTCTGGCCGGCTCACCGCTGCAGCGAAAAACAGGGGTATAGAGGGTGACTTCTGCTATATCTCCGACAAAAAATCCCAAACTATTGCCAAACTCAGCTTCTTGTCAGATGAAGGGAATTTAATTTTGTTATAGTGAATGCTGTTTGTCTAAAAATCTCTCTTTGCTCTTGGACAAAAGCTTGTAATTGGAGAAATAGCTCTTTTTAAAGTTATCTTCATCTGCCTACACCTTTAGAGGCAGCAAGAAACCAAAGACAAAACAGTACTGTTCATAGCATTTCAGTGATTGCCGTGAAAGGCTCTATATCTGGGTCACCTTACTACTGTCCAGTGTATAATTTTGGTGACTTGAAATAAAGCTTTTTAATAACTAATTTCATATAATTCACATATTAACAGCACCAGAAAATTTGTTTTCACATTTCCTATTTTCAAACGCTATTTTTGAAGAGTGGGTAGAAAATTATTCGTTCTGCTTTAAAAAAACCCTCTAAAATACTGTCCTTAGCAAAAAAAGTAAACATTCATTTGATACAGTAATATATTCTGATCACAAACTACCTATGCAAAGTTGCTAATGTGACACACTGGGAACTTTGTATGGCTTTTCTGTACTTTTCCAGAACTGTTACAGAAAAAAAAACCATGATGCTACAGGGAAAGAAAAATTCTTACCAGTATTTACCACTACTACTACAGAGACTTGCTGCTCTCCGAGGACAGCGTTAAATCCTTTTCTGGAAAGTTATCTCAGTTGTGATTTACACAAAAAAATACAATTGTTTCTTACTCTCTTTTAACTTTATTAGTTAGATGTTGTATTAAAGTTATATACTTCCAGCAAGCAGAAGTGAATTTGAATTTGGCATAGTTATTTTTGTAGATGTGGCCAATTACTTATAAGAATACATTTCGGTGGCTAGAACATGCAAACATTTATGACTGCTCACAGGAAGAAAACTACTCATACACTTCAGCTTCTGCAGAATAAGGCTTGGGTTATGTTTTTACCCAATAAATGCTGGGATAGAGGTAAGATACATTTTTCATGTTCAGAACAAATTTAGCTAATCTGCATTAAAACTGAGGATGATCTTTGCAAATACATTTTCCTATTGCTCTTATTCATGTGTGCATTCCCACTGCAACAGCAAATATGAAAATAAATCAGGTGTTAAGATGGGACAGGAGATTTATCCACACCAGAAACTGTGTGTACATATATATGCATAAGAGAAAAAGCCAGTATTTTTTCCCCAAAAAAATCCCCACTCTTGAGATAGAGAGGAACTGGCACTGAGCTGCAAGGAGCTAGGGAGCCCACTGTGCCAAGCACATCCTCCCTGCTGCAGGACGCGCTTTGAAGTAGGATTTCATATTAAGAAATCGATAGGTATGAATAGTACATTTGAAGTTTTGTGACCAGAAACAAAAGGACGGATTGCCCTGCCAGGCCCTGGGCTCCTCTTGGGACTAGCCCGGAGCACTTGGAGCTTTCCTGATGCTGCAGGAGGTCACTGCACAGAGGCAGCCAAACTTTTTAAAGCACCTCTAACCTCGGATGCCCAAATCCTGCCGTCTGAGTGGAGCAGCAGGGCAATCCACGAGGTCTCAGTTAGATCTCGGGGTGCTCCTCTGCACAGTCAAACCCATAGGGTCTTCAGGATGGACTTCGAGGAGTTAGACAAGCCAGTACAGTCTCCTAAAAATGTTAACCCTGGCTGACCAAGACCGAGATTTTCAGAAAGAGCCCAAGGGACTTACCGACCTGCTGGCAGCCATGGCTCTGAAAGCAGTAGGTGCAGAGCTGCTCACTCTGGGCTCACCATCCAGCCAAGGCAGAGCAGAGCTATACAGACACAGAGACGCTGACCTTGGGGTCTCGGGGCAGCAGGTCCAGCACAGCCCATGTGTGCACTCAAATCACTTTTCTGGACTGACAGCACAACTGGCCAAGCCCCAAAGGGCTGTAGGTGAGCACTAAAGATGGTAGTCAAATGCCAAAAGCAACACAGTAGACTGGTCTTCAGTTTCCCTCATCCCTAGGACATTGAATGCAAGCCTGAGTTTTGTATTCTCCATAGAAAAACATCAATCTCATTTTTTAAACTGCGTCAGGAGTAGCACTTATCTTCAGGAATGGGATCACCTACCTACCTAGAGACTACACAGCGTCTAGCACAATGAGCCGCCTTTGCAATAGGAGTGTCTGTTATATCACCATGATATTAAATAGTAATAATCAGGCATAAGATCACAGTGAAATAAAGCCCAAAACACTAGCTGCAGATTCAAAAAGCATCACTGAGAGAAGCAAGTAACTATTAGAGTAGTGTGAAATGTTTGCAGTGAAACCCAAAACCACATAAAACTTGCCTGGTTTGGGGTTTTATAACAAACTGGAAACTCAAAACAGGTTTGCTGAGAAAATCACAAACCTCCTGAGTGAAGCTGAGACCAAATTAAGGTTTTGCATAATAGTTTTGAGATTATACAAAAATTCTTATACTTGGGGGCGGAGGGGAGAGAAATCAAACAAACAATAAGCAGGAGCTGGTTTGACCCTGACCAAGTTCACTCAACCCCAAGAGCAAAACAAATGAATTTTGAAGCAGCAGCAATATGTGCCAACCCCAATAGGCTGAAGCCAAGAGATTTTTGCAAGAACGCTTGCAAAGTTACCCCCAGCTCTAGTGATTTCTTCACCAGAAAGAGGACTGACACCACATGCATTAGGAGCGCTGGTAGAGGGGTGAGCATGTCTGACTCTCTGTGTGAGAAGCATCTACTGATCAGAGTCTCCCATTTATCTCACAAAGGCTCAAAATGTCTTTGGTTTCCCAAGTCATGTGGGAAATGTTTTGGGTAATGCTTCTCAGATGCATCAATCACAACCAAATCCTCTAGGATGTGTGTTTTGGTCCCTCCCCTCTCAGAAACGTATGGGTTCACAGGCTCTTAGAGCTTGCGTGAAATGCTCGAGGCCAACTTCTGCCCATCTGAACACCCTGCTTAGAGGTCTTGAGGGTTTAGTTGGCACAGCCTTAAAAGAAGCCTGGGAGACATCTCCGTGCAGTGCTGGGGGTAGTCCTCTGTCGCCCAGTTTCTGGTCCCCAAACTCCCTCCCTGCTGGATGAATAACTCCCATCTGGCTCTGGAAGGGGCACAGCAATGAGGTGGGCACTTTCTAGTACAAGACTCAAGAGAACTGCCAGATATTCAGGCCCAGCAGCATTTCTCACCCATGTCTTGACATCTATCAGAGAGCGCCATGCCTGCCCTCCTCCATGGAAAAGCCACCCAAGGACCCAGGACGGATGGGACCCGCAGCCTCCTGCAGCCCTGTCCCCCGCGTGGGCCAGGGGGAGGCAGGACGCCTTCCCCTGACCCCACACAGCCAGGTTCGCATACCGCATGTGGCCGAGGGGCCCAGGAACTGGGACTCCTGCAAAGGGACCTCTGCCAAAGCGCCTGGCATCTTTTGTCACTTTGCTGTCACACCAGTGCTATGACGAGCCCGTGTCCCTGTAGTCTGGCTGGGGGATCAGCTGCAGCACTGATCCTATCCCCTGCAGCAAAGCAATCCTCAGCAGCTCCCTCCCAAGCAAAACACCCACCTCATCCTCTTGCCGGCACCTCTCCCGAAGCTGGCCCGCTCTGCCAGCCCGTCCGCCCGCCCGCATCTCCATCACCCTCCCTCCGGGCGTGGAAAGCTACTGCAAAATGCATTAATTGCCACATCTGCCTAACAAGTGTATTTGTGGGGAGGATGCAGTGAGCGCGATACAGTCCTGCGTGTCATTTTTCCACCTGCCTGGTATTTAGGATAAAAAGATGATCAGGCCCGTAAAATACAACCCAGTACGTGATGACTTGTAAAGTGGTAAAATGGAGACATTGAAAGTCATTCACGCCTCTTTTCATGTCATTGCACAGTGAAATCCTACCCACAAACATAAAATTTTTCAGGTTAAAGGCTGAAAGGTTTCAAAAACACATGTAGGTACGTTGGCTCCTTCCCTAGCCGCGGCAGCTGGGTGTACCAGGGACGGGTTACAGAGAGCCCCAGTCGAGCATCCCGTACTGCAGGTGTCGAAAGCACACGTGCCTTTCAAGCACTTGTAGCAGGTCATGCATTAAAATGTACCTTGGTGTCATCTGATAATAATGCGTAAAAAATACTACAGCCTCCAATCCATGATTTCCCACCCCTGCTCCATGGACGAGAGCCCTGATGGCACTGAAAATGCATAAGCCGCCTCTTCAAAGCCAGAGGGAGCCTCATTCCTCAGAAATTGCATCCGAAGCAGCACGTGAAGAACTTCAATATATTTCCAGACAAGGGCCAGAAGAAACCCTCGTCATCCTCATGCTGACCTGCCACCTAAGGGCACACGGTCTCACTCGGGGGGTGCCTCCAGCACAAAGCCTGTTAACTTACACCGCAGCTAAAGTTCATCTATCCAAAAGATAGACAGTCGTGAGATTTCTTAACTAGGTCTCATCTGTGTTGGTAAATCTCAGCAAAGCCGATTTCAGGTCATGGTCATCAGCCTGCTCAAGTACTCTGGGAAGAAGCAAAATTTGGGATGGACCAGCAATTGCCAAACGGGCTGTTTTCAGCCCTTTGTCCATGCAGTGTCGCAAGCTGGAGGTATACGGGATAGATCCTACATGCTGAGACTTTTCTGCCACTATATTTGGGATTGCAGTGGTTATTCCTGTTTTATCAGACAATAGGACTCCTGTTTACTGGATGCAGCCATAAAAGGTAAAGAAGGCCCAGCAGGCACAGGTAGCACTATTAAATATTGGTCCCGACAATGGTAAATTGGGTTTAAAAGTTTGGAACAGAATGCTGAGAGAGGAACCTCTTTCCTTAACCAAGGAGTAATATAAAGCCCCACTTTCTCCCCTATGTGACTTTTGTCATCATCATCTTTTCTGATTCTTACAAAGCAAACCTAATTAGGAAGCTCTCTCATTAGTCTTCCAGAAAAATTAGCACAGCTTATGCTAATTACTCCTGTAAAATTTAATAAACTCGTTGAAATGGGAATAGTCTAATGAGGTTTTATTTATTGAACTAAGATAACTGTAAGGAAAAAGGTTAGGACACCAGGATATCCGGAGTGGTAATAAAACTACAATTTATTCAATTTCTTCACAGGAATTTTATTGCAAACCTTTTAAATTCAAATATGAGTTACAATTTGAAAGTTAAATCAATCTAGAATTTAATTTAATAACAGGAAGTGCTCTGTGTTTTCTTTAAGTGTGATTACAATGCAGCCCTGCCACTGCACTTGTAGGAGGAACTGTGCGTTTGTATTGTGACAATAATACCCCTTTTAAAATGAGTTCCTGTTCATCAGAGCTTCATCTCAACACATGTCACTGGATTAGCGATAAAATATACAGGCTATGCTAAGAAGATGATTCAGACACACAGAGGTTTCCAAGAAACTTCCTTGAAATGACTGCTCTATAAGCATAATAGATTTATTTTGTTCTCCAGAGAAAATTTAGATCGCTATATGAGTATAAATTTCTTTAGGTCCCTTTCACTGCTATATATGCTGTTATTATAATAGAGCAAAGTATAAAGCAATTTTAGAAAGGATAAAGTCATACCCGTTTCAAACACAACTACAGACTTTTTTTAAATCCCACATTTTGATTAAATAAAAATATACGACTTACTTTTCATATATATCTAGGGTTTGAAAAAGAACACAACACATGTAACTTTGAAGTTGCCAAACAGCCTCTTCGCCACACTAAACCACCACAAAGACGGAGCTCTCTCTATCCCAAGTTTCTCTAGCCTCATCAAAGAGAATTAATCATTCCAAAATAGTATTCCAGCATGTAAGGAGAGGATAGCATTTCCATGTAAGTACATATGTCAAAAATCCCATGGATAGATTCTACGTTAAATTCTATGTTAGGTCAGAGTCTGTGGATTCGCAGGATTTGATGCAAGAGTTAGATTAAATCCATAGGCAAGACTTTATCAGAGCGTAAGGCATGTGGGAGTGCTTTAGCCCAAATGGTAAATGAATTCTGTAAGCTCACATGCAAATAAAAATAGCTAAATATGGTTTTGCATATCAATTGACATAATACTTAAAAATTGTGTGCATGGAGAAGTGACAATAGAGTACAACTAAACACATGTTCTGACTTGTGCAGGCATTTTAATGCTAGAACAATTTTAAAGGACTCGTTTTAAGGTAAAAAGGCTCCATACAGATCACTTCATCCTTTCCAAACCAAAAGGGGAAAAAAAATGAGTAGGATAAATGTCACAAGAAACATCACTAAAGCCACTAACTGTATAGAGCACATACTTATTTGGCCTAAATTGTTTGAACTAGCCCCAGCCAAGAAAAGGTTTTAAGTACCCTACTGGGACAGATGCGAAGCGGCAACAATAGAAGCCACACTAATGCAATCCAGGTAACACAATCCTGTTTCAAAAACACGGGGAGGGCTAATTACAGTACTGCTGAGTCAAATTTCTTATACCATTGCAACCCACAGGAACAGGTCAAAATCAAATGTTATTCAAACCACAGTCATATCAACCTTCTGTATCAAAGTCACAATTTAAAACCAAGTGAAGAACTTAAAAGCTTAACCCATTCACAAGCCAAGCATGATTCAGTATGGGTGGTGAGGTAGGGTTTGTATTATCATCTTTCAATTGTGTTTAGCTTGCATTTTAAAAATAATCTTCAGAATTGGTACCTTTTGCATCAATTTACGTGAAGACTGATAAACCGATCGCTGCTAGGAAGCTAAATCTGTTTTTTTCATGTAACTGTTTTCCTCATTTTGTGGGAAGCATGTAACAGACAGCATCTCTGGCTTTCATAATTTAAAATGATTTGCAACTAGCAGTTTTGCATACTAGATAGTTAAACAAAATATTTCCGTAAACCTGCCATTAGCATCTTAACATCTCACTTTCCAGTACAATGAAAAATTCATGTGAATTTTGTAGCTTTCATGTTGCTCAAAATGCCACTCTAACACCATGTTTATAGTGTTCAACTCTGCAGCATGCTTATAAAACACATCTCTCTACAGATTTCACTGTGGGTTTTTTCCCCCACTTTCCCTGGTACTACCTAATGCTCACAGAAGATGAAAATATGCCTAGTTAAAATAGGTAGAGATATCTTCTGAGATTTAAACATTCTCAGGATTATTTATTATAGCTAATCAAAACACCTGCTGTAAGCTTCCAATATATGCACTTTCTTACCAAATTCAAACAAGAACTGTAAATCTGGGAGTCTGGATGAGCACAACGCCAGGCAAGGCTCCGCCATATCCCTGGACCGCTCTCTGCATGTGGCACCCAACACATCAAACCCTCTTCACCTTCTTTCATAAAATGGAAGCACTGGCACGGAAGATACTTTAAACTTAATACAGCAAACATTAACTCAGACAATAATGCAAGGAGAAGGACACTATTCTATGCTCTCGCCCCTACATGTATAGGTGGTTTCCCTTCAGGGTCCCTCTATTCACAGATTAGGGCAAGGGTATTGCTTTCCCCAGCTGATGACAGACACTTTCAGTACTTCAGGGCCATTTAACTCTTCTAGAGTAATGCTGCATAATAACCTGGTTATTGCACATGGCTTTGTACAATGAGTTTGGACAATTAAAATGTAAAAATGACTATTTGGCTACCACTTTGCATAATTTGCAAACACGGAGCCTACACGTGGCTTGGAAAAACTAAAATAGATGTACTACAGTGATTTACTCAGTGATGTCAGATTAGCAATATGGATCTGTTTAAAAACACAATAATTAAGACAGGCAAAAGTGAATTAATCAACTGACAATACAGTCAAAATAGTATTCCAACCAAAGAAAATAACAGGAGGAAAAAAACCTTACTTTGCAGATCTTTTTTTTAACTGTTTTTATGCATAAATAAAAACCTTAAAATGTAGATGGATTGCATCCAACAGAACTACTGTAGCTAAAAGTGATAATGATTCAGACATTTTTCAAATAAAAGTTAAATATTTATAAGCACCCAACCACATTTCATAAATCACAAACTATTATTATTTTATTCCTGAAGCTTCCCTGGCACAGAATGTGAATTGAGCCACAGAAAGTCAGAAAGAAAAATCTTCTCTTTATGCACATGAATCACTTACAAGAAGCTGAGCCCTCCAAAGAGCAGGTCACTCCGCTATCCTCCATATGGCCCTTCCATGGCAATCGCAATTGCAAAGCACAACTAATTCGGTATCAAAAACAAAATTTCATCCCTATATACTCCTATTTCTTCCCCATTAGCAACACAGGGCAGGTGTTTCATTATAATGAGGAGAGGGGGGGGAAAAAAACGGAAGGAAACAATAGCAGTCCTTACCTGTCAATTATCACTGGATCTGATGGAGTCTCATTTCTGTTGCCACAGCTTTTCTTGTCACAACAGCGGCTACAGAGCAAAAGTGAAAGGATTTAGTGCGACCATTACACTGTAAAATCATCATTACGAACATAGTAGGTTCAAATTGCCAGCTAGAGTTACCGCTCCGTCCCTGCCTGGAAATCAGTCAAATGTAGTGGGTCACATATGGGTTAATTACTATGTTTAACTTCTTGCACAGCTGGTTAGCAACGGAAAATATAAAAAGAGAGGGGTTTTGCCCCTTTCACAAATAATAATTCAAGGATCACCCGAAACAGGGAGACCTGCCTATTTGTAGCCTCTTTTCCATAGGGTTTAACAGTTGTCCCTCATACGCTTGCACACAAAATAAGGCAGCTTTTCCCCACTGAGCCTGGTTTTTACATTTGCTTAAAGCTTATCTTACACGTCCACAAGATATTCCTGCTTCTACATAGAGCCAAATTCTCAGCTACTAGGAAACCTGCCCCCGAAATCCAAAAGCACAATTATTCTCCCTCTAAGAAACACTGTTGTTAATGGTGGAGCTAAAATGCAAGCGCCATCGGCAGCAGCTTTTTATGCTCGAGCGTGCCTCTTTCTCCAAGTTTTCTGAGCATGTTAATGATCTCTAAAGCCATGGAGAGCGCAGCTTGGGCGGCTGGTGCCCTGCGTCAGGTCAGATACAAAGCAGGCATGTGAAATATAAGCTCCGTCTCCCAAAGCACTGCTCCATCGCTGACCTCGAGGCTGGGATTCTTTTGAACTAAGGTGGCTCATTGTTTCCTAAGAGAAGTTAAATTGTTGTTTGTGATGATTCCTTGTCAGGGGTTATTGTCCATTAGGAGCCACAAATATATTTCAGGTAAGCTCACAGGCACTATACACGTCTCTGCTCAGGGTGGGAATCCCTCCTGGTGCATCTAGAGCTGTGGGCAAGTGATATGGGGGCTGCCTGCAGGAGCCCCGCTCTCCGCAGCAGCCCGTCTAAACCCAGAAGACTGAGTCACAGCTACGTAGGTGAGCAAAACCTCAGGCTTTCACCCACCTGCTCACCCCAGGGAGGAAACACCCACTTCCTCTAGCAAGGAAAGCTCCTATTTGGTGACATCCCTTAACAGAAAATTCCCCGCTGAAGTCAAGGCTCCAAGCAATTTAAAAAAAAAAAAAAAAAAATCAAGAAGCTCCTGGTCTTCCCAAGCCCTCCTTGGTTCTCAGGGACCTGCTGGATGAAGCCTGGGCAGCTTTTGTGGGGTGAGGGCTGCAGGGACCCCATCCCGTAGTGGCACCAAGTGACAGGCAGCGAGAACCACCCCGTTTGCTCTCCCTGGCCAGACCTGAGTGCATCTCTCCGTTCAATAAAGTTTCTGGTAAACCTCAACCACACGCAACCCAGTCTTTGGAAACCACCAAGCTTGTTCCAATTGGCATCCCAGGGACCTGCACATCGCCTTTATTTCAGCAGCCGGCTTTGGGCAGCTGGCAGGAACAACCGCTACTCGCGCTCCCGCTCAGATGAACTATTTTCTTTTCCCCAGAAGGTGGAAGAACATCAGGGCAGGAAGAAGCCCTCAGAAGTGCCACGCTATATAAATAGCCCTGTTGGGAGTATGACAAAGGTTCTCTTGTGTTGCTGAACAATAGAGTGAATAATATACAGTTACCCACCAAGATTAGCAATAAAGCAACTAACCACACTAAAGATAACAAAAAAAAGGGGGCCTTTTACAAAAACAGCCTGTTTAAACATGGTTTAAAAAAAAAAAAAATTTGTTTTCAAAGAGAGGAAAATACATAATTCTTTTCACCGCAAAAAGCTTCAAGGCAACTATTCAGGGCTGAAACTTTTCACAGTTAACACATGTGTGGTATCTTCATTTCGGTGGAAGTTACATTGTTTGGGATTGCCAAAAAAAACTGCTTAATTTTACAGCACAATACCACAATTGATCCACCAAAAAATGCAAGAGCCTTGGCACCCAGAAAGTATTAAAATTTAGGAAGGAATAAAATATGCTGTAGGTAAATAGTCATGTGGACGTTCGGGGGGCTTTTTTGCCTATAAAAGGACTTGTCATTGGAGTGCAGCTAGAATGTGTGGGGTGAGAAAATTTACCCACAAACAAGGCAATAAAAACTGCTAATCATTTTTAAATGATTAAAATGTAATTAGAAACAGAGTTGGCACAAGTTAAGACAATGCAGTTCTTGTGACTGAAGCAAATCAGGGCTAGTCCTGACATTCTCACAGCAGACTGGAGGGACAGAAATTGCCACACTTACTCAGGCGAGCAAAGGTTCCCAGGCTCCCAGCCCGAGATGGGCAGATACCACCATCCACGCACCACACCAGGCTTGGAGGCCAGCACCTTCCCGGGGCACTAACCCAGCGGGAGAGGTGGCCACGGGGGCCTGGAGATGGGGACGCCTCGGTCTCGCCTCCTGCCGCGAGCGGGATGGAGTCAGGCGCTGGCCAACGGGGACAACCCGGCTTCGAGAGCAGGGGAAACACCGTGTTGCTCATTAGGTGGCCCCCTCATTTGGATAGGGCTTTCCAAGAGTGCACGCCAATAATCCCAAGTAATAGTAGAAGACCTCACTCCTTGCACCGCAATCTGGCGGTGAAGTGGAAGACGTGCATGGCTGGCATGTCCTACTCTCTGGTGGCTCTGTGGCATGAAAGGAGGACCCAAATGTTCTTTCATGTTCTAGATAATTATTTTTTAAACCTTAGCTTGCCTTTTGCATTTCTTTCCCCCAACAGCAGAATCCACGTATTCATCTACCCTAGTCTTTCTATGCAGAGAATTAAAACATCATGCAAACCCCGAGCTTGAGACCTGGTTGTGTGGCATGAGAAGTGCTTTTAATTCAACTTGTCTCGAAGGCTTTGGCTTTTAGTGCCTACTTAACACTTGGGGAAAAAGTTCCCAAATATTCAGCACCCTTTCTCCTTTCCCTGAAGGAATTTAAAAATTCCCAGGAGCATCTCCAAGTCACCCAGAAACCTTGCAGCTCCCAGCGAGGCAGGGAGAGGTGCTGAGTGACGGCTCCTTGCAGCCAGGAGGGCAAGGACTCGTCCTCACTGTCCCTCCATGACACCCGTTCCCAACTGGGGCAAGAAGCCACGGCTCAGGCACAACGTCATGATGGCCCACAGAAAAAGCCTGCAAAAAATGTTTTGTTTGGGGGTCGTTTGTTGTTAAAACAAGTAGTCCTTGACAGTAATGAAGTCTCTTGCCATTACAACTCCCTCCAGCTCCTGCACCCCATCTCTGCCTACCTGAGGTTTCCCCCCCTCCTATTGCCATTCTCACCATCCCCAGGGCTCACGCCCAAGCCCCAAGCCATCCCCATCCTGCCCCTTCGCAGGCCTCCCCATCCCCTGGCCACCACCACTCCCAGCTTTTGTTGCTGCCTTTGTCCTCATCCCAACCCTCTGGGGACCTGCTGCCCTCCTGCCATCTTGCTCCATGTCTTCCTCCTCTTCCCTTCCCTGCGCTGGAGCATCTCTGTCCCACGCTGCCCGGCCCTGCCGCGGGCGCACGGGAGATGGCCGCCTCACCCCAATGCCTGGCACCCCCAAATCCCCCTGTCCCCAGCCCAGCGTGGCGGCCAGGAGCATCGCTCGCGAGAGGAGCCCTGCTTTGTGTATCTGCGCGCTCGGGCTTTCTGCGGGGACAATGAACAATGAGAAATTACGGGGCGATGGCACGTGGCCAGCGCAAATGCGACTTTCCGATCATTTAGCTGCCAGGCTCTAACAAGTCGTTAGCGAGTCCGTGTGGGAGATTTTGCAGAAGCTCCCAGCGAGGTGGGTTTCATCCTGCAGACGATGCGGCCAGGACAAGCCCGGCCCCAAACAGGCTTCTCTCCCCGAAGCGTGGAGGTACGGGAGCTTCTCGCCAAAACAGCTGTAAGATTTTATTTTACACAGACAAAAACCATATTTTACTCCAACCTCATTCTCAGAAATCACTGAACCATTTTAGCTGAAACTTTCCAAAGAAAGTCAGCCTGAGGCTGACACCCTGCAAAGGACATCTCAGCCAGAACAGTTTAAGTTTGGCAAAGCTGTAAGCCACTGAAGGTTTCATAATGGAAATTGTTGAGGCAATATTAACTATAGATGTCCCTCCCCATGCTGCCTACAATACTAATAAATTCCACTGAGGCTGTGAATTCTCCCCAGCTATTAACATTTTCGCCAACGGTGTAGATTTTTCTATTTGACAAAACACGATGAAATCCTTTGAAATAAACAGCCACCTGAAGCAAACCTCAGCCCCACTTTCCTACCACAACCAGGACTCTCCTAGACATTTGAATTCTTTGTCTTACCCATGCCATAGTTGTAGTATACTATAAATACCCAGCTTTGTCACATAAATGCAAAGTTTTATTGTGCAGTTAGCCTTGATAGAAAGCACTGCTGAAAGTTGTTTAGAAATTAAATATCTAAAACAAGCTATTTTAAAATACAGAGCCCTCACTATTTCATGTCTGAAATGAAGAAATTTCATCTTAGGGAGAGCAAGCTGTCTTTCACACCATATGGCTAATGGTAGTGCATAGCAATTAGCTGGGCTGATTAATGGGGAACAGACTCTAATTTTATGCTTATAATTGAGGCTGCATTTGCACCCCTGGTGCAAATTCAGCACATCCCAACTTCCACTTACAACAGGCAAGAAATCAAGAGAAACAGAATGGTGTGGAGAGAGATTTTTTTTTCCCCTTCTAGACCCCTAAAGAGCATCAGATTTGCAATTTAAAAGAGTGTTAGCAGCACAATAGATGACAGATTTGTGCAATAGGGTCAAGCAGCCTGGTAAACAAACAGCACCCTCTTACACATGTATAGGCAGAAAAGGAAATGGGTAATATCTAATATGAGCCCTAAGAAATTTGAATATGTCTCCCCCACCCCATCAGGCACACAACATTTGCCTACTGTGGTCAGATTTTTTTTTTTGCTACCCCTCCACCTTATGGTTATGAAACACAAAGTAAGGACTAGCGGTAAACAAATAGAAGGAGAAGAATAAAGCTCCTGATCCAGTGAATTTTAAGCACCAAGAAAAGTGTAAAGTGCTTTAATAAAGGGAAAGACTGTACATCTTTCCACATTCCCAGAATGGAAATCATTTTGTCTCAGTCAAAGTATATTGAACAGCCGTAAATCTTTGATGCAGGTATTTGGTCTTCTGGTCAAAACTCAGCCCTCTATATAAAGTTTCAATTTACTTCTTACTCTTTACATTTCTAAAGTATTTGTAAGAAAATTAATACATTAAAGCAGGTGATTCTTACTTTTGCACGGATGGGTCAGTGAGTGGCAGACAGATGTAATTCCTACCTCAAAACCTTGCCGTTTAAGAATCAGGAGGGCACATCACCCAGGACTAATAGCAGATGCAGACCCTGACGCTGCGGGCACTTGAGCATGTGCTTAATTTTACTCACGTGAACAGTTCCACTGTTTGACTGGTCTATTACAGGAGAAAAGCAAAGCACACACTTCAGCCTTATCAGGTCAGGGGCCTCCTTTAATATTTCCATGAATTGTTCCTAGCTAGGTATCTAGTGTGAAAGTGGTGCTAACTGGGCCAATGAATTTTAGGGCAATTACGAGTTGTCAGCACTGGGTTTCCATTTGGAAAGGGAGAACTGGCCGGGAGTCCTCAGCAAAGCAATGCTGCAGCTCCCAACGGCAGCAGAAGCTCAGGCACTTCTTGGAGATACCCGTCTGCTCTGACGGTTCTCGGGCTGTAATGGGTTATCTTTGGTTTCCTGGAAGAAGCCAAACCTACTGAATGAAGCAGCCTAGAAAAATAGGACGTGAAAACTAAAATCCCCCAAATCCCGCAAGGAAGAATTTGGGGGGCTGCACGGGGTTTTGCCCAGGCTGGCAAAGCAAGGAGAGCAGCTCCTTCTCTGCCGGCGTTGCAGGGCACTGCCCTCCAGCAAGGTTTTATCAGGGAGGAGCTGCCATGGAGGACAAAACATGCAGATCGCCAAGAATGAAAAAAAAATTTAAAAAAAAATCAACCAACAGAGAAGTTTCCATCTGAATATTTTGTCTAAGACTCTCCCCCACCAGGAAACCCTCATCCAAGTTTATTCTCTTAGAAGTGGGTACTAGTTTTTACCCTCAAGTTACTCCTTTTTAGTAAATGTGTTTTGTAAAAGTTACAACGCATGCAATGGCATTTTTACAGTCTTAAAACAACTGATTGTAACAATGAGCTTATGCAAGAACGCCTCGTCTTCCACCAGGGAATTATTTTCTGCCATCGAATAACATGTAACAAATGATTTTTTCAGACATGCAAAAAACACCCACTAACTTTAATGAGACTGCAAGGTCAAGCTCTCCTAGGTGTCGGAGGGGGGTGTGGGAAGATGCTGCCTTCTCTGTGCTAAAAAGGAAGTAGAAGAGGCTTCACCTATTTCAACCAGCCAGAAAAGAGAAGGAAGCAGCTGCCCGTTGCAGAAGTACCGCGTTCAGGAGAGAAGATATTTGACTGTCCCGAATCTAAGTGACCAACCCCAGGCAGGCATGTTCAGGGGAAGAGAGCACAGGGCAGAGCCAAATCTGCACAGGGAAGTTTAAAGAAAATCAACAAGAAGACATCTTTTGCGTGGAGGAGCGTCGCCTGCTCCGTTCCGGCCGAGTGGGGACCTTGCGTGACCAGCAACCGGGACAAAAAAGGCCTCCTGACTTCAAGTCTTAATGCACATCCAGGGGAAAAAAAAAAAAAAAATTACTATTTGGTCATCTTACTGAGGAGGTTTTGTTGGGAATTGGGGACAGAGACGTTTATTGCTAGAAGACTATAATTGACTGTTAATTTTGGTGAGGAGACCTTTTGTGGGCTACGGTGTCTAAATGAAAACCAGTAGCGTTCTGTTAAGAATAACTCTTTATAAATAATTGAAAACTAGTGTGACGACTGAGACCTTGCTGCTAATTACACACACACCCCGAACTGTGTTATTTTGGGATTGTTTAATGCAAGAAAGATAAATTTAAGTCCGAAAATAGCTGCAGGTTCAACCTAGATTTTGAGAGACAGATTCATCTTCTCATCACTAATTAACTGGAAGCGGGGTATTTCTTACCTGCACATTATTTCATGCGTGAGCAGAACTCGGCACATTTCTGGGTTCTTGTCTTGGCCTTCATATACTATTGCCTAGAAACAAAACACATTTTTAGCTGTGCATCAAGTTGAATTTGGAGAAAATAAAAACGCATCGTGGTAACCAAAGGCGCAGCCAGAGTTGCAAGCCAAGTCGCAGGCTAAAGAGACCGCGTCTCCACCGAACCTGCTCCAAGACTTGCAGCTGGAAAACAACACAAGCTGAGTACAGCTAAATTCCCTCCTCTCCATCGCACATCTCTCAAGCGATGTGTAGGATGGGTTTTTTTAGTAGTCAAGACAACCACAATTTTCTTTTCAATTCAGAATAAAATATAAACCTAATAGCATTAAAAGAAAAAAAAAAAAAGAAAAAAAACCAGCAAGGCTTGGCGTACTTTGGGTCCTATTCATTAAAAAAAAAAAAAAAAAGACAGAAAAGAGAGAGCTCATGTATTTTTAATTACAAAAGCTGCACAGCCCGGGCATTTTCCTGGTAGCTCCTGAGAAAGCACTTGTGCCTGATTCTCCCCTTGAACCTCGTGATCCACTGCTTTCCGGAGAGCAACTCTGGAGTTACAGGGATATAAATAAGTGAGAGGCAGGCCCTACCAGAGCAGAGGATAGCAAAACAAACAGAGGATCAACCAGCTTGAGAAATTTGACTCTCAGATAGCACGGGGAGAATCTTTTAAGTTAAAACTGTGGAAAGAGAGTGTATTCGCATTTGAAGAAGAGTCTGTGTTTGCAATCCTCCCACCAGCAGAACCAGCGGCGACGGCGAGGGATCGGTGTTACACGCAAACTAGGTTAGCGCTCCCGGCCCGCTCAGTACAGGGTTTCCATCTCATCAGGACAGAGTTATGTTTTCTAACCAACCCCTGGCCCCAGGCGCCAGTCCCCCAGCAGCAAAACAAGAGTGAAAAGGAGTTGCCTTTGCAACAGCATCTTTTGATAGCACTGAGGTTCCTAAATCAAAAGATTTAGGGTGCCGCTCCGGAGCTAGGATCAATGGCTAGAGCCCCAGCCTCGGTGAGACGGCCACTCCTGCTTCTGAGCATCAGCTCTGCCCTTGACCTGTGGTGTGACCTTTTCAGCCTCTAAAATACAGGCTTAAAAAGAATAAATTGGGGAACAAACTCTGCAGATAAAATGACATCTGATATGGGTATCCCTAAGGCTAACGATAAAATAGATATTGAAAATAAAAAACAAAAGTATGCTATATGGATGAAATACCTTTTATGGAATGAGACCGCTTTGAAATGGAACTGTGGCAAATACTGAGAAAAAATAAGATATCTTAATAGATGATGAAGTAAGATCATATGAACTGCTTTTCCAGTCCTTACAAATATAACCCACCAAGGGTACCTGCAAAGGGGGCACAGATCCCAGAACACACAAATCTGAAGAAGCGTGAGCTGATTTTAACACCGTTTTAATAGTAATATGTAGTATTACTATTATGAATTATAAAATTATTTAATGATTCCATAAATAATATCAGGAATGCGACTGCATTATCTTTGCTAGTTTTAATTTTTTCATTTCGGTTTTGCTATGCGCATTCCCCTAAAACCTGAGAGCCAGTGGGGTTTATGTTGCTGATAAGATAAAAGAGAGGCCGCCGGTGCCATTGCAACTGACAGGTGCAGAGTTTCACCTGACTTCTGCCCCCTCATTCCCACCAGTGAGGCACAAAACCTGTGAACCCAGCACTCGTGCAACTGGAACACGAAAGTAGTCGCAGGACACATGCAAACTCCGTGCAGCACAGACACCAGCAAACCCCCCTGACCCCAGCTGGGACCACACGTCCCTGCCCGGTGGCTGGCCCACACCTCGAGGTACTTCCACATCGGTGCTCAAGAGAGCTCCAGGTGGTTTGCAAGAGGCCTTGGAAGATGGCAGTGCAGTCATCCATGTGTTACATCAGGAGTTGGGACAAATTCAGAAGATCCTCATTTCCATGCCTTAAGGGGGAAGATGGGGAGAAGTTTCTTCCAGCCCGAACTAGGCAATCAAAGTAACCGGCTGACAACTGATGGGGTCGGTCAGCGGGGACGTTGCAAGGACTCCAGAAGACCCCAAATCTGGTTCCAACCTGGCAGTGGGACAGGCTGGGCAAGGGGGAAGCTCGTGGCACTTTTTGGACTTAATCAATGCATAATCTGCCTCTGAGAGTGCAGAGCATGGGGGGTAAAGAGCAGATCTACTCCCGAGGCCTTTAGTGGAGACAAACACCTCCAGTTCCCGTTCACCTCTGTACATCACAGCATGACACGGCGGGAATAGTGCCTGAGAGAAGACTGCTGGCCTTGGCTCATTTTTCTTAGACTTTCGAATCTTAAAATAAATTCACCCAGTATGGGTTATCTTCTTGCCAGTGAAGTCAAGGAGGCACTAGAAATGACAAACCAGAACACAAAATTTACTTTCTTCTTTCCCCCTCCCCTCTCTCTTCCTCTTCTCTTCCTGCTGCTATGCTTACTTAACCTCCAGGTACCCGCTTAAATAACTCAACTAAATAGCAATAATGAACGGGCAGAGTCAACACTGCGGTACATAATCACCTTGTCTGTTGTGTTTAGCATCAGTGATCCCTCCTTCGCGTGCATGACATTCTTCTGCCTTCCTCTACATTAAGGATTTGCTTTTCACTTTATTTGCATTTAATTACCGATGTTGTACCCATGCACATTTTATTTTCTCCCCGTTAAGCGCAGATGCTCCCGCATACCCTATTCCTGCAGGAATTCCTAGGAAATTCTAGGAAGCAGGAGGAATTGCTGAGTGCATTTCTGCGCAACTCATCCCCAAATCCCATTCCTACGTCCCAATTTACTTGTGCGAACGGGTGCGTAAAGCGCCAACTGTTTACTTCCATGAATGGCTGCCCGAGAGCATTACAGATACTCTACCGTCTTGCAAACTGCACTGCTCTAAAACATTAATTCTACAATTAGTTTCAAAAAGGAAACAGGAACTGCTAAAGTTTCAGATCGTTATAGCTGCCAGAAGTATTCTTACAGGAAGGGTCTACAATGTTACTGTTGTGAAAATTTTTAGGATTTGAAAAGCTACTCTTTTAACAAAACTATCTTAATTTTATTATTATTATTATTATTATTTAAAGTTCAGGCTTTAAAACAGGGTGATTGCGGCAGGATTTCTTGTCGCACTGACATCGTCGTGATTTTGTCAAATCAGGATCACGTTAATGAGAGATAAAGTGAAAGTTACAGTGTATAAACTTAGACCACACCAGAGCTAAAAATAAGCCTGCAAATACACATCAGAGTTGCACAACAAAACACCAGCAAAGGAAATGCAAAATTATAGACTTTGGTTTTTTTCTTTTTGTTTACTTCATGTAGTTTTAACTCAGTGTTATTTCCTAAGTGTTTCAAAATAGTTTTTCTTCTCCTGAACAACTTAAATATTTCCCCACAAAATTCATCTTCCATTTTGTAAGCCATTACTCACCCAAGTAACCTTTCTACAAGAAGTCCCAATGAGTAACGATCACTCATGCACAAACAGCCCCAAAAAATTAGTGTCAAAATATAAGACTTCCTCACTCCCATTTAAATAAAGATGCATAAAAAGTTAAATCAAACGCAATTCACTGCTCGCCAGCAAATAAAAATTACTAAATTGAGCACACCACAGTCATTTCTAGACAACAAGTGCGTCCAACAATTTGCCTAAACTTTTCAGTGACTGAGATCATAAAAAAAATAAAATAAAATAAAAAGGGGGGGGTAATATAAAAGTCAAGACTACAGTTCTCATTTAATCCACTTTTTCCCCAGTAAAGACAGCAGGATAAAGCAGTAAAATAGTTGACAAATAAGTTGGAAAAAATATAATGCCAGTTTTTGTCCTTAGCTATTCCTGAATAAATCCAGATTTATGGTGGTACAACTGAGGGCAGAATCGTCTCGTGGTGTCAGTTTGCCAGTCAAGCAATCCTGCTTTCTGAACTGGACGAGAAACAATCTTGAAGGAATGAGATCATGGTCATTATATTATTCAGTTATGTCATGGCCTTGATTTTAAAAGAGTAAGAGAAGGAGAGAAATCACCAACATGCATCTAAATCCACTCGCTTTCAAATCCCTCATCTGTTTCACAAAACAAACTATCTCCTTTATTGAAATAAAGGAGAAAGAAAAACTCATTAAAATGAGGGTCTTTTCAAAAACAGAACTAAAATGATTTGTAATGACGTATACAGCCATACACACAGGGAGAAAATAAAATCCTGGCCCCACCGAATTCAATAGGAGCTTTGCAATTGACTTCAGATGGGCCAGAATTTCACCCAGAGAGGATTAGGCTTGTATCCGCTATATATCTACACAGAAAATACTGTGAATTACACTTATGTGGCTTCGAATACTTAACCCTTAATTACCCGAGTTTTTACCCCTTCCCCGAGCAAATTTTCGACTCATCCCAGCGAGGTTTATCCCGGACAAGTAGCACAGCGCTGGATCCCAGGGCGAGGACGGTTAGTTCTTGCTGTCTCTCTCAATGCACAATTCAGTAGCATCTAATTATTTTATCCAGTCTCCCTCTGCCTTTGATACACAGCCTGCTTATCGACGTATTCACACAAATTAAATAAATTTATCTCTCCTAATATGTTCATTTTTAATGGTTTTCAAACATTCACATGGAAACAGCTCTAGCGTAAATATCCCAGAACAAATGGCTGTATATTATACAGGAGGGAGCAGTTGGGCTGCCAGACTGGGAATGCACCAGGCCATCTGGCTCAGGCAGTCTCTCCAAAATCCTCAGCTTTGTTTTCACCCTCAGACTCCAAACAACACATTTTCCACTGTGATGAGTTTACATTTTCCCAAACACAGGTCCTGATCATGCATGCAAATTCCAAACTTCTCCATTCCTCTCTGTACAAGAAAATTAAAATCACCTGCGCTTCTGACATCTCACCAAAGGCACAAGAAAGCTGCTAAAATCTGGCGCAATGTAAACTTTCCCCGTCACAGGGGTTAGGTTTTGTTTTATGTTTGTGTGAAATTTCTCCGAGTCTGCTGAGGCTCCTCTGAACTTATTGATAACATTTTTTTTCCCATGCGTGTAGCTGCCAGAGAAGGGCCATGCTATGCACAGAATAGAGAGCTGATCAAATATCTGCAGACATCAGAGAATGATAGAGAAGTCAACAGACAAACCATTTGCATCCAGAGTTAAAGTACTGAAAAAAAGCAAAATACAAACAGAGTCTAAGTCTGAAGGACGGATTGTTGACTCGAGGACTCTCAGCAATAGACAATAGCTATCGTGCAAAACTTATGATTTTTTAAGATGCCTGAGCCATATTAGCATCCGTTATATCTTATGGATGAGAACGGCTGAAGGAAAAATGGGTGGGGAACAAGTATTTCAGATTTATTTCCTCCATCTTTCCTAATAGTGAAATATCTCAACTTTATGAAAATACAGCTGAAGAAATAGAAAGCATCTCTTCTCCGTAAATATATTGAAATCCTTAGACTTGCCTAAAAACTCCGG
Source organism: Mycteria americana (assembly GCF_035582795.1). Classification (NCBI taxonomy): domain Eukaryota; kingdom Metazoa; phylum Chordata; class Aves; order Ciconiiformes; family Ciconiidae; genus Mycteria; species Mycteria americana. Next base: position 10,584,456 of record NC_134372.1, read on the forward strand.
TTTTATTAAAGCAGACATATTTCACATTTTGCAGGCAATTTCAAAATGCATCATTGTTAGAGCCAGACCTACTGCGGTAGGAGCTGCTGCTTTACGGAAAGCAACAGCTATAAAGTTTGGGATCCTACAGGGTTTTGAACACATTAGGAATGCGATCCCAACATAAAATGAGGTGCCAAGATAACATAAAAGAAAATTTAATTAAGCCAGTATTGACGCCGAATGTTGTTACCCTAACTGAAAAGAACTTCCCCACAACATTAACGATTTGTGCGTAGTATTTACAATTTTTAAATGACAGGGGCACGGTTTGGAAACGTAGCAAGACCCCTCGAAGGCATGTAACTCCTGTCTTACCCAACACTTCTCTGGGGCCACCACCAAAGGCCAAGCACGTTATATCCTGACTATAACTCGAAATGATGGACTTCGAGACCAGTCCCGCCTGGGTTTCCCATTCAGAAGTCCCACAGCCCGGACTGCCAAGGAGCGCGCATGCAACAAAAGCTCATGTTTCGGGGGAGCGCATGCATAGTTCATACCTACACCCCACATCTGCCCTGGCATGTAGTCGGCGACAAAATTCTTGGTTACTTCAGTCACGCCACTCTCCAGCCCCGCTTCCCATATTGCATCACGGCTGATAGAGAACATACACGCGCGCACCAGGACACGTAGGTCCCTGAATTCCACCTATGACAGGACTCTTGCCATGAGTTTCTTAGTTGGGCACAGCCACACAAACAAATCCCTGACTTATTCAGATCAAGAACTCTATAGGAGCGGGAATATCTACTATTTATTACGCACACAGTATCCAGCATAGCGAAGCCCTACCTGTCTACCTAGTGATGTAATGCATGCTGCTAATGGGACATTTATGTTAAATCTATGAGTAGCAATCCTATATACAGAAATCTAGGTCTGATTGGCAGAACAGATTTTATTTTATCTTACCTAACTTAATAATCTGCAGCTGTACAAAACCTTGCAATTTATAACTGTGAGACAAAGAGAATACATTTAAATCTGATTTGTCCATATGTAAAAAAAAAAAAAATTTAATATAAAAAAAGAGCCACAGATACTTTCGTGTATGATCTGGGGAACCTAACTCATTCAAGCTTTGCTTCTGTGGGATTTTTAATTTGCCACCAGAAACCTCAGAGTAGCTGTAATTTCAGTCTGGGAATTCACAATTATTGAGTGTGTGAATGTGCGTGTGTGAGTATTGAGAAGATCCTTGCCAGCTGAAACATGTACGCTTCTGCAACAGTTTCATTTAAAAGTAATCATTTCATTATCCAATTTGTTCTGAGCGTCATGCATTAAAATACTACACCTTCAAGTAGACTGACAATATATATTTAACTTTCATTAAAAATTAAAGAATTTTCAGACAGTCTTTGCAATATTTAATTACAGTTTGATGATTTGAAAGTTACTTGAGAATCTTCTATATAATTCACTGTCGTAAAATATAAATGATATATTCAACATTTGGGTGAGCTTCTGTCATGTGTTGTACTTTGCTTCCTAATAAGCATTGAGTAACCGAAGTGATCGCAACTCTGAAATAATTTCACTTTAAAAAAGAAAGAATTAAAAAAGAAGAGGAGGGAGAATTTAGCCCCCGGCCCCCGAAAAAAATTCAGAGCGGCACATGCCACAGTTTTGACATGACAATGCCCTATTTTTCATAAGCAATTATAGTCCTGCCTAAAGAAATTATACTTATGAAATTAATACGTAAGCAAACATGTTTGCATCTAAAATAGCCTTTCGCTCCCCATTTTCTAACCTAAGTTCAGAGAGCTTTTTTTCTTAAATCCTCGCTTCTCAACTCCATTGCACTTTCCCCAAAAATCTGTAATTTGCACTAACTTTGTTTTTGTAAGACTTCCTGAAATCAGACAGATTCTCCCCCCCCCCCCACCCCGGCCCTTTCATTGTGGATGTGCTTTAAAGCTACGTGGTAGGTTTTACAAATAAACTGTATCTCGGGGTTTTTTCCCCCCTTTCTCTCCAAAGACCCTCTGATGACTCGATAATAATGAGAGACCAAGAGGTCAAACAGTGCCTTAGGATGAACTCTTCATATGCAAGATGCCTTTGTTAAGAAAATTATTTTGAATCGCTGCTCTACATGGGTTCAGGGCTCTGCTTTCAACAGGATTATGAACAGAGGCTTTTGCATTTCCGTAATGATAGGAAAGCTATTTAAAGATAATATTTATTGATAGACTCTCTCATATGGTCTACAGTGAAATATATAAGCTCCAAAAGGACTAAAAAGAGTTCGTATTATCAGGAAGATTTTGCTACTTTTAACACAAACTAACCAATTTGTGCCTGAAAAACAAGGATTGACAGCAAATGCTTTCCAAGATTTGTTATGAAGAAGGGTATGTTGCTGCTGTTTTAATTCCTACGGGGAATGGGCTCTGTTTGGAAGTGTATAGTTTAACAGAGTTCAGATGCATAGTGGATTCTCTAGTAAAATTCATCCAAGTTCCTTTTTTCTTTTTTTTTTTTTCTTTTTTTTTTTCTGTTGAAAGACAATCTTCAATAGCAGGAAAAGATGTTTTGGGACCATCAAAGAGAGTTTTCTAAAACAAACTCAGCCCTTAGAACTTTATGTTTTGCTGTAGAAAAGAAACCCAAATACAAGCCAAGAGTTTTTTTCCTTACAGACAACATACAGGGACTGACTTTTCCTATCGGTACCAAAAAAAGCTTGATGTTTTTCCTAAATAAAATTTAAGAATTTTTTTTAACAAGTAAAACAGATTAGGAGGGAAAAAACATATCTTAAGGATAAAAAGGTTTAAAAGCGCTCCCATCTATTTGACAGAAATGTATTATAAGAGAAAAATATTCCGACAGGAGCAGAAGAAAAAGCTGGAGTAGCAAATTTTTTTTCAAAAGATAGAATCGATTTGTTCAGATAGCCTCTTTGTAAAAATACTGTTTTCCTACAGAAAAGTATTTTTTACAGGTAGGCACGCACGTTATGACTCTGCTTGGGAAGCTAAAACGCAAGCTTAAAATGAGGGTTAATGCCTTGACAAGGTCTGCTGCCCCGCAGCCCTCCCCGCAGTCCGGCACCGAGCTCGCCGCGTTTCGGGGGGCTGTTCCGACATGCGACCCTGCCACCATTTGATCGCTCCTCCTTTCACCCGAGGACCCGGCGGCAGCGCGAATGAAGAACGGACAAACGCGGCCACCGCGCCCGAGCAGCGGCGTGTGCTGACGGCCTGCGGTGGGCTGGGGGAGGCCGGAGGTTAATTCTTACTAATTAAGCGGCAAAACCGGCCCCAGCCCGGACGAGGACGGCTGGAGGGGTCGCCTGTATTTTTCGGAGCTCCCGAGGCCGGCGGCGGGCAGGGTCCCGCGGGGACCCTCCGCGCCGCCCCGCAGCCCCGACGCCGGGGTCGGTCCCCGCAGCCCCCCGCCGCTGCGCGGGGGCCGGGCGCGGCTGCGCGGGTGCGGAGCGGGAAGCGCGGCCGTGCCCCGCGGGAGGCGGCAGCCCCTTCCCCGCCGGGGCAGAGCCGCTCCGCTTCGCGGCGGGGGCGGGTTTCGCCTCCGCGGGCCGCCCCGCCGGGCTCCCGGGGGCCGCCCCGACGGCTGCCACCCCCCCCAACACACCCCCCCACCTCCTCCGCGGGCGGCCCGCTGCACCCACCTGCTTGGTCATGGAGTCGATGAGTCGGACGTAGAAATCCTGCTCCGTCCTGATCCCTGAAACGAGGCAGAGGTGTGAGGAGCGGGGCCGGCCGGCGGCAGCGCGCCGGGGCTCGCCCGAGGGCTCGGACCCGCCGGGGCTCCCGCCCGTCCCACAGCGCTGGCCGCGGCCGGGCTGCGCCCAGGCACCGAGCGCGGGGATGCGCGGAGCGGAGGGGAACCGGGGCAGCGGCTCCCCGGCCTCTGGTAGGGTTCCCAGCCGAGGAGGCGGCGGGAGGGCAGCCGGCGGGGGGTGGTGGGGCTGACACCGGGGGCTCCCAGCCCTTACCATTGCTGTAGAGCAGCTGCAGGCGGTAGTGGATCCCGTTGTTGGTCTTTTCGCTGTTGGCTTCCTGAAGTCGAGGAGCAGAGGGGAGGCCGAAGGAAAAAGAAAAGATACCACATGAAGCTTCTCCATCACTCGCACGCCGGGTGCCCCCGGGGCTGGACGGGGCAGCTCTCAGCCCCCTCCCCTGCCCCGGGCACAGCGAGGCATCAGGGGAGACCCCCTCCGCGGCTGCCCTCCGGTCCGGGGGAGAGAGAGGCGCCCGCGAGGCGGCGGTGGCTCCTGGGACGAGCCGGTGCCGCGGCCCCGGGGAGTAGAGCGGGGAAGGCCCGGGAGAGGCGGCCGAGCCCCCGCGGGGCGCCGGGCTACTCACCTTCTCCTTCTCCACGAAGCCCACGAAGGCGGTGCGCTCGATCTCCACGGGCTGCCCCTGCCGGTCGTACAGAGCCAGGACGAAGTGGAAAAAGTTGGACTTCCTCAGGTTGGAAGGAGGCTGCTTCTCGAAGTGAGCCCGGGCCAGACCAACTCCGCTGGGACCAGAAAGACGCGGGTTAGCGGCGGCCCCGACGACGCGGCCTCACGTCCCGTCCCCCCCCCACACCCCCCCCCGCGCCCCAGCCGGCTCCGGGGCCCGTGCCTTCCCCCGCCGGGGCCCGGCTGGGCTCCCCCGGGGCTGAGCATCCCCCCCTCCCCGAGTCGCCCCGGGGCTCTTCCCTCCGGGCCAGGGGAAAGACGTGCTCAAGCGCGGCCACGTCGAAACCCCACGGAGCCGGGAACGCGGCACAGACCCGACCCCGTCCCGCCCTGCGGCCAGCCCGAAGCGCCAAGCAGCCCCCCCCGGTACCCGACACCGGCACCCACCAATCCTCCCCGGAGGCCGCGCCCGCTCGCAGCCGGCCCTGCATGGCGGGGGAGCCGCGCTCAGCCCCGCCGGCCCGTTGCCCCGCGGAGCGACATTGGTCCTGCCACTTCTCAAACTCGGCTCGAAGCTGTCACCCAAGCGCCCATGAGCCTTATCTTTCAGTTTCAGTCCTGCGAGCCTTTCTTCCCCTCGCCGGAGCGGTGGGTAAACACCGCGACGGCAGCCCAGGAGACAACTTGAAATATTTCAGGGTTGTCCCTGCAGAAACTTTCCCTTCCTTAGAGGGCTCCAAAGGGAGGGGTGCGGGGCGAGGTGGGAGACACCGGGAGATGTCAACATTAAACTTCTTAGCTGATGCCGGCTTCAGGGCTCAGGCTGCCAATCTGGCATCAGTTGTCGGTTGGTTTTGTTTTGTTTTGTTTTTCGCGGGGAAGAGGATGGGGAGAAGGAGGAATAAGAGAGAAAGCGAGGCTGGACGCAGCTTCGCCAAATGCACCTCCTATTTGAAGGGATTTCTTTTAAAAAATCTAAGATAAGTGGCAGTGGTTTTACAAAGGGGCTTCGAATTAAATTTCTCCTCGAGAAAGCTTTGCAAAACTCCCTGCTTATCGGAGGAGAAGAAGGGAGGCTGCTGATTCTGACGAGGATAAGAAAGCGAGGTAGAGAAATACATTTTGGATACATCCGTGCACAACTCGCTGCTTATCTGAGGAGGAAAGTGTCATTTGGAGATCTTAAGACTAAATCAGCAGCGAACATAGTTTTGAAAAGTCCTTCCTCCGCGCGAACACGAGGGGCTAGAGAGATTAAAGCCCACTATTCCTGCCTAGCGAAACTCGCCGCTTCCTTTATTGTTATTATTAATTATTATTTAATAAAAAGTCATTCCTACGGGACAAGAGGGATAAAGATTTAACTGGCGACATCTACGCGAAACTCACTGCTGTTAGCAGAGCTCCAGAGCCGGCTTTTTGTTGGTGCAGGGGAAAGGCGCTGCCCGCGGGGAGCAGCGCTGCAGGCGGCGTGCGCCCCGGGGCGCGGAGCGGGGCGCGGGCGCGGAGCCTGCCTACCTCTGAGCGGCCGTGCTGGCGTCCAGGACGCCGGCTCCCTGCATCCACGTCCGCACCGCGTTCATCCCCGCGCCGAGGGGCTCTTCCTTCATGCTGCTCCCACTCCGCTGGATGCTTTCCTGAATCCCAAACATGAATCAGAAACAAGAGCGCAAATCTTCCTTCTTTACTCAAAAAAAAAAAAAAAGTGATAAAATCGCCAGGCGGACTGTTATATATGGTTTTTTTCTCTCTTTCTCTCTCTTTCTCTCTCTCTGCAGCTGATCTGTGGAATCAAAGCAAGTCAGAGAAAGAAAACACAGGCACGCACATTAAAAAAAAAAATCCAGAGGCAATCAGAGCCCGGTTTTGTTGCTGCTGTTTGCTGCGTGTGCAGTTTGTTTGGGTGCTTGGAGGGGCTGGCGGGGTGCTGGGGGCTGGTTGCAGCGCTCGCAAGCCGGAGGAGTACTTGAAGTCCCTTTTGTATGAAGACACCCCTCGGGTGGCAGCAGGCAAAAAAAAAAAAAAAAAAAAAAATCTCAGATGGCAGTTTAAGAAACAATAGGACGAACGGGAGCTGCGGCAGGCTCTGCTACATCAAGTGTCATTTTCCAGTGACAAGAGAGGCAAGTTTCCCCCCCCTCTTTCCCCTCTCTCTTTTCTTTCTTTCTTTCCTCCCTCTTTCTTCTCTCCTCTCCCAGCCGAAGCGCTCTCTCCTCCCTCCTTCAGCCGCGCAGGAAGCGAGTTGCCGGAGCCGGGCGCACGCCGGGAAGGGAGCGAGAGGGGCGCACCCGCGGCGGCGGCGCGGACGGACGGACGGAGGGAGACCCTGGGGCTCCCGGTGCCCGCGCCCCCTCCCTCTCCCGCAGCGCCGGGGCGGACTCGCCGTCTCTCCCTATGGGAGCCACTTTGACTGTCCCCGCCGCCGAACACGAGCCCCGCAGCCCCGGCGGGCGGGGGGCGGGGCCGCCGCCGCCACGCCCCCTCATTTGCATCGCGTCACCGCTCCCCCCCCGCGGCGCCGCCGCCAATGGCCGCCCGCGAGTCGCCGCCGCGGGGGCGCGGCCACGCCCCCCCTCGTTAGCATAGCCCCGCCCAGACGCCCCGGCCGGCCCGGGGGAAAGTTGCCGCGACCCCCCCGGGGCGGGGGCGTTAACGCGAGCGCGGTCGCGCCTTTGTTCCTCGGCGAGGCGGCGGCGGCGCTGGCCGGGGCCGCCCCGCGCCAGGTGCCCGCGCGGGGGTGCCCGGAGGGGGCACGGACGCCCACCCGGAGGAGCACCCCGCTCCCGCACCGACCCCCCCACGCCCCCCACCCCGCGCCCGGGGCCGGCTCTCGGCAGGAGCGCGCCGCGCTCCCGCACAGCCCGCAGCCGGTGGGGAGAAGCGGCAGCGCCAGTTGCGAGGGTGGCCGAGCCCTCCCCGCTCCCCCGGGGCCGCCCCGGCGGGTCCTCCCCCAGCGCCAGGCTGCCGACCCCGAGACCGACTGCCCAAAGCCGGGGATGCCCCGCCGGCGGTGCCGCCTGCCCGAGCCCGGGTGCCCCGCTGCCGAGGGAAGGAGAGGCCGCCTCAGGCAGCCGGCTTATCCCCAGCGCAAACGCCGCTGGAAACACGCGTGGGGCCGGACCTGCCCCGCGTCCCGCCAACTTCCCCGCTGCAAATCCCCAACTCCCCGCTGAACCCCCACCGCTCGCCCCGGTGCCCGTCCCGTTCCCGGGCAGCGGTGCGCTGCTTTGCGGCAAAAGCACGCAATTTCCGAACAGGACAGTTCACGGAGAAAGTCCGGTTTTTTTCTAGGAAGTCTCGGTTTTTTTCTAGGGAAAATAGTAATAATAAAACCAATTCCTGCCCTCGCTGGGGCAGCGCTGGGCTGGCTGCGCGGCGGCCGAGCGGGTGCAGTGCCCGCACCTCTCCGCGGGCTGCCCGACCTGCCGCCCGTCGGTCTGTCCCCACCAGCCCCCATCCTTCCCCCCGCGCAACTCGCTTCGTTGCCGAGCCGCTCCCCTGCGCCCCGGGCTCTGGCCACCGCCTCCCCCACGGGCTTTTGCCGCGGAAGAGAGTTCGCTGTGCCGGCTGCGCGGGTTATGCCTCCCCAAATACAGGCTTGCGCAGCGTTTGCACATATAATAAAACAAAACCCGGCGCATCCCGGCAAGCCATGGCGATGTCACCCCGCGGAGGCTCGAGAGGCACCCCCCGACCCCGCTTTGGGGAGTGTAACCCCTGAAGCGTCGGGGTTATCTCTGAATTGCTCCCGTGCCCCTCCGTCCCCCCTCGAGGTGCGGAAGATGCTGTCCCGGGAGCGGCGGCGGGTGGCGGGGCGGGCGGCTGCTCCCGCGGCTGCTGTCCGCCCCTTCCAGGGGCTGCGCAGAGCCCCGCGGAGCCCACCGGGCCATGCTGAGCCCTGTCCGGAGCAGAGCTACGGGCCTCGGAGCTGGCCCAGAGACCAGGCAGCACAGGTACAACACGGTATAGGCACCGGTATACAGCTCCATAGGCACCCTAAGGCAGCCCGACAACTCTATAGGACCCTCTTCCAGCCACCTGTACATCACTTTGCCTGCAACGGCCGCCTCGGCCAGAGAGCTCTGTCTCAAAAGCAGGCACACAGCCCGCCGCCAGCACCTCGCTGGCAATGAGAAACTGCGCCCGATCCTTGGCTCTAGGCAAGTCCGCACACAAAACCTCCACATCCAAAGTACGCTGCGTTCTCACACAGGAACCGTTACAGAGAGCAAGTTTTCACATTCCCTGCAGATGATATTTGAATCTTCACATAATCCTACTGTGTCATATCTGAAGGATATGTGGAAAAACACAGACATACAGCCATACATGAATATTTACACCACAGGTATTGCATAGGAGTAGTTTGGCCCCTGCAGTGCTCCGGCTTATTGGTCTTCTCCAGGCTGCTGCTGTTATCACTTGTATCATATCCAGCCTAAATGCCTCCATGGTGAGATACATTTTGCAATTAAAAGCTATTTGCACCTGCACTGATTGCTCCTTTCCCAGGGCAGGGATCTGCCCAGGGAGGAATAATGCATTTGAATCGATATACCGAGCAGTTGGCAGATTTTGCCCTTCAAATCTGTTCAGGGGATCAAGGGACCGTTTCCATGCCTTTTCCTGGATGCTGAAGGGAACAGCAACCCAGCAGCAGGCTGAGGGCACCTCCACCGGGCAGGGACAGCCAGCCACGACAATAAGTGACAAGTTCTCCACTGCTTTCCTCCCTTGTACACACAGGCACCTCTGTGCCCAACACACAGGCAAGCTCCTGGAGGCTCCTGCTGAGGGCCGGGGCAGATGCCCCACCTGAGGCTTACGGGTAGTCTCGAAGCCACTAACTAATTGCTGCAAGGACGAAAGAGTTAAACACTGTCTCGACCCCCGCAGGAGGAGTGTGAAAGAAAAGCAGAGCTGAAACAAGGAGGGGGTGAGAAAGCCAGGACTTGGGGGGGAGGGGGGGGGGCGGAAGAGCTGGCGGCAGGCGAGAAGTGCTCCATCCACCCCACACTGCAGAGGCCAACCCTAGCGTACCGGGGCTTTTATGTTAAAGAATTCCCAGTTGCCTGTAGCACTCACTTTCTCCACACCGCCTGGGTCTGGTCTCTGGACCAACGCCACCGCACTCCACCGACTGCAGCAGAGCTGCTCCTGCATGCATACCGGTGTCATGCCGGTTATGAGGCTGGAGCGTGTTCATGTGGAAAGCTGAGTTTGTCCTTAGCATGGCAAACTGAGCTGGAGGACACTCCACAGCCTGCCACAGGGGAGTCCTCGGTGGGCTGGCCGGCACTCGGTGCTTAACTGTTTTGCTGCAGAGGGAAACTCAGACACATTGCAGCAAGGCTTCTCTGCAAGCCCGAGTTAAATGCTCTCAAACGTACAATGTAGAATAAAACACACACAGACTCGCAGGCTACGATTTGCTCCCAGGGGTGAGTAAACGCTTTGCTCCCAAAGCGAGAGACACACGCAAGGTTGAGCTGTGGATTTTACCACAGCAACGCAAACCCCTAAGCTGCAACTTTGCAGCGCAGGCAAGAGCGGCTTTACAAAGAGGACCGGGACCTGGTTGCAGTGTCCCCAGTCATGACGGATATCAGGGATGGGGCAATGCTTGGATCCAAATGCCAGTGGAAGGGAAAGGAAGAGGAAAGGGCTGGTCCTGGCTTGCTTGTCCTATATAGGAGAAAACAGGGCTCCTGGGGAACAATTGGTTTTGAAGCTTTTGAACAAGGGGGCCATGGAAGGAGGCTTCACTCCAGAGGACAAACACAAGCCCTATGAGGCTGGAGACAGAGGTCCCGGAGCGCAGGAGTCTCCTGCGTGGTGAAAGGCCCTTCCCTGAGGCGGTTTCCAAGTGGGCCCAAGGCCCCTCTCACCTCTGACCTGGAGTTTTTCCAGGACAACTCCCTCCTCCTGCCTCCAGTCCCCGCTCCCTCTGCCCCAGGCTCCCGGCACAGGGGGGACAGTCAGGCCCCGCTTCCCTCTGCCCAGACCCCGAGGGAGGGAAGAAGTGGTTGGAAATGGGAATTTCTGAGAGAAAAGCCTTCTGCTCCCTCCTCCCTGACCTTTGCAGCTGGATGAGGCACCCCCAAAGGGACCGTGGTCCTTCCTGCCCTTCTCAGAAGAAGGCAGATGAACAACGGACTTGTGCCGATGGGGGGAAAGGGAAAAGCAGACTCTCCTCAAGGTGGGACTGAAAGCAGAGCACTCGGGGTCTGAGCACATACCTGCACTTTCTGCTGATGCAGAGGTGGAAGGGGCTTGAGGGTTTGGGAACAGTTCACTCATACCCTCCTCAGCAAAGACACTTTTCGTAAGTATTTTCCTTAAGGCCAACAGGCTCCTGTTTTGATCCAAAGACTTTCCATCCACAGATAAATCCAACCTCTGCCCTGGCAGGTGATGACACTGTTCAGCTACTTGGGGTGTTCTATTCCTCCTACCTGGCTTGCTCCTGGGGAGAAGAAGAAGAGGAGAAAAAGACTCAGAGGACTGAGGACTGGAAGATGATGCTCTGCTTGCCCTGTTCAGGAGGAAGGAGCCTCCGGGACCAGACAGAGGGTCTGTCCACAGCACAGTAATGACAGGACCCCATTTTTACCCAACTGCCATGAAGAAGCAGCAGCAGGCAACCTAGATGGAAACGTTTCATCCAGGAGCTTTCCTCCTCCTGTCTTCCCTGCCCCTTGGGGACTGGGGACCCCCGGGCTGTCCTCCGCCGGGACGGGGCAGTGGGGCTGTCCCTCCTGGACAGGGGGAGGCTGCTGGCCCTGGGGTAGGGTTAACCCCTGCGGTTCGGAAGCAGCGGGGCTTTGAGGGAAACATTTGGAAAACGCCGGGCCTGCAAGGGGCGGGGGGGAAGGGGAGGACACACCTCGGGGTGCCTGGGGGCGGGGGGGTGCGGGACCCCGGGACAGGGGGGCTGTCAGGCGGCAGCGAGAGTCCGGCAGAGCAGACCCTCTCCCGGCGGCTCGTCAGAAGAAGGACGGGACGGAGGGATACGGGGCATCCCCCCCCGAGCTCAGCTCACCTCACCCCGCTCCGCTGCCGCGCTCACCCCGTTACCGCCCGGGGCAGGAGCCCCCGCCGGCAGCTCTCCGGGGGTGGGGGGCGAGCAGAGCTGTGGAATTACGTCGGGGGGAGCCTTGCACGGTGCTGCACGGCGGGGGAGAGGGGGAGGCACCCCCACCTCCGCTCTCACGGGTCGGGGGGGGGGGGGGGGGGGGGGAGGCGAGCTCCCCCGGTGCCCCCCCCGGCGGAGCCGAGCGCTGCCGGTGCCGCCGCGGGGGAGGGGGGGCGGTGCCGGGGGCCGCCGCGCCGTGTGGCCACGGCGCCACCTGGCGGCCGCGCAGGGGAACTGCTCCCGCCGGCACCGCGGCTGCGGGGACGCGCAGCACGGCGCGGGGGGGGGGGGGGGGGGGGCGGCAGGAGGGCGGTGTTGGGGGGCAGCTGCCACCGCCCCCCCGGCACCCCAACACCCGCCTGCCCCGTGGGGTTCCCAGGGGACCCGCGTGCCCACATGTCACAGCAGATCAAATTCTGAGCACGGACGGTGCAGAGCAGAGTTACCCGCCTGAGTTTGGGGGGCTGGGTGCTGTGGGTCACCCCAAATATCTGGGGTGGTCGCACAGCCCGTAGCACCTTCGTTTACGGGCAAGGGCACGGCGTCTTGTCCAGCCGTGAATTCAGCCGTCGGAGTGTTAACTGCTATCCCGGGGTAAATACAGCTGCAGGTGTAGCTGGAGGGCAGCTCTGCCTAGACCAGGGAGGTGATGGCTCTGTCCCGAGAACCTCCCAGCTCTAACGCAGCCTGGGACCCTCCTGGCAGCCCTACTCATGCCAAAAGGGCAAACCGTCCCTACAAAGGGCAAACACCCTCCGCTTTCACTGGTAAGAGCAGATGAAATCTGTTTCTCCAGTACATCACTGGAAATCGCACTGCGTTATAGGCAGCTGCAGACTTTCATTCCCTACAGTACTGGCACAAGCTTGCAATACGTTTAAGGTTAGCTTGTATTTATTTGTTTATTTTGGCAGCCACCGGACAGATTATGGTTATTTTATCACACAAAATCTTGCTATGATTTTTACATTGTCAGTTCAGCACAGCATGTAAACATATAATCAACTGCTATTGGCTTCAGGGAGATGTACATGTCTCCCATTTAAGAGGGAAGGGAGAAACCTAGAGGCATGCGTTCCCTCCCTCTGAGAGGATGAGTTTAAGCATATTACACGGAATGGATTTAAACATCTACTAAAGTTGTCACATGTTTTGCTGAATCAAGACTGAGTATTATCAGAAGTATTTAAGTGACTCAGGAATATATATCTCTGTTTAAACACTTACAGAAACTCTGAGGACTTTGCATCTTGGGATTTTGACTTTAAAGGTGCACAAGCTCTTTTGAAGGGTGTACCCCAAAATCTCAGGCTCTTCCTTCAAACAAGGGAGTGATGAGAGACACACATAACTTGCTGGCTCAGCAAGCGTTAAGTTCTCTATGTCTAGGACCTGATTGCTCAGGATTTGGCTGCTCTTTTTGTGCTGACCATTTTGAAACCTATTTTCTCTGGCATTCATGTTAACATCAGAAGGTCTTATGATTTCAGCAGAAGCAGAACTAAGTTCATCATATGGGCTCAGACATTTTGCCTGGAGCCAGAGGCATACCTTTGACCAGTGAGATTTTGCCAGAGCATAGCACAGAAGTGTTATGGTTGCAAGGAAGCTTAAGATACAAAGGGATACTCACTTTTATATGTACTTTCCAGAGCTTTGGATGACTCGAAGTTCAAGTCCCTGCTTTGTGTGATCCAGAACAGGGGATTTCTTTGTTTTTGTCTTCGTCCAGGATCTCTGCAACTTGAGGGAGACCAAGAACATCCACCTGGACTTCTCACATCCCTTCTTAGGACCTTTTCTCAAAAATATTCAACCTGTGAGAATAAGTTATAAAAGTTCTGGTAAAGAGACAACTGGGCAGTTGCCATTACATGGGAAGGAGGCATCACCCTCATTAGGAACTCTGGGTGATCCCATGTTAGCTATAAAGTCTGTACCTGTTTTAAAGTCTGCATTTCAGCAGAGCTAAAGTGTGCTTAAAAACTCTCCTGAATAGAAATATTTTGGAGGGTGCTGTTCACTACTTAGCATTTGTGCAGGGAATGAGACATCTTGGTCCTTACTCAAGCACAGCTCCCACTAACTTCCATAGGAAAAGGGTAGCCTGTCTGAGCAGGCATCTGTGTTTGTTCCATATGCACACACATTCATTATGGATGATATACAAATGCTGCTCATGCTTCCTGAGCAGATTGTTATGGTAAGGCTCACATCCCACCGATCTCACTGCAGGGCTTAGGAAGCTTTCAGAAGTCTCCCAGAATGCGTTACAGACGATATATGGAGAAATTTCTTCCTCCAGCACTGAAACAGAGTCATTGTCATGGTGTGATGAAGGAACTGTTAAACAGACACAGCAACAGCACCAGAGCTGGATTCTAGCCAGGCTATTTCAAGCAACTTGTAAAAAGTTCACTGATTCCTTAATGACTCCACCTGGTTAGAGCAGGACCTCTGTTTTATGTGCCTTCCAGAAGATATGTTGCAAGAGAAGTGTGTCTTAGATGATATGAATCAACCCGGTTCCTCTAACATCATGTTGGTCTGGAATAGCTGTTGACCTGATGGAGTGTTAATGGGAACATTTATTTGTTTCTTTATCACTACAAAGATGTCATATATACTTACTCTGCTGCTGCCACTGTTCCCAAAGGGCTGTCAGCACAAGAGCCATTATAACATGACTGCCGGAGGTAATTTTTTTTTCCCCTCACACATTATTTCTTCAAATGATTCTGTAAAGGGAGAAAGAACTTGGATACAAAAATTGCTGGTAAAAGAACAGTGCAGTGTGACGTGAGCCAAAGAAGCTTTTCTAAATGCCTGTCACTCTCCACTGTTACTGCTTACGGAGAGCAACACACACAGCCCGGATCCGTCTTGGCACGGGGTGTGTGTGCTGCACCTGGCACGGTGAGGATGGGATTTGCCACCGGGACTCCCCAGCACTCTCCCCGTTCACAGAAACAAACGGGTGAAGTTTGCGTGGCACTGCCGGACCACGCAACTGCCGTATGCGGAGGGGCTGCATTCGGGTGATATACCCTATCTTTGTGTTTCTTCATATTTCTGGCTAACATGAGAGCACGAAGACTTTAACACAGAGTATTTTGGTAATACAGTCATTAGTAAATAAATATTAGGCAGAAATCCACTGCCTTTATCTGTGGGAAAAAAAAAATCCCATCGCATTTCATTTGTGTTATGCACCAACTTGACAGTTTAAGGAAATTGCTAATGGGACCTTTTACTGCTAGGTCACTAGTTCAAACCTGGCTCTGTCAGTAATGACCAAGAGTATCTGATGAATGTTTGATGACGTGAGATTAAAATATGGGTCTCAATCCATTTATCAGTAGAAAAACCCTTCAACAACTTGAGCCCCTTAAAGCTAATCCTGATAGAAAAGCCTGCAAGGCTGGAGCGTGAACAAGCCCTCCACAGCCCTACAGTAGATCGAGGTCAGGATGGGGGCATGCAGATGGAAAAGCTTACGGTACCGATGTCTGGGCAGAACCTTTCTGTGCATAAACAAATCTACTAGTTAATGCACTAAAATACTCTAGTAACAGTACAGTACGAGAGTGCCAAATCCGGTATTGTTCTCAAAGGGAAAATGATCCTGGTGTAGGGGGGAAGATGCAAACATTAGGAAATCCAGGATCACGAACTGATTTATACTGGTGCCAAAACTGAGGAATTCACAATTTTGCACGTTGAAAAGTTCTGTTTGAATTTCTCAATATTATAACACTACCATAAAGTTGAAACTCAGATGTCAAGGTAAGGGGTAAGGAGTTAGTAAATGTCCTTTCTTTTTTTTTTTTTTTTTTTTTGAGATCAACAGGAAAATAAGTTATTGCCTAATTCAGAAATTCCCGAATCGTCCTTTGCTCTCAAAAAGTGTAAAGCATTGCTGGCAGAATTTGGCAGCTGCTGACAGGCAGAGACTG
The DNA here is from genome assembly GCF_035582795.1 of Mycteria americana. Classification (NCBI taxonomy): domain Eukaryota; kingdom Metazoa; phylum Chordata; class Aves; order Ciconiiformes; family Ciconiidae; genus Mycteria; species Mycteria americana. The sequence continues at coordinate 10,599,970 of NC_134372.1, forward strand.
AGGGCTGATGTCTGAGCAAGAAACAGCCGCCTGCCCTTCGGAGCCCAGCCTGCCTCCAAATTAGCGCCAGGGCCAGGTGCACATGCTAGACACGGTCTGTAACACACATGTGCGTAGGTCCAGTTTAGCAACGTTTCCAGGACCTGCTCTGCACCCTCCTGAAGTCCCTCAGTGCTTCACCTTCAGGACTCGACCTACAGACCCAGGAAAACAGGGGGACCACCGAGAAAGGTGTGGGGGGTCTGCCACGGGTGTTGGCACCATTCAGGAGTCCATGCTGCACGGTCCCAAAATAAAGTGACAGGAAAGACTTGCATCCCTTGTAAACTCACCAAGTGCTTGCAGAGCGTTTACCAGCCATTTAGAGTAAAATTAAAAAAGCGTGAGGGCCATCTGGCGGGAGCGGGGAGGGGGTTTGACTTTACACCTCATTGTTCTCCGCATTTTTGCTGTGGGCTAAATCCAGCTGTGGAGACCGCTGGCCGGATGCTGAGAAATTGGGGAACACCGGAGGGGCCATGCTGGCATTGCTTACCTCAGTAACACGCCTTGCGCCTCAAAACATCCTTTTTAAGGGAATTACGTCTATGATGACTATGTCACCGCCAAAACGCAAAATGCTTTTGCCAAGTGCTTCTGTGTAAGCGATGGAGGCAGCTGCTGGGGCCAGGGGCCGGTGCGCAGGGGTGCACCGTACCTGCAAACACACATGAGCACTGACTGCAGCACGAACCAGGGATGGAAAGTCTGGTGCTGCAGCCAGGGAAAGGCTCCTCTGCACAATTTACAGGGCAGGAGCAGGGCTTTTTCTCCCCAGCAAAGCTCAGCACTGACTCACTGAAATCAGCAGCATTTATCTGACCACTGGAAATCCTGAAGGACTGGGACTCAGCCTACCTCTGCCCGTCATTTCAGTAGGTACAGTGTGTGCTAGATGGGAGTGCCAGAGTTACAGATCCCAAACTGCAGCCTGCAAACACTGCCCCAAGTGTGTTCTCTGACAAATGAAAACAGAACTGACAGTCACCTTTTTCAGGGTGCGCAGAAATGATATGCCCCTCTTGCTTGCATTTAGTTTTGATATCTGGAAATTAAAATTTTATTCATCACACTTAAGCATTATTTCTCAGAGAAAACAAACTTACTGCCTCAGAGGAATCCGGAGCATTAACCACCACCTGACATCATCTTGCAAAGTAAAAAGTATCAGTGCCACCCAGGAACAATGTGAACTGCTACCAGTAGCCTTGATCCTGCTCCGCGTGTGCTAGTGCTCACTTCATGCACTGTGCACTCTTCTCAGGCCACGGACTCTGCAAACAGTGAAGCCTGTGCTTCACTCCATGCCAGAACAAGGGTTCATACTTTAATATTTGGAGCAGTCACTTTTTTTAACTCAATAGCTTCCAGGTGGAAAAACTAAAAATTAAGGCAAAACCATTTTTTTCATTATTCCAGGAGTCTCAGACATGCTAGGAAAGTGCTGGACAAACAGCCACTAGCCATGCAAAAGGCAGCGGGGTGCTGTACAGCATCTGGCAGACCCACAGCATCTGTATTGCATGAATAGCCAGCACACACGCAGAAAACATCTTATCGTATACAATACTCCTGTTGAGCTCTGCAAGGTGCACTCACCCAAACCCCATCCCACCAGTGTCCCAGTTACAGCTTCAGAAAGAATCGAAACCCAGAGTTGAAAAGGCTGTTATGACCCTCCAACTACACCACTTTGCTTCAGCAGTCTCCAAGGCTTTGGAGTTGCAAGTATAGAGCATTATATTTTAATTTTAACATTTTCCCCCAGCTACATAACATTTTATACAGAAGACACTGTTCCGGTGCATCTTTACACTTTCTGGGATTTGATCCATATTGATCCGCACGCGCTTCTTCTAGGATCTTTTAAGGCTGCAGAAATGACAATTTCCACACTAGTTACAAAATAATTACCCATAATAATTTAATAATGAGCTTTCCCTTTAAATTATTAACATAGGTAGCCAAGAAAATTGTCAATTTTAACAAGTTTAAATTCAAATGATAAATGCCAAATCTGTGTTAAATGAGACCAGCAAATTAGCAATTAAAATATTTATGCAAGAAGGCAAAAGATATTGTATTCCGGGAGCCGAAGAGCAGTCTCCCATTGGAGTGTTTTACAATGGCCTGTGTTTGCACATCTCAGCTTTAAAACCCTGTGCAAAGGGAAGAGGAAAAAATACCTGAACCCATAATTGAAGCTGGACAGTGTTGACTGGCACCCAGTGGGATTTCACCAGAATCCAAGCAATTCTCAGGATACCCTTGGGTTATATTGAGCAGAAATCCTGACCCCAATCAAATTATTTCTATCATATAAATTCATCTGTGGGAAGCCCCCCAAAAAGGAATTGTTTCGTGGCACCCAATGGCTTTGTCGCTGAGAACGGAGTCGACTATGCTATCTGGTTTTGAAGAAAGGGGGGAAAAACGTCTTCCAAGCTGAAAGAAAAACACCGGTGTCAGAGCAGATCTCTGATGCCCTGTAAGTGTAAATCCCGTTTTTCCCAGCAAACTTGGCAGACATGAACCGTTAGCAGAGCATTGGCATCGTGCAGAACGCGCTGGAGCACAGCTTCACTCGGGCTTTAGTTGGTGAATTCAAACGTGGAATTCTTTTTATTATTTGTTCCCTGTAAGACTCCCCGGTACTGTTTAAATTTGCAAAACCCCAACGACAGGCACCCCCCCGGTGCCGTGCCCCCCCCCCCCCCCCCCCCCCCGCCGGCTCCGGTCCACGGAGCGGCACTGCCCCGCCGTGGCCACCGCGGGGGCTGTCCGCGCCTGCCGGCACCTGACCGCTGCTTCTCCCCGGGCTTTCACCCCCTTCCCAACTTCATCCTGCCTCCATCCTCTTCATCTGTAATGGCAAAGGAGAAAAGTGAACCCTCTGGAAAGCAACCCCGAGCTTTTGGGAAGTTTGGAGTCCCGTTGCACGGGACCCTGAGGGGCAAAGTCTAAGCACGGGGCTTAATTTCATCCAGATGTTTATGCAAGGGTCTGAACGTCTTTAGGACGTGTGTTAAAGGGTTGGATTCTCAGGAGTGAAGCACAGGTTTAGTGCCAGTTTTCTGCTCAGGGAAAAGTTGCGCTCTCAGACTGTGGGATCAAACATCAGAGGAGCATGAACCTACCGCAGCCATCACTGCCTGCACCCCCATAAAAGCACAGCACAAATAGATACAGAGCCCGCTTGTGTCTGAAACCAAAGGGGACAATTCAGGACCCATCAGTGCACAGACAGACCCAGATAATAAAACCCCACGAGGGTAAGACCTGTATTTTCTGTTGTGAACAAGCCTATGGAGAAAACTACGGCCGCTCACCAGCAGCGCATCACCCCAGAGCTAACGCCTGCCTCCAGGGTCAGGCAGTTTTCAGAACTCAGCTTATATTCCTCATCCACACGAAGGGAAAAGGTGACCCTGCAGCTTCCTTTAATTATTCTCTCCAGCTCCACACCTTTAGAAAAAAATGGGGACCTGGAAGTTACCAGATCCACCTTACATGCAACTGTAACTCTGGTGAGAAATGGCTGCCCCGGCCTAGTTTTTGTGAAAATGCCTCTACCCAGTTCAGCCAATCCTCACTGCCATGTATCACAGCTGGACACAGGAACAGGCACAGACCAGAACCCCCCAGCTGCACCCATCGAGCTCAACAAGGAGCTGACACACTTGGTTGCATCTCCTGCAGTACTTAAGATTAATACTTAAGCACATCAAAGCACAATGAAGAATTCTAGTAATATGCAACAGTTGGGTTTGAGTTTCTCCCACTGATTGTTTCCTACCACCTGTGCAGATGACGATCATTACCAGCCTTTTTTCCAGCAAGATGACCAGATCAGCTATACCCAAAACCCAACCACATGCATGCAAAGATTTTTATCTTGAAAACTAGAGGTATCTTAGCAGGTTACAATTTTTCATTTTTCTTTACTTATCAACACACACTTTCTAACATGGAAGGCTTTTGAGAAATTAATTTCCATCTGAAAACAAACAAGGGCTGAAAGAGTTTACAAAGGAACCCATCTTTCAAGGACACTTCCTTTTCAATTGCACAATGTGGCTCTTAGCAAGGAAAATAAATAAAACTTAATCCCTCTGCATTCCAGCTGGCATTTTTTCCCCAAGCTAGAAGCAAACAATCAATTTAAAGAAAACTCAGACTATGGTCAATTAAGGAACTGTATATCATTTCATTTATAAATACCAGATACCTATTCAATTGATTATTTTTATCCAATTAAGTCAGTCTTACATTTTAAATTCCTAAGAATTAAGTCATTTATCCACATCGCAGTCCTGGGCTTTTCACATCTGTTGCTGCAAAATTCTGCAGATTGTCTGGTCTTTGGCTGTTGTATTAGCTGAGAGAGTTTCAGCTACCAGATTTATTTAAGGATGTGGATTATAAGCCTCCAGAAAATGGCAACCACTGGGAAAATTTGTGTCTAATTACTTGTAACACATAGAAATATTTTTTTGTCTTTTTTTTAAAAACTTTGAGTTGGTTTCTTATGCATATAAATTGTGTTTCTTTTACATCTTATCTCTTTAACCAGGACAGTCATCTTTAGGTTTATGTGTGTGCCAGATATGCTCTCTCAGCATTGTTTACTACACTCCAAGTTGTAGAGAGCTCCCCAAGTTTTGCAGGCCACCTTTCTCTCTAAAAGACAGTGTCTGTTTTCAAGAGAATAATCAATAACTTAGAGCCACATAATACATTTGCTGAGTGGTTTATCAGCTGAATCATAACTTCCTTTATGAAAACAGATGGAATTTCCCTGGCCAGAGTCTCCACCTCTGCTCTAGGCGTTCCCAGGCACAGCCGTCCAGTGCCGCAGGGCTAAACCGCACCAAGGAGAGACATCACCGCACCTCTAGCCTTGGACTCTAGCAGGGTGCTAATAAGTAAAATAGCCATAGTTAAAATAAATAGGCATTGTCAAAAAGAAAACTGATCTCTTCAAGGTGTGGAGGAGTGAACTGTGATCTTCAATGTGCCTGAACATACCTATCACAAAAATGGGGACCAATTCATTTCTAAACTCAGTATTGTAACCCTAAGAAAAACTGAGTTTAAAGTTGCATTTACTGACACCTTTCTAAGTGCGAGCAAAGCCAAAGAGATTAGTAGGGCAATGTATTTGTCAATCTTTCCCACAAATGTTTTTGTGGGGTGACATCACAGGCAAGACTTAGAATAAGCAATCCTTACAGGACAGACTTAGCTAATATGCAACAGCCCCAGACACTGCAGTGACCGAAAAGTAGTGCTGGAAAATTATTTAAAGGTCTTTTCATACAAATTTAACATGCAGGAGGAAAAAAGACAGCACCAATCCACTAGTTGCCTCCACAGCCCTCCTCAGAGCAGCAGAAACCAGCAGTGGTCCATGGACCGTTCCCTCTTGAGAACCTCCAACCCAGCGATTACCGCGCCAAGCTGTGACAGACTGCCTGCTTCAAACCAAGCGGGCTTCCTGCCGTTTGCTCTCCTGACGCAAACAAAATCCAGCAACATCAGTTTCACTCTAATTTGGTTACTTTCATTCAGATGCAGCTGGCTTCCCAACAACACAACATGCTTTGAGCAGCCAGTTCTCCCTCCCAAGCATGGGGTTTTTTGGTTTTTTTTAGACATTGATATAAACTTTCTTGTATTTTATATCTTATTTGCTAGAGATAATTTGAATTTTGAACCAACTGAAATCAAACTCCTCAACTGTCCCTGCCAGTTAGGAAAAATGTTACAAGTTTGTTCTCAAACATTCAGATAGTTTAAGCCCAAACTCTGGTCTATTTTAGGAAAAGGATTGAGGTAACTTAGAAATTGAATTTCTAATAATCAGGAAAATAATCAGGAAAGAAGGGGGCTCAGAATGAAGAGGTTTTCCCACGCTGGAAAACCTTGTGCATTTACAGAACTCTCTGCCTTGGCATAACATGAAGTGCTTCACTAGGAACAAGGAAGGAAATAGACTCTTTGCTGCAAAACAGCCAAAAGCTAAGGGAGCTGAGAGCAATGCAATTCAAACTAAGGCTTTCAAATCAAATTCCTAGCCACAGACTTGTTTGCTCTTCTCATGGAGTCATCTCACCTTGTGTAAATACCTTTCCCTATGCCCAGAGCAATGGACTCCATAAATCAGCATCACTGAGATACTCGATAGGACTGACTAGACACACACCATCACACCATGTGATCAGTGCTCCCATTTCCAACAAAAAACCAACCAGCCATAAAATTCCCAACTGTTCCCATTATATCACCTAGCTGGAAGCATCTTTTTGAGTCCAAATGTTCGTCAATCACACCACCATCAGGAGTCCACATGAAAATGATTTCAAGCCTCAGCTTACAGTTATACCCTGATCATAAACACTCAAAAAGCATTTTTCTCCCATTTACTCATGCACAGCTGCAGAGAAAAAGAAAATCAACTCAAAGCAAGCAGTGTCCAAGAGGGAGTTCTGCACCAGACAAAGCTCAGAGGTCAGAGGCATTCACCCAGATGGTCTACAGAGCATAGAGACAGAAGGTTCATTTCATTCCTTACCTCCCTCTGCTCCCCCATAGCAGCCTTCCCCCTTTTTCTCCTGTTCCCCTTCAAGTTACGGTTTATTTCTTCTGCAAGATCTAACTTGGCATGAGTTTTGGCAGTTCTCACTTCATCCCTGAACTTCCTGGCCCGTAAGATACAGCCTGCTTGGCTTATCAGTATTTATCTCCCACCCACCCCCATTCCTTGCAGGCTTATTTTTAAGTTCCTTCTAGAGCTAGCTGTCCCTAGTTTTTCAGAAAATGGTGTCAGCATTTTTAAGTTGGAAAAAACAAAATCAAAAATGAACACACACAGACCCCTCCTTGAACCTTATAGTCCAGCAGATTTTACTAACCAGTTAGCTCTGCCTCATGAACCCTGCAGTAATGCACGCACTCCACCTTGGCTTGCTCTTACAAACAACTCTTTATAATGGTGTTGGCACCTAATGAAGGTAACTTCCATCTTTCAAGGAAAGCCCTGTTCCTATGAACTCTCCAAGCTAGCAGCCTCCCCCTCCTTCCTCTCCTCTGCCTCTTGAAAATATCCTTCTTACAGTTAAAAACGGTGCATCAGAGATGTTTTCATCTCATCATGCTCCTCTTGCCAGGATGCAGAACTCTAAGATTGCCTGAGCCCCCACACCTTTAAGCACCTTCTCCAGCACAGAACAGCTGCTTTTGGTTCACTCCAGTGGGAGCCTTGCAGCATCATTTCTCCTAAAAGACAGCACGTACCTTCCTAGTCCTTCAGGCTTCTTTCCAGTGCCACATCCACATTTCTGATCCGCAGTCTTGGCAGACAGTGCATTTGTTGAATCTGCTGTGGGCCTGTTGATTCTTAATGAGCAGTCTCCAGGCACACTTACCTCTTACCGATGCTGGTGTAAATCCATAGTCCTTTCCTCTAGCTTTTGCATTACCAATTAGCTATGAATAGTTTAGGGTAGAAATTAAAAGGTTCATTGCCAAAAGATCAGTCAGGCTGAGAAAGTTTCTCAGCATAAACAGTGAAGGCAAAACTTTTTTTGTTGTTGTTAATTTTTCAACACCACTTCCTAAATTTATGAAAGTGATGATGTGACATACTGTGTGGGATAGCAACGAACTAGAGTTGATGATCCCCGTGATTCCCTTCTGCCCTACTGACCTCACGTGAATACTGTAGATGAGCACAAGTTCCTCTCCTCCCTTCCTTGCATTCACCCTGAGGTATCTGTATAGCAGTCACAACCCCTCCAGCCTCCACTTCACAAGACTGACCAAGCCTAGCTCTTCTCATCTCCTGTTCCCAATTACTCAGGGTACCACTTGCTCCCTAACACGGAAGTGAGGTGATCTTACACAAAGGGGAAACTCCCCATCACTGGTGTGAGGAACTTCTGGGGTCATCTTTCCGCACCCAGGGACAGCAAGCAGGGTTTAAGAGAGTATGCTTCAAGAACATATTCTGTGAATTGAGGGAAAGTCTTTGTTTCACAATACTAAAGAGTGCCCCATAACAGTGCTGCCCAGAAATGCCCCATTTCCTGCCTCCACAGACTTTTAAGTTTGGCTAGAATGGGAACAGTCTAAATTATGTAGGTTAAAAGCTTGAACACATACAAAATGACTTTTTGAGAAAGATTCAATTCCACAGAAATGCAGGCATGGGAGAGCAGGACCCAGACCACTGATTAACAGGAGTGAAAAAGAAGAGTTCAAGAAAAAATTTCTCACAATTTTTTTTTTCCCCCCAAACACACCCAGCTGTTAATAAAAGCTTTGCAATGATCAGTAAAGCATGTGGTAAACCTAAATTTCTGATCAACATGCAAGAAACAAAACTGAGATACAGAATCAAAGGATGGTGCAACTGATATTCCCATCCTGTCAGGTGAGAAGGGAACAGGTTTGGGTTTTGCTTGGGGCTCAGTAGCAGCAGGCAGCCCGCACAGCCTCCAGGAGCAAACGTCTTCAGCTATTGTTCTGTCTGTACCTGTTCTGTCTGTATCGGCAAAGATCAGGTGGCAAGGACCAGAGGAGGCGAGGAGGTACCACCACGACACACAGCACTGAAATGGAAATGGGGGAGAACCGTGCATCAGAAGTTCCACTGATCTCCAAGGGGAACAGAGAGCTACTACTGCAGAACAGCCTCTCGACACATACTTAATTCGTGGAATTTCAGTACAAGAATCACATAACGAGGTGTAAAAATCGTCAAATGTAATTTATTAAGACATTCAGCTATGTCTGTCAGTCTACATCCAAATTTACTACTAAAAATAAAATAGTATCACGTTTCACATTAGGAATACCAACTTTGAAAAACACTTGAGTCAAGCCTATCGTATAAATAAGTGACTAATTTCTCTTCATATCAAAATTCACATAAAAAAATTGCCTGCCCCCTACTCCCACCTATTTCCCCACCCCAGACCCTAGTTCTACTTGAAGCCATGATGCATGTAAAAATTTAAGTATGGACATGTCCTTGTCAAAGAAAAAAGGTGCAAACCTATTAACAGCTTTAAAAGTGGCATTTGCGGAGTCTGATCATACACAATAATGTACTCATTCCCAAAGTGCAAATATCGCCAGAGTTTAATACTGTTTTAATTCAGCTGCAAGAATTAAACATTACACAGCACAGTACTGCAAGGCCTGTATCTGTGCCCTAAAACTCATCCCACTTCCCTTCTGCACATGGTAGCAGAGGTCAAAGTGTTCATTAGAGCTTTAGTTTACTTCATGCAGCCCAGACTGTGCCCATTATTAGCAAAAGTTTCATATACATCAAAATATTGAAGACTCCATCATAAAAGTCAAGAGTCACTATAGATTACATGAATTCAAATGCAATTGCCCCACCAAGAACACCCAAAGCATACACATGACGTATTAAGAGTGCTTCCATCTTCTAGTACAATCACTGCTGTTGTATCTTTGATTTTTGCCTACGTGCCATAAAAAGTTTGTCAGCAACCAAAGCTGCACCTCAATCAGAGACTAGCAACTCACTGCGTTTAACGCCTCTCAGGTACCCTGGGACATGGCTGTATGCGATACCCTCTTCCTGACCAAAACAAAAGCTAGCATTCTGTCCGTCTGTCTACAACCTCTCACAGACCTCTTGTTCCTCTTATCCCTCACCTACGTCTTGAAAACACTCTTTCACTGCAATTTATTTCCAGACATCCTTCCTATGCCCACAGTTCAGAGAGCTTCTGGAGTCATTTCTACTACGTCTCACTGGAGTTACCACTACCAAGCAGCCCACAAAAATCAGCATGGGAGATTACATTTTGACCAGCATTAATAGCTGAACTTCTTTCACAGCTGTGGAAGGATAGGTTTTCTTCTGAGTCAAACTTGGATCTCTGAAATGTGTTTGTTCCCACGTCAGCCTTTGTCACCTTAGAGCTGGACACAAACCCCCGGGTCTTGAGCGGGGCACCCCTCTGGGGCTGCAATTAGTTCTGCAGCACAAGCTGCTCCCTGGCTGGCCTCGCATGGGCTTGTGTCACTGTCCATGCTCCGAGATCCCTCTGTCTCAGCAGAGGCCTCCAGGCTGTCCTGTCCATCAGCAACCTGTCCATCGCTCTTGCTAGGGCTGTCTTTCATATTTGGCCCATTGTCATGTTCAGCACCAGGGGGCTCAGCTGCATCTCCAGGTCTGGTATTTTGCTCTGCACTAGGATTTGGCTGTTGAACTGGCTCTGGTCCCAGTCCCGATAGCTGCGAAGGGCTCTTAAGCTGGCAGTGGCACAGAGGGCAGGTTTCTTGCACATACAGCCATTTCTTAAGACAACCCGCATGAAAAAAATGGCTACATGGCGTGATTACAGCCGTTTTCATATCCTGAAAGACACAAAAAAAGACAGGTCATATTATTTGTAATCCCATTCTTCTCCTTTCCCCTCATACAGTAGCCACACAGAGAGACAGAAGCAGTCCACGGGCAAGTAAGAAAACGTTCCTTCCTTCATACCAACAAGCCTCTGCATTCGAATACACACACAATTCAAACACGGGCCAGGTCTGGCTGTTTATATTACAGGGATTAGAAATTAGGCAAAAAGCTTTGTTTATAAGGTATTATTACACTTAAATAAAAGCTTTGTAGGATGAGTCACAGGATTAGTTGGCTTAAGAAACAATTGTGCAAGTCAAGAACAGCACACTTACAGATACAACATGTAACAACAGCAAACCAGAAATGAAGTAGCACCCTAACTCTGTCAGCTAAGACCCACGTATTACTAGGCTGATGTTTCAAACACTGCCATTCAACCTGGCACCAGTAGTTTTACTCTTCAGAGAATTTATATCAAGTTTGGAGTCAATCCAATCGCACGCGGAACTGCACACCACTAATCTTAGGGTAGTTCTTTCACTGTCATACATTACAATTTCTATCCAAGAGAAAGAGACTTTGGAGCTAGAGGTGTGATAAAGATACTACTTTTAGCATTAATTTCTAAGGTCCTTACATCTGCTGGCTTACATTAGAAAGACCCTTAACCTTTTGATAATTAGGTTTCTGTTACAAAACTGACATTGCACATGAAGTGGAAGTAGCAATGTCTGTAGAAACTGAGCTGCTTCTACAGAATAATAACAAATCAGCTACTGAGTACACATTGTCTTTCTGCAACAGAATCTTCCACTAATGAAGAAAGGGCACATTTGCTGTTACTATTGCGACCAGCTCAACCCAAACACAAGAGGCTTCAAAGAAGCTCAAGGACACAGTTTGTTGTGTAACTGGAGAAAAAAGAATGAAAGGTTAAACACATCCAAACTATCTCTTTATTCATTAAAAAAAAGACACCAAAACCAAACACACCTATCTCAGTGGCAGCACTCCAAATCAATTTACACAAAGCAAAAAAAAGGGTAATTCAAGTAACTTATTGAGTCCAATATTACTCATTAAACATAATTCAAGTAACTTATTTTACTAGTTGCAGACTGAACTTGACAGTCTAGAGGTATTTCAAGTCAATCTTTTGACACTTCCATTCTTACCTGGTAGCAGATGGCACAGATATCATTGTGTTGCTCCAACTGCTCTTTTGTGGCAACGGGCAGCGATTTTATCTTATTCACAGCGTCTCTGCGAAGAAGGAAACTTTTCCATCCCAGTTGGGCCCGCAACCACACATTGTAATAAGAGTGAATGAAGATGATCACAGAACCCATCACAGTCCATTCACCAAAGATCGTTTCCGAGACACCATATGCCACCACACAGAGAGCGACAAGGAATTCCAGCAGCCGGTACGTGCCATTTACATAATAAATCACATCATCCATATTTTCTACTGGTTCTTTCCTGAACTCCTCCACCATAAACAAAACATAAATGAAGAGTGTCCCAAGCACCTGTAACACAGTACAAGACCATGAGCTCAGCATTCAATTCTGAACTGGAGCTTGAGTCATTCAGCATTGTCCACCGAGCTCTGTACACACAACGCTCCCAAATCAGAACGAGGGCAGGCAAGCCGCAAAGTAGTAAAATTGTTGCTGAACTTCAAGACAAATAAAAGTCACTCTTTCCTGCAAAGCATTTAAGCTTGTTCCCAAGTACTTCCCCTTCTGTACTTTTAGAAACACACTTTTCTGTTCTGTCCAGAACATAGCTGAGTTGATTAAACAAAAGTGTTGAGCATCATGAGGGGCAATTTTATAAATTTAATAATAAAAAAACAAGTTATAACAAATACTCATAGTACAAAACATTTCCTGTATTTACACTACTGTGTTTTGAACATCAAATTGCTTTCAAAGAACCACAGCTAAGTAACAATACATAAATGAGTACTCTGGGGAAAAAAAAACCCAAACAAACAAACAAAAAAAACCCACAAACCCTTTTTACTATGATAGTTATGCCCTCAAAAGCCTTCTGGCTTTACAATTTGAAATAGGCTTCCATTCACCTATGTTCTCAGCCCACCCCTAGGAGCTCCTCAGCCTCAGATACAGGATAAAGAAAGAGATTTTATATATCTTGTACTTCTGCCCTTCTATCATCCCTGTTCTTTTCTCATCATGTATTTCCCCCCCAGAGTAATAGGATCACAGTCAATGCAGGGCTTCACAGTTACTACGGGGCTAACATTCTTACCTGAAGAGAGGTTAGAATACTGCTGGAGATAATGATCAGCAGCCAGAAATCCATGTGGAAAAATTGACAAATCATGTAGGCCATGTACGCGGGGAACACGAGTAAGAACAAACAGAGGCTGACTGCTCGGAAGTGCTTCCACAGACTCCTGCAAACAACATGATAGGTTTGGTTTTTTTTTAAAGTCAGATTGGAGTGTCAGAATAAGAATAGGCTGACTGCTGCATCTAACGTAGGCACGTTAGATGTTTGCTCAAGGCTTTAACTTGTTGAAAGGAGTTTCTATTTTACTCGGGCACAGACTCATTCCCAGCATGCATGCCTACAACGCATACAGTATGAAAAGTTCCTTCTCATCTGACCTTTGCTGTTTTCAATACAAAGACAAAGATTATGGGCAAAAATTCACCCACAGTAATTGTCATAATGGGTCAAGTTAGTGGTTAGACAAATTAAGTACCTGAATGTTTCAGATGAAAGTCCATTAAAATAAAGAAAATTATTAAATATGCATGTAACTGTTTGTACACTTTCCTATATAAACAGAGTTCTCCCAGATTATATACTTATTACAACTCTTCTATGTCTTTTTGCTAATATGCATGGGGCAAAGGTATTTCCTTTCATCACCAGATTTAACCCTGCTGCCTTTAGAAGTATATTCCCCAATTCAGGAGTCACAAAAGAAGAAAGTTAGCGGGACTTAACATTCATCTCTGCCAGTCTTTACTCTGCTCCTATCACTTACTTCTTCCTAGTCTCCTCTCCAGCCTAAACACACCATCAATCTTTTTACACCTACTCATTTGTGAAGGCTTTCAGAGTATCTCCAGTAATTTACTATACTACCTTTGCATGTTCCTCAAGTTGTATTTTAACCTCATTTAGCTCTGGAAATGAGGTACAGAAAAAGTGAAAGTATTGGGGGGACAGGACAGCAGCAGAAACTGTCTAATTTAATACAGTCTGAAGAAACATCAGAACGCTACTGTGAGGTCTGCAATTCTCTGTCTGTCGGTGAGGGAGAAAGGGAGAGCTGAAGTGGAATTTATCCTGATCCTAGTTGATTTAGAACTGCCTGGGAGATTTGGCAGAAGAGAGTTAAAACCTGCTATCACCACAGGCTGCTTGTTTAAGCTGGGCAGATGCTCATATCCTGGCTCTACTCCCTTTCCCTCTGTTACTATATTTGAAGTTAACATTGCTGCAGGCAGAACACACTGGCTACAAGTAGCCTCTAAGCTAAACAAACTCTCTACACATAAATAAACCTTCTCTTTTATTTCTTCACTTACTGGTTACAGAAAGGGAAAAGACACAAGCAATTAACAGAGATACAAACAGATTAATACAAGAACACCAGACACCAATACAGCTCTTCAAAACACAAATTAAACTTAACAACAATCCCACATGATCAGGACATCTGGTACACTAAGACAAGCCTTCCACCTCTTATTTTCTGCCAGTAAACCCTATCATTTTGTGATCACAGCCGCACAAAAAAAATAGGTTTTACAATATCTAACACAAGGTCACTCCTAGAAACTTCCCATCTTCAATAGCTGTCTGGGACCCCTGCATTAAAGGGAAATGTACCCAACTGCAGAGGAGGTTAAGCAAAACCATTCTGCAAATCCACACAACAGAGTGTGGGTGGGGAGAGCACAGGCACTGGAGTCCTGGATTTGCTTAACTGAGACCACAGTGCACTGACACTCTTGCTAGGGAGAATAATCACTGAACAGTGTAATACTTGAAGCGGGCAGCCAGCAGCTGCAGAACACCACGGTCTTGCACAGGCTGGATGGACACAGTCCTGAGCAGGAGCAGGTGACCAAAGTCACCCCTGCTTACCAGCATACAGCATGGTGAAAAGTATTACTGTGTGCCCTTGAGGAAGTAGGATAGAGAGGGAAAAACTAGATAATTTAGACTAGAAAAGAAATCTGCATACAGAAAAGACAGGGTAACTTTACAAGACACTAAAAATCCAAATCAGGCCATCAATTACTAGTTTATCACCTCCTAAAACAGCATAGAGTAACTTTCAGTTTAGGAAACCAGTCTCTTACTTGTCCCTTGAGGCTCCCAATGCCAAGACAATGGGATCAGCAATTTCCAGCATGGACTGAAGTATGGATGCCACCACAATGAAAAGAATAATACTGAGCAAGAATGCCCGATGCACAACTTGGAGCTCAATCAAGCCTGTCTGCACAGCCAGGATCAGGAGTGTGACTCCTTCAGTCATTCCCCTGCAGATCAACACAGTCAAAAGAACAAACAATCACATCTTTCTGTGTGTCAATGTTGGTTCAAAAATACATCTAGAAATACCAGGAAATAAGCTGTCTGTTTCTGCCACAACCCTTCAAATGTCACTGGTTTTAGCTTTTACTGATGTCCCTGCTAAGGCTTTAACCAGAGAGGAATGTTTTCAGAAATGCTGAAATATTGGGGATTAGGAACTAGCACCTTTCAGAACCCTGCTACTGACTAGCAGCTACATCCAGCCCAGCAGACACCACCCAATGACAGAGTACCCCCAGCACTAAGCATTTTAAGGATTGTGTTATTAACCTTAATGCATTTTAAGCATTTAAGGTTGTGTCTTAAGAGGAGGAACCCACCAGCCTCAGTGTTGCCTACACTGCACTACACAGCACTGCTATGTCTACACCTGGGCACCAGTCAGCCTCATTCCGAGATCACCATGAAGACCCTCTCCACCTGTTATGTTTCCCCATCACCACCCTCCTGTCTGTCCTTTGGCCCTGGGGAAACATCCTTGACTCAACACCCCACCCAGTGCTCAGTTTAGGCAAATCAGCAATTTAGCCATTTTTCAGTTTATTCTCTCTGTACCTATACCAAATACAGCTGTCGACTTCTTTTTGGCCTGGAACCTCAGACTGAATTTAATACCATAATTTAGTACCAGTATTTGACACCCAGAACTGCATGCTCCCCCAAAAGATGCTTTCATGTAGACTACTCCTAAGCAACCCCAATTTACGCCATTTTTGCTTCCACATCTTGGAATCCAAAATGTGAAACATTCTTTTGCATATGGTCTGAACTTTCTATAGAGTTAAGGACTGGAATAACTGAGAAAGGTAGTGTCACACCTAGGATCCCAATTTCATATTAGACAAGTTGGGACAAACATTAAGAAAAGGCAGTTTCTGTATTTTGGCTATTTCCCATAGTAATTTACAGGCAATCCATGCAATGCTGTGTTTTAAGCCTCATAGATTAGTAATGTTTCACACATAACTACAGGGTAAATGAGGAAATGGAAATATGAAGTGTTTATATTATCCAAGCATGTGAAAATTTTCCAGTGACTCATGAAAATGAAAGCACTAAGACAATCAAACTGTGCAATTATAAATCCCAACAAACAGCCCTGAATTTGTTACAGAAATGAACTATCTCCCAAGAAGACTGTGACAAGCTGTACTTTCACCTCAAATCCTTCCAATACACACATAATAGACTGGTACACAAAAAGCCTGTCAAGGACACCCAAGAGTTCGTAAGTTAAAAAACTGCAATGCAGCCCGTGTATTTCTATATAAACCCCTTTTTGTCTGCTTCTTTTTAGAGCCTAGGCACAACGAGGCACTTACCTGTTCATAGCAGGATCATTCATGAATGCCCGGTAACCCTGCAAGTAAAACTTGCAGAGAGTCAGAACTCCCAAAGCAACAAAAGAGACTGTGAAGACCAAGCCCAGCAGTGAGTACGGAGTGCTACAGCATTCGGCAATACTGGGAGGAGAGAGGGGAAAAGAAACAAAAAGAAAAGGTCCATCAGTTAAAAGCAATGTGATGAGCTCTACCCTTGCCCTGTTAATTGTGCAAGCTGGTTTTAAAGCAAAATTGGATCAGTTTAATGAAAATATTAAAAGCTCTACACTGCCATGAAATCCTCCTATAAAAAGAAAAAGATGAGAGGTATTCTATTACTTCTTTCCAAGACACAACTTCACCTCAGCTCCCTAGCTAATGCTGCCGTCAGGCTGGAGCTAGGGCTGTGCTATGGTATTTCTCCAGTCCCTCCCCAGTGCTGTGCCACACGGTGGCACTGTCCTGCTGCCGTAGGGTTTTCATAGCCAAAAGTCAGTTTGACAGCCACAATGCACCCAGGTTACTTGCTGAAATTTCAGGCAGAAACACAGTTAAAGCAGATGGATTCACTAAGGCACTTTCCACTCAGATCCACAATAGTGCAAATAAACATCAAACTGACAAATACAATCGGAGACTGAGGGCTTTTTGGTAGTGTTCACATCAGGTTCAGGTAGGCAACACCTGTCTTTCAAACGGCTGAGCCAGAAGCAGCAAAATAAGACGGTGAAGAATATTTTCCCTCAGCAGGCTTCTTCCTCTCTTTTGCTACAGCAGTGAAGTCCCAAAGATTGACACCCAGAATACATTTGATGATGCTGAGACCAGCTGCGTTACTTCAGCTCCTTCACCTTAAGGCTGCTCTTGTGCTGATCCTGGCACTGCAATATTTGGAGCAGCCTAAGCCTCAGAACACACTTTGGCTTCTGAAACACGACGCTGCCAGAGCAAGGGGAGTGCAGTGCAGTGCACCACATGCCCCAACACTAGGTAAAGAACCAGCTGTCAGCCAGGGATTACACATCTGGAAATCCTCACATACATAATCCAAGGTAATACCTTGACACCCCCATTCATTAAAAAAAAAAAAAAATAAATCTTCACTTGTTCACCAGGATAGTAGTCTTGTAAGAAACTATGGTGGTCAAAAACATGCATGCTCATTAACTGACTGAAGAATGAACTAGTTCAGCACTTTGACAAGACAAAAGAGTTTTGAAGAAGCATATGCTTCAAAGATAAACAAAGCTCGTCCAAGAGACATTTACTTTGTCTCTTTTAATGACTACTTTAACCA
Organism: Mycteria americana; assembly: GCF_035582795.1. NCBI lineage: Eukaryota > Metazoa > Chordata > Aves > Ciconiiformes > Ciconiidae > Mycteria > Mycteria americana. The sequence continues at coordinate 10,617,617 of NC_134372.1, forward strand.
GAAATCTCCTTTGAAAGCAATTCACAGCAGAAAATGCTGATGTGTTTACATATACTATTTGCAGTGCTTCTGGTAAGCCTTCAAATTCTGCCTGTTTACAAAGCCAAGCAGGGCTGAAAAGGCTTTTACATGTTCATGCCGGTCAAGGTAGTGAGAAACACAGTATTTAAAGCACCTATTTCTGTATGATATTTGAGGAACTCCAAGTTTTGCTTCAAAATAAATTACCAGAAATCAAGAACCCTGGCTTTTCTGCCTGATGCCCAATCCTTTTCTGTCAGAATAATTTTAGTACTGTTCTTAAACTTATTTCCAGATGATCTGCTATGCAAGAGTCCCAGGGGAGCTTAAGAGCTCAAAGAGAAGCCTCGGGAGCTTTCAGTGTTATGTTTACGTGTCAAGCACAAGTCTATAAATTGCCTCAAAGAGCTGAACTCTTCAAGACTTCTCAAAATTACGTATCCATGGAAAAGATTCTGAGAGTAACAAGGACAATGAAAGGTACAGAACAGCTTTTAAACAGCAAACGTGCAAGCAAGAGTTCTTCCCAGACTGGAAAGAAGACCTATGCTACTCTCAATTTTAAAGAAAGAACTGTTTCGTCTCCTCCTCCCCCCACCCACCCCCATGAATTGAGGGGCACTGAATGAAACTATATGGATTTGAACACTCAAAATGGATTCTTCACCATACAGACCAAGTTGAGCTGTGAAACTCCTTGCCTCAGGATCTTTCAAATGACACAAGTGTACATGGGTTCAAGGGCAGAAAGTGTAAACCAATGGAAGAGAAGTCTTTTCAGGGTTACTGAATACATATTAACCATATCCATAACCAATGCAGCCTGACAGCTGAAGTTGGATGCGGGACTGGAAGAGTACTAGGAAGCGTCCTGTTTGTCATATTATGGGTGGGTGTCTTTCCAGGTACCCATTTACAGCCACTGCTGGAAACTGGATCTTAGGCTAGATCAGTATTTGGTCTGGCCCAATACAGTCACTCTGACATTCTTATTAAAATCAGACACAGCTGTTCTGCACACCCCAATTGCTCTCACCTGAATTCCAGCTACACTATTTTAAGTGATGATTACACTTAAAGGGCACAGATGCAGAATTCACTCACTTTCATGGAAGAACACATCTTTTCTTCCATTTTGTTAAACAGCCAGCACTACATTATTAACTGGCCTGACAAGGTATTTCAGCTCCCTCCTAAGAGGTAAGAGGCTGTTACTCAGGTACTACCTGAGTTTGTGTTTTTAAGATGAATAAGTGTTTATAATTTTTCTGTTGTGAGAGAGCTGAGAACACTGAGACCATTTGCATAGTTTTTCTGTATTTTTTCCAACTGTATTTTTTCCAACTGGAGAACTTTACAGAGATCAACTGGTACTCATTCACTCATAGATCAAGCCAATGCAAGTCTGCAATGCAAGTTCCCTGTTTTGCCATGAATAGAAGTCTAACAATTTGGTGTAGGAATAAACTCAACTTATCTACAAGGAAAAGGATCGCCTCCCCCACCTCTGCTAACTGCTAAATGCAGTGCTCTATTGTAACAAAACTAGAATTGCAGCAGAGATGAACAGGAGGAAAAACTTCAGACACCAATGGTTTAGTTAACAACCAGGTAACTCAGTCAGTGCTTTTACATAATGCAGTGTGACACCGTAAGCAATTTTAATACTACATGCAATAAAATCCCTGGCGTTTCTCCTTAATGATAATGAATTTTGACAGCTTACACTATGGCACCATAGATAGATACACACATACACAGAGGCAAGAAAAAGCTAAGTAATTGGAAAGTCTGATTGGAAAACTGCAGTGATGAGCAAGTTCATCAAACAAGTTGCTACCCAAACAGCAGAACTAATGATGTATGGTCTCTAAAGAATGTGGCCTATGTTACCTGTGTGTTTGGACAACTATTCTCTTTTCTCCCCATCCCAGTATTAATTAGGCAAATTATCTAATTTGCCTAACCCACCTTCTGCAACACACCCAGTTCCTCTCTGCCCTACACTCCTGCTCCCTTTTGCATGTTGTGATTTCTAGTTAAACAGCAGCCAGCAAAGGCACATAGGTTCTAGCCAGAAGAATCCCTGAAATGCTGCCTTTCTCTCAGTAACAGCACTAACACAGGCCTCTCTCCTTTATCTTACAAGCAGTTTTTACAAAGCTTTTAGGAATTTGGTATCTTTAAGATCTTTACACCTCTGCCAAATTAAACACTGAGCTCAAAAGTTACTTTGGGAGTTGGGTACTTCGGCTGCTTGGATGAACTCAAGAATGTGTCCCACACCAGAATGAGGACACAAGACATACAGGGCTCAGAAAGCAACACCATCACAAATAAGATATCAGCTGGACTGAACTTCAGCTGAAATATCTCAAACTTGAAACCAATTTGTATACTGAAAACAACGTCTGGACCAAAGCTCTAATTATAGCTATTCCCTCATCAAGGAATATTTTGCTTTCTTTGGGAACTCTACCACAGTTCTAGTAATGCTGTCTGTGCTGAATGGGATCCGTGCCTCTGAAGGACAAGCTTAACAGGATTTACATACATGGTCCCTGCAATAAGGACAACTATTTGTTGGGTATCCAAATGCAATAAAGCCAATCTACATAACTAGTCTCTAAAAGAGCACAAACGTTCATTTCAGAAAATAGTCAAAACCAAAAACTGACTATTTGCAGACTAGTTAATTACCTTGTCAAGAAGAGGAAGAGGAGCCTCTCTCTTGAGGCAGGCTGGTCCCGTGTACTGAAATAGGAATAGATCTGAAGAGCAAATAAGACAAGCCAAAACACCATGAAAAGAACTGGGACGACCAGCTGATTCCAGAGAGACATCCCCAAAGCCAGGAGACCATAGACCTCCACCACCTGGGAAAGACAGAAAAATACAGTTTGTTATTGGTTCACAGCACCTGTGATTTGATAACATAAGGACATTCAACAACAGAGCCATAAGGAAGCTAAGGATAATTCACATGGCATTAGCCATCCCAAAGGAAAAGAGGAGGTACATCAAACTACAGTTTGACAAAGGGAGAGCCCAGGTTCAGCAGTGACATATTACCACTGTCTGTCTTGAAGTAGGGAGAAGTACCTGACTATGCAGCAAACCATCAGACCAGCTGAATACCTCTTCCTACAAATAACTCACTCAGAGCTGCTAACTGCAGCCCGTTCATAGCCAGAGGGGCGAGGACACTTGCTTCCAGTTCATGCACAACCTCCTCAGAGCTTTTTGCCCAGCTTAAGTCACAGCAATGTTGTTTTCGCTGTAGCTACTGCCAAGTCACTGCACACACTAGATACTGAAATATGAGCCACATCACTTCAGCACAGTAAATCTGCTTTGCTGACCTGTTTTTAAGGAAAACCTTAATACCTCAGACATTTTATGTTCAAGTATCTCAAAAAAGAACATGTACCAGACTTCTGACTGCTTCTAATCCACCAAGTGTTTTGAAATTCATGCTTAAGAATTATTTCAGAAGACTCTGAAGCTCAAATTACTTCTGTTGTATTGCAAAGACGAAGTTACAATGCAGTTATTTCCAAGAGGCTGGAACTTCATGTAGCCGGACTTAATACAAAAGGTCAAAGGGAAATCACTTATAACTACTCTTTCCTTATCATCTGCTTCCCACAATGATGTATAATCCATAATGCCTAGCAAATTTTAGCAAATGCTAAAAAAATGCTGCCTACTTAGTCTTTCATGACAAGCATGAGGGATGTCACGTTCATGGGACCTGCTGCAGTTATGTACTGTGGCTGATGAACAAGCAATATGCTGCTGGTGGGGACACAGTACCAAGCTCCCGCTTTTAGCTTTGCACACAGACTTGTGGAGGAAGTGCATCTGCCCTCAGGAGACTCCCTTGGCCTCTCTCTTGGCCTGGGACCAATGCAAGCAATCCTATGCAGCTCCTGGCAGAGTACTCCACCACATCGGAAAAGGGTCATGCTACGCTCATAATGTAGCTTCATAACCATGAGGTATTTCTGGCATCTTCTGCTGCAAGTAGCCAGCCAAGGTTCTAGACCTGCTTTTGAATTATACCATTAGCCACAATCTGAAATACACACAAAGCTGCCTCGGCCCACCTGTTAGGGTTGTCTCCCTATGGTGCTGCATTCAGGAAACACTCCTGGTGTTCAACATCCCAATATTCACCAAGTTTTGCTATTGATATCAAAACAGCAATTAAATCTACTAAAATAGTTGTTAACTCACAAACACCAGGATGAAGGCATCATCGAAAACTAACAACTGCACAAAGTTATAGTGATGGAAATACAAGCAGGAAAATATTCAAGACAAAATGGCAATATCCTCCTCTGGAATAAGCATACTAAGCTTGATTTGTAGTGGAGTTGCAACCAGTAATACCAACACGCTATGAGCGAATGTTTTTTTCTGTTCTGTTTCAGGAACACAGGCAAAGAGCAGCAAGCTCTTTAAAAACAAAAATCCTGTTTTCTTATATTGTCAATACAATGCAAAAACCACTCACACACAACTTTCCATTCCAACCCACTCTCTACTGCATGCATTTAGAAAAGCAGCATACAACACTCTATTATAAATCCAGCGCCACATTATAAAGTTTCTGCCATTTTCTCTGTATTCCCAAGGAAAAAAAGCTTTATGCCCTCTGCATAAGAAGTCAGGAGAAAGAGTATGATCAGTGTCCAAAGGCCACATACAAGGAGTACTTCTTCCTTCTGATTACAGCACTGTAATACAGCCTGGCATGCAAGGATTTGTAAGGGGGGAGGGGGGGGGGGGGGCGGCACAAGACAAACAATCCTAGAGATGAGGAGACTTGTTTAACAGTTATATTTAGAATACAATTCTGACAAAAAAAAAAAAAAAAAAAAAAGAAACAGCTACAATTAAAACATTCATAAGATGAAGTGGTTTAAACATAAGTGTCTAATAAAAAAAAAGATACATGACTCTCAAATCCAAATCTGATCTGAATTTGACTTCAGGAAGCTGAACTCTGCATCCGTTCATGCACATGGAAAATGGAAGTGGTGGTTCCAACCTGTTGCAAGTCTTTGAGCTGTATGAAGACGTGCAACTGTTTTATACCAAACGTTACCACCCTAAGTAAACAGTAAGCATGATTTTCCTATTCTCACTGGAAAACAAGGATATTGAAGCTTTGCCAGTTAGCTCCTGAATTAGTTTTTAATCAGCAAATCTACAAGCTAGTTATGGATGAGATCAGACCATGCTAGGTGCTGTACAAATACAGAAGGATAATCCTGCTCCAAAGACCAATTACATACAAAATACATAACCAGACAGTAACGATCAACATGACAAGCAGAGACCTTGGCACACCAGACACCTATAGCTGCCAAGTTTTTGTTTGTGTATGACAGATATGACAGCAAAGAGGAGCTTTAAAGAGGGCTTTGAGAGAGCTTAACATGTTAGTTTTCAGACTGCTTCTGGACTGAAGAGCAGAAGGCAGAAAACCAGTGGCTTGGTTTGAAAAAATTCCATCAAGTGGTGAGAGCTGAAATAGCGGGTCAGTCAAAAGTCAAGCAAGCATCAATCTTTTTATATTGAAATATATAGAAGGATGCATATACACATTTTATTTTTATGTAAAAAATGTGAGGTGTGATGTTTCTGTACCACTAACAAAGTATCTTTTCAACTAAATATATGATGTCAAAGCGTTAACAAAATGCATACATGTCACATCAGCCTTCTCTGTTTCTACTAACTCTTTTGTTAGAGGTCTCAGCAATGCTGCTGTTCTACAGAAAATACTACAGACCTTTCAAATCGCTGTCCGCAAGTTACAAATCACCAACTACAAGTCAGTGACTATTACAGTCAAAATCAGCTTTAGTATTACTCCCAATTTAACGCTACTATAATTACAAAGGCTTTCCATACAGAAGGCATTTCTTGAAATGAAGACCCACTACAATTAATGCATGGGGATTACCTTGCTCACTTAATGAGGCTGTAAATAAATTCCATTCTGCCACAATCTTGTCTTTTAGCCTAGATTTGGGAAGGACTAAGCAAAGTCCAAGCAAAGTGGACATGCTCAGTTGGCCAGCAGCATAATTCAGGCTAATGTCTTAACTGCTCACCCATACAAATTATAAGCTACCATAAATTAAAGAAAGAAGATGCTATGGATAGGAACACATTTGGTTTGCTAAGAAAGCATGAGTTAACACACATACATAGTTGCACAGAAGACAGCCGAAGTATTTTTTTATTTCTTTCCTGCAAAAAAGGCTCAGGCCAAGGAAAATAAAATTGTTACGTTTGCTGTCTTACCTGGACAAGCTCTCTGTATGCAGATTTCGCCAAGTTATAGGGCACCAGAAGATTTGATGCCAGAAAGTAGAGAACTTCCAAACCAGTGAAAATCATGGCAAATTTGTTGATGATGACAATGGTTTCCAAAGGGACCAGGCAAAGTCGTGCCAGCAGAGGGAGCATGTGAGCAGAGAAAAGCCAGATCTGTTTTGTTTTCATGACGCAGGAGCAGAGCGTACATACCACCAGCTGACCTGAAAACGCGACACAGTATTTTATAATCAAGCTGATTATCCCCTTCAGGAAAAGACGTATTTTAATACGTTATCCTTCTACAACACAGTTATCAACATCCAGCATATTATGACAGTTCTAACTAGGATGTATCTGTTATGAAACCAGGCTCCTCCGTGCCTTTTGCTGGGTCACAAAAGTTACCATTGTCAAACCACGGCAAGTGCATGCTTTCACTTTACAGATTAGCGAGATGTAAACGCAAAACACATGCAGAATCATACTTAGATTAATATGAAGTCCCAGGAATAAATCATGCAGAGGATAACCCAACAAGTCATCCCTCTTTTTCCTTAACATCCCCAGCTCAACTTAAATCCCATCAATATCTGTATACACAGCAGTAGCTTTTCTGAAGCCCTGCTATACTACTATTTCATCCCGATCTACGCAAAAAGTAATCAGAGGTCACAAATGGCTTTTAGAGCAACAATATTTATACTGTCAAGAGGAATTACTGGCCAAGAACAGCAACAGGAGAACAGCCAGGTCAGCAGCTGATGCTTCAATAATTTCATAATACCCTGAGGCAGTTGCTCAAAATTATCACCAAAGCTTGCAAGTGACACATAATTAACAACTAAATTCTCTTTAACAGTTGGCGGGGACACAAGCACGAGCACATCTCTCCCACACACCCAGAGATTTGGAGGGTGGTGTTTCTAGAGCAGACCACTCCAGTATAACTGCTCCCATGAGTCACTAGAAGTTGTACCCTTTATCTCAGAGGAAACGGAATGGGGTGAAATGCACATTGCCTGAGTAAGAACAATTCTCACTCATCATTTTGCAGTAAGGAAAAGAATTATTGCATATTATTTAAAAGCAGAACCTTGTTCACCATCTATGTTAGCTTACATCCGAAAGCCACAATACATGGTAATAAAGCCAAGTGCTTATGCTGTGTTTTGGAGCTACCTCCACTAATTCCTGCATTTCACAACTCCCCCCGAAAACAGGAGTTAGCTTTAGCAAAACACAGAGTAACAAAATCAAGGCAGTTAACATCTCTAGGTCACTGCTAACTCCAGGTGTCCACATAAGCTTACTGACCTTGTAAGCCCTTCTGGATGGGTTGGGAAGGGAAGATGAGAGAGGAAAAATAGCAGTACTAGGGTTTTGCTATCTTTCTGCCTAGCTTCCTGACCTAGGAAAGGACGTTTGACAGTCTATCTACACCAGAGGTGTCACCCAGGTCAGAAGAACGTACCTCTCTTATTAACACCACCTCCACAAGGAAAAGAAGACGGGTTATAGTTGTGGGTGACTCCCTTCTGAAGGGAACCGAGGGTCCGATATGCCAGACGGACCCTCCTCTTAGGGAAGTCTGCTGCCTCCCTGGGGCCCACATGAAGGATGTCACGAGGATACTCCCTAGCCTGGTTCGGCCCTCGGACTATTACCCCCTACTGCTCTTCCATGTGGGGGGTGATGAAGCTGCAACACGAAGTCCTAGGGCGATCAAAAGAGACTTCAGGGCCTTGGGACGGCTAGTAAGGGACTCTGGAGCACAGGTTACTTTCTCCTCTCTCCTTCCAGTTGTGGACAGCGACACAAGAAGGAACAGAGACACCCAATCTATTAACTCATGGCTCCGTGGCTGGTGTCATCGCCACGGATTTGTTTTTTTCAACAGCGGGAGGGCCTACACAGCACCGGGTTTGCTGGCGTCTGATGGGATTCATCTTTCTCAAAGGGAAAAGAGAATCTTTACTCAGGAACTTGCGGGGCTCATCGACAGAGCTTTAAACTAGACTCGAAGGGGGAAGGGGATAATATCAGGCTTGCCCGAGAGAAGCTGAGGGACGACGTGCCACAGTTAGAGGGAGCGGGTGCCAGCGCGGGCACTCGGCCTGTGCCTCCGAGATGTGCGGGGTATGCCGGGGCACAGCCAAAGTCGAGCAGAGTTGAGCTAGGGGATACTGAGGCAATAGGAGCCAAGAGGGAAATGCCAGTGAAATGCCTCAAAGCACACAAGGGGTGTTCTTCTATGAAGGAAACATGGACGACAGCCCAGCTGAAGTGCCTCTACACCAATGCACGCAGCATGGGCAACAACCAGGAGGAGTTGGAAGCCATTGTACATCAGGAAAACTATGATATGGTTGCCATCACGGAAACGTGGTGGGATGACTCGCACAACTGGAGTGCGGCGATGGATGGCTATAAACTCTTCAGGAGGGACAGGCGAGGCAGGAGAGGTGGTGGTGTAGCCCTATACGTCAGGGAGTGTCTGGATAGTTTAGAGCTCGATGATGGTGATGATAGGGTGGAGTGTCTATGGGTAAGAATCAGGGGGAAGGCCAACAAGGCAGATATTGTGGTGGGAGTCTGTTACAGACCACCCAACCAGGATGAGGAGACAGATGAACTATTCTATAAGAAGCTGGGAGAAGCCTCATGATCACTAGCCCTTGTTCTTGTGGGGGACTTCAACCTGCCAGATGTCTGCTGGAAATACAATACAGCAGAGAGGAAACAGTCGAGGAGGTTCCTAGAGCGTGTGGCAGATAACTTCCTGACACAGCTGGTGAGCCAACGAGGGAAGGTGCCCCACTGGACCTCTTGTTCACGAACAGAGAAGGACTTGTGAGCCATGTGATGGTTGGAGGCTGTCTTGGGCAGAGCGATCACAAAATGATAGAGTTTTTGATACGTGGAGAAGCGGCGAGGGGGGTCAGAAAAACTGCCACCTTAGACTTCCAGAGGGCGGACTTCGGCCTGTTTAGGAGACTGGTCGAGAGAGTCCCCTGGGAGGCAGCTCTTATGGGCAAAGGAGTCCAGGAAGGCTGGACTTTCTTTAAGGAGGAAGTCTTAAAGGCACAAGAGCGGGCTGTCCCCAGGTGCCGGAAGACGAGCCGGCGGGGAAGAAGACCGGCCTGGCTGACTAGAGAGCTCTGGCTAGAACTCAGGAAAAAGAGGAGAGTCTATGACCTCTGGAAGAAGGGGCGGGCAACTCAGGAAGACTACAAAGGTGTAGCGAGGCTGTGCAGGGAGAAAATTAGAAGGGCCAAAGCTGAGCTAGAGCTCAATCTGGCTGCTGCTGTAAAAGACAACAAAAAACACTTCTTCAAATACATTAGCAGCAAAAGGAGAGCTAAGGAGAATCTCCTGCCCCTAGTAGATGGGGGAGGGAACACAGTGATCAAGGACGAGGAAAAGGCTGAGGTACTTAATGCCTTCTTTGCCTCAGTCTTTAATATCAGGGCCAATTGTTCTCTGGGTAGCTAGCCCCTGGAGTTGGAAGATAGGGACAGGGACCAGAATGGAGCCCCATTTTCCCCCATGCAGGGGGAAATGGTTAGTGACCTGCTGCACCACTTAGACACTCACAAGTCTATGGGGCCTGATGAGATCCACCCAAGAGTACTGAAGGAACTGGCAGATGTGCTCACCAAGCCCCTCTCCATCATTTACCAGCAGTCCTGGCTAACTGGGGAGGTCCCTGCTGACTGGAGATTAGCTAACGTGACGCCCCCCCGCCAGAAGGAGGACCCGGGGAGCTACAAGCCTGTCAGCCTGACCTCGGTGCCGGGGAAGCTGATGGAGCAGATCATCCTGAGTGCTATCACACGGCATGTAGAGAATAACCAAGGGATCAAGCCCAGCCAGCATGGGTTCAGAAAAGGCAGGTCCTGCTTGACCAACCTGATCTCCTTCTACAACAAGGTGACCCACCTAGTAGATGAGGGGAAGGCAGTGGATGTTGTCTACCTAGACTTCAGTAAAGCCTTTGACACAGTTTCCCACAGCATTCTCCTGGAGAAACTGGCTTGAACGGGTGTACTCATGGCTTGGACGGGTGTACTCTTCGCTGGGTAAAGAACTGGCTGGACGGCTGGGCCCAAAGAGTGGTGGTGAATGGAGTTTACTCCGGTTGGCGGCCGGTCACAAGCGGTGTTCCCCAGGGCTCTGTGCTGGGGCCAGTTCTGTTTAATATCTTTATCAATGATCTGGATGAAGGGATCGAGTGCACCCTCAGTAAGTTTGCAGATGACACCAAGTTGTGTGGGAGTGTTGACCTGCTTGAGGGTAGGAAGGCTCTACAGAGGGACCTGGACAGGCTGGATCGATGGGCCAAGGCCAATTGTATGAGGTTTAACAAGGCCAAGTGCAAGGTCCTGCACTTGGGCCACAACAAGCCCATGCAACGCTACAGGCTCGGGGAAGAGTGGCTGGAAAGCTGCCAGGCAGAAAAGGACCTGGGGGTGTTGGTTGACAGCCGCCTGAATATGAGCCAGCAGTGTGCCCAGGTGGCCAAGAAAGTCAATGGCATCCTGGCTTGTATCAAAAATAGCATGGCCAGCAGGGCTAGGGAAGTGATCGTGCCCCCTGTACTCGGCACTGGTGAGGCCGCACCTCGAATACTGTGTTCAGTTTTGGGCCCCTCACTACAAGAGAGACATTGAGGTGCTGGAGCGTGTCCAGAGAAGGGCAACGAAGCTGGAGAAGGCTCTGGAGCACAAGTCTGATGAGGAGTGGCTGAGGGAACTGCGGTTGTTTAGTCTGGAGAAAAGGAGGCTGAGGGGAGACCTTATTGCTCTCTACAACTACCTGAAAGGAGGGTGTAGAGAGGTGGGGGTCGGTCTCTTCTCCCAGGTAACAAGTGATAGGACAAGAGGAAATGGCCTTAAGTTGCGGCAGGGGAGGTTTAGACTGGATATTAGGAAATTTTACTTCACTGAAAGGGTTATCAAGCATTGGAACAGGCTGCCCAGGGAAGTGGCTGAGTCGCCATCCCTGGAGGTATTTAAAGGACATTTGGATGAGGTGCCTAGGGACATGCTATAGTGGTGGTCTTGGTAGTGTTAGGTTTATGGTTGGACTCGATGATCTTAAAGGTCTTTTCCAAGCTATACAATTCTGTGATTCTGTCTGCTGTCAAAATAACTGCAACTGAGTTGAAAGCAATCTCTGATCTCTAATACTTAAGCATACAAAGTTCCTCCTCCTTCACACTGTCCTCTTTCAAGTTTAAGTCCTACTGTCAATTTGCTAGATGTATTTTTGAATTAGCAGATGTCTTTTCAGAACAAGCACCCTTGCTCTCAGCAAGACATTATCAGCATACTGGGTCTTATAGCCTCAGAAAGTTACTCTACTCGTCGTTTTAGAAGTTCAACAGCCTCCAGCTCCGAAGCAATTCTCCCTCTGTTTTGTTGTTCTCTGCCCACACACATGTTGCTACAACCCTATTTAAGATACCACCAGCACACTGCTGTGCTGTAATATTCAGGAGCCTGGCAGTCAGCTTGCGAGGATTTCTGCAACTCATGGTAACTAAGGCAACCCAGCTTCACACACAAAGGTATACAAATACCACCATTCAGTATGTTCGTCAGGATTTAGTAAGAGTGTCGTCATCTGAAATAAAATATTGTGACAACATCACATTAAACAATCCAGTGCTCTTTGGGATGACTCTGGAGCTGTCCAATCACAAAATAGGACCTTCCGAGTCCAGTCTCATCTCATGCAACAGCAAAACCTGCTTTCCTCCAACAGTGATGTGCCGAGTATGCTGCTAATCCCTGCTAAACTCTCTGGCCCTCCCACCTTTTGGATCTAAACACCGATCAAAAGCTACTTGTCATGGGAAGGAGAGCTGTACACCATCAAAGGAAATACATGAGGCACCTTCTCTGGAGGCCCCAATCTCCTTCCTAAAGTCTGCACCTTGTCAATTCTCAAGCCCTTCAGGAAGGGCCTGAAAATGTCTCCAATGGAGCTTTTAGTGACTGGTAATTCCCATTTTGACCTGGGGTAGCAGCACCTTAGTTCAGGACAGACAATGACTCTCTGGAGTAAATCACAGTTTATGTCCAAGTGGGGCTGTACACCGTCAGTCATCACACATAACGTAGCAGGATCAGTCAGAAGAAATTAGTTTGTACCTCATATCAAATCATAAAAAGATTTTAACGATCTAGCTATCTGCTAAGACTAGCAAACCCAGCTGAATGTTTGCACTCTGTAAACTTAAATGCCATGGACTGGAAACTGCCAGACACAGCTAATGAACTTGACAGCTGGAATCCTCCTGCAGGACACCAGGCTCTTCTGCTAGGGAGTGAGGCCATAAGGAAGAAATCTATTGCCTTAAGTTCCTGCCCATTCTTTTCCCTTCCCCAAACCTCCACAAATACACTAAACATTGTTGACAGGTAGCCAAAGCCTCCCAGCTCATAAGCTAATGGAAAATGTGCAACAAGAAAGCCTATGCAGTACAGCCGCTGTTGAAGCCACTTGGAGTATGGAAGTGTCTTTGTTTCATTTCCAATTTTAAAAAGCCGATGTTAACAAATTCCCTGGCTACGTCATTAACTGTTATGCGAAGAACAGGATGTCTTAAAGTTAATATATAATCCCATTATTGTGCATTAAGAAAAAGCAAGTCTTCATGGTAGCATCGCTTCCCAAACCACACAGCTTTGTAACATTCACAGCTGACATGCTCACAAAGTGGCACACTCATCCGAGGGGCAGTCTTCAAAGACATCCATTTCTTCCATCCAGCATTAGTAACCCTAGTCAATAGTCATCAGACTGAATTAGATCCAGGGGAAGAAATGACTATGAGAGCCCATTCAAAAAGCACTAATGAATAGAAGCATTAACAAAGATTAAATTTGTGAACCAGCTGGCGTACTGTACATCATCCCCTTAATTCTGCCCAGAACTTTTAGGAACCAGAGCTGTATTAGTAGCACGATTATTCCCTCATGCACCTGCCTCAGTGCCTTTGTCGACAGTGCTGCAGCACACCACTCTGGCAGAACACGCAAGAAAAAGATGGAGCAAAGAACTTGTATATTCATTTTGCTGTGAAGACAACACAGTTCAGTGCAGTACACTCCTGCGACATGGCAGATCGCACTGGATAAATACCTTTGTATGTAACAAATTTGAGAAAGTATTTCATATTTATACAAAACAGTCAAGCCTCATAGCCCACTTTCACAGGTCTTCCCCAAAGAAGACCGCTTGCCATCAAGACTAAAATTACACTTTCAAGTTGGCTTTAAAAGAACAGGGGAAATTAATAATGGGGATATTAAGTATGTTAACGTACACACATTTGCTAGTATAGTCAAGCACCCACTTCTGAAAAACAATTACAGTAAGGGGACACTTTAGTCTGACACCCAATACAACCCAAAACTGTATTGGATAAAAAAAATTACCTTTTCCTCACTTATTTTTAACCCATATTAAAACCTAGATGAAGCATAATGGCTTTGACTCTAGGTTTAGCTTGTGTCTAAATGTTACTGAATGACACAATGCCTCCTGATCTCTTCCTGCCCAGGCCTGCCTGCCGCTTTGTGAAGCTCTCTGAGGGATTCTGCTTTAGCATGGGACCCTGCATTGCACCCAAGAGAGATTCAAAGGACTAATTACAAACATTTTCTCATAGAAACACACTAAAGGCATTCATTTGACAAGACAGCAAAATACAATATATCTAGAAATTCAGAAGAGAGAAGAAATTATTATCTAAAGAGGATTTCCTTTCCTTGAAAAATACCAGTGTTATTTCTATAAAAAATACTAAAAGCAAAGACAAATGCCACGTTTGAAAGTAAGGATGCAGGCAAACAGGAGATGTATATGTTCTGGTAGACCTAACATACTGTAAAGAAGTAAACCCATTTAAATCTGCCAGTAGCAGCTGCAAGTAAACAGAAAGCAGCTGAGTTTTGCCAACAGTACATGGCTGACTAAATCTGTCGATAATCTGATGAAAACCAGAGATCTTAGTGAAAGGAATTAAGGAAGATTCTTCTTTCAAGCTTGCCTCAGGCTTAATTTTAAAATACACATGGTGTGTGCGTGTATTCCGATATCGTCTCAGTAGAGCATATGGTATGGTGTAGCAACCTTAACGCTGAATTTATTCTCTTCCAGTCAAAGTTCAAAGGGTAAGGGAACAGTCTAGAAAGTCCAATTCTTCAGGATTTATTTGGGATTTTTAGGTAGAAGTCACCTCTGCCATTAATCAAACACAATTTAAATGTAGTTTTGACTTATTACTCCTTAACTCTTTAATCAGAAATATCCCTGGGACTCCTTTAATAAAAAAAGTAGCCTGTAGTCCCATGCACACACCCACAAATCTATTTCACCAGTTTTTTGTAAGAGAATGATAGTGTTCATTTATACGGCCAATGAAGAATACATACTTGTACAACACTTCCATTGACAAAAGCACAAGTACATGTTACTATTGAAATTTCTACAGTACTTTCCACCTAAAGATTATTACAGACAATCCAGTCCTTCTGAATCAGAGTTGTGAGTCTGAGAAGAACACAGGGGTAGAGCATGACAAACAGACCTAGAAAATACTTCAAAGCTGCAAGTACGAGAGTATTGGTAAATAAGTGGCATAGAAAAAGCCAGGCAGGACACACTTAGCCTCCCATGCTTCTTGCATATTAATGAGAATCACAGCTACTAAAAGTGGTAAGAAAAATTTGAAACCAAGAGGTAAAACATGCATAAGTTTCAATGAAGAGAATTAGGCAGAGCTCTCTCCTGCATCACAAATATTTAAAGCACTTACCTACTAAAGCAGTCATGAAACGATTCATAGAGAGAGGTTCCAAGTACATTGGCCCTTCATATCCTGATTCCAATTCACTCCTCACATAATCCCTAAAAAAATAAACCCACAAACTATTAAGATCCATCTGATCAGACAAGAAGTAATTTATTCATTCCACACATATGTAACTTCAGTGTATGTCACAGTCAGTTAACTAAATTACAAAAAGCAATATTAACACTACTGTTACAGCAGCCTCACTGATGTAAGGATCTAGCTGAGGCACAACTTAAGCGAGACAAGTATTATCTGTAATTAGACTCACTGGCATGGCTGTAAAAATCCTTTGGGACATCCAAGCTGTTCTTCAGAGCATGGCCTGAAACTGCTTATTGACAAAGCCTCTTAAGCACCATTCCGTTTTTAAGTATCCTTATTAAGTGTTCTTCTTCCTAATAATAATTTATTTTCCCACCAGCTCCATGTGAAATAAAATTTGAGAGCTTGACAGAGAGGTCTTCCAATTTAATGGTTATAGTATTATGCACCTAACAATCTCTGCATTGAATTTAAAAATAGGTATGAAGGAAAAGTGACGGTCATGAACTTAAGAGTCAGGAACAGAGCTGCTTCATAATCCTTTTATTCAACATAATTTAAAAGTTTAGCTCTGTCCTGGGAAACTTGGGGGACCAACCACATACCCTCAAACTGATAGATTGCTATTGACAGATACAGTGAGATGTAGCCTGAAAATCTGACAGGATATTTGTAATTCTTCTCAGAAAAAGTTGGCTAGGAGGGTGGGATAAGGCAATCAAAGAAAAAGGTAAGAACCTGAGAAGACTGGGCATTTTTCTGCTGTTGGTGATCATCCATCAGCTCTGCTTTCAAGCAGGCCAACATATGTAACAGTAATAGAACTGAAATATGAACTTCACACTAAAAGCAAGCATTTTGCATTTTCAGAAGGCAGTCCTGGAACAGCAGAGCAGTAATTCTCCAGCGGCTCCTTAATCCCCTGCCAGGAGACAGCAGGCAATACTCATGACCCTTTGCATCCAGATCTCCAGCCTCTCTTTCTGCCTTGCCCTGCGACCCTTCCTTCTCCACTCCCATGACGGCTGCTGCTCCACCCTCGTGATGACACTACCAACTCTGCCACCAGTAGCACAGCTAAGCCTGTGCTCGTATCTGTGATCATACACTGTCCAGTCATTCATGTCTAGCTGCATCGCGTCCCGGGAATGCCAGACAAACACACTTGATCTGACCCCGCATGGAGCTAGCAGAGCCTGTTTGCTCGAGAGGCATGGCACTGCATTTATTATGTATTTATTTGTATCAGTGAGGCAAGCCACACTTGCTGGGAACAGATGCAGTCAAAGCAAGGCAAACAGTACCAGAAACCACAACCAATACAAGAATTGCTCTTTTTATTTCAGTGCAGAAAAATATGCAACTCAGTGCTACTGGAAGCATTCATTTCTCCCCAGAAATGTGGAAATATACCCTTCTTCTAGTATTAGCTTGCTACCCCAAGCTAAGGAATTCACATTTCCATTTGCAAAAAATCGCTGGAATTAAAGACATAAATCTCAAAGTACTAAAACAAACACTTCAAAGCCTGTTCTTCATAGCTGACAACCCTGCCTACTCACTGCAGCTTTTCAAGTGTCGTAGTATATGCAAGGTATGTTGAAATGGGTTCTTTAGACTGTAACCTACAATTAAAAACACATGAGGATTAAAAAGGCACCTAAGATGACTGATTCTAGATAGAACTTTCCCCCTTGTTATCAAGGTATAGGAAAGCACAAGGTTTTTTCCACCTTCCAAAATCCATACAGATGTAATCTTTGGGACAAAGATCGTTAATTTTTTTAATTTATTTCATATGAACCTGCAGAAAGCACTTTCTGAAAGCATTAGCAACACAAACAGGATAATCCATCAGAGTTACAAAGGGAGAAAAAAATAACACCATTTGCAACATGCTGTAGATGGCTTTTTGTATTAGCAGTATCATGCTCCATCCTCGAATTTAGGGTGAAAACACTGACTATTCCTAAACCGATATAAAGAAAGCAGTGAAGACATCAAGTTTCTTCTGTATCTGTTAGGAAACAGATTACAAAATCATCCAGGATACCAACTGTAGCAGGGTGACCTTACACAACTTACCTAAGACATACCAACAAAGCTGCACTTACAGTTCCATCTTCAACACCAGGAATGTGCCTGGAGATGACCCAAATTCCTTCAAGCTACATTTCTTGCCATTATCTACCTGATCCAGTCATCTGCACAGAGGTCTGTACTTGGCTTAATTCTTTAAGTAACTCTCATTAATTGAGTTTTAGGCCTACCAGCCTGGAGAAACAATGTTTTAAGATCTCCTAATTTTTTTAAACAGTATTTGTAGATGATGTCTGAATAAGTGAAGTCAAAGCAATGACTCTCTGTTTACCAGTACAAACATAAGGATCTTTTGGCACAGACACCAATCAGAAGACGCCTCGAACAGCTGCAGTGCCATACAAGATGCTGAGAAGAGCAAGTGCCTGCACTCAATTTGATCAATTAAAGCTGTATTAAGCTGCAGCTTTTACATTTGAGAATTGTTCACTTTACTGCAGCAATGTAAGAAAACAAGAATGCTAAAATCATTATTTACTAGTTAATGAAATGACTGAAACTACATTATTACTTTAGAAAATTAGGATATAAGAATAAAGCTTAGATCAGATTGCCTGCTGTTTGTTCTGCAGATGCGCTCCCAGCCTCATTTAATCAAACTGCTGGACTGTTAACATGTACTCACCGACAGCCGTGACTAACATTACTCTAAAAAGGGAAAGAGATACAGTGCTTCCCACATGACCATTTTTTGTTCCTGAAAGTGCAGAAAGGTCTTCTGTTATTGAAAACGTGCTTTGTAATTGACTGACAAAAAGCACAGTGGTTATCTGACTGTCCTGGTTTCAGCTGCAATAGAGTTAATTTTCTTTCCAGTAGCTGGTCTAGTGCTGTGTTTTGGATTTTAGTATGAGAATAATACTGATAACACACTGATGTTTTAGTTGTTGCTAAGTAACATTTACACTAGTCAAGGACTTTTCAGCTTCCCATGCTCTGCCAGGCACACAAGAAGCTGGGAGGGGGCACAGCCAAGACAGTTGATCCAAACTGGCCAAAGGGCTATTCCATACCATATGGCATCATGCTCAGTATAGAAACTGGGGGGAGTTGGCCAGGGGGCAGCAACCGCTGCTCAGGGACCGGTTGGGCATCGGTTGGCGGGTGGTGAGCGGTTGTATCTTTTTTTTTTTTCCTGGGTTTTGTTCCTCTGTTGCTCTCTTGTTGTTATCCTTCTCATTACAATTTATTACTATTATTTTTTTGTTGTTGTTCCGATTATTAAACTGTTCTTATCTAAACCCACAAGTTTTCTTACTTTTGCTCTTCCGATTCTCTCCCCATCCCACCGCGGGGGGAGGGTGAGCGAGCAGCTGTGTGGTACTTAATTGCCGACTGGGGCTAAACCACAACACTGACCTAATTGACTCATATTGCTGACATTTACCTTGGCTGATTAATCTATGCTGTCAACATCAAACACACACCCTCATAGATTTTAAATGTCTACAGACAACCTTAAAATTAAGTGTATTTTAAGATTATCCATAAGAAACAATTCAGTCTCTTGCTCCCCCCCCCATCTTCTCATTCTAAGCTCTGCAAGGCTCAACACTTGGAATACAATCATAACAGAACTGCAAAACATGAAATAAGATAATGATGTAGATTTAATTTTTATAGCATTAACAGTGTGTTTAATTGTATTGTTTCTTTTCTGCATAACTGCATAATTTATTTTCCCAAGTTTTATTGCTGGAAATGGGGAAAAGTAATGTGATCCTTTTAAGCAAGACATTTGTGCAGCTACATATAAAATAAAACCAGCATCCATTTTCCTTGTCAGGAGCAGCAGGACTTTGTTTCTTTAAAGCTGACTTCTCCTTTTTCCATAAACAGATGGTGTATTATCTCAACCCAAATTGCCAGGTTAACATGCTACATACAAATGTAGCATCTTCTTGGACTCTCCAAGTGTTCACAAACATTAGCTAATCGATCTTCACACAGTAAGGCAATTCTTAGTCTTGCAGATAAGGAAACAAACATTTAAGAAGTTAAGTGACTTGTCAAGGTCACATAGACCTGGAAATCTGAAATCAGAGCTTAACTATAAAATTCAGATCTTATTCCCAGACTTGCAGCTGAACCGCAAGCTATTTCTGGGCTGGAAAAAAAGCACTGAAAGCCGAAGTCTTTCAACGGCTCAGAATTTCCAGGACACTGCAGAGTCACAAGTGCCAGCTGATTTCGGTCTTGTTCTATAATTTGCAGTAACCAAACTGGCCTCAATATAAGACCTCTTCATCTGTCTTAAATAGCATCCCAACTGGTAGTGCATGCAAGCAATTCACTGGAAGTTCTCAGCTCTAAGCAAAAGTATTAACAAAAAAATCAGGAACAGTTTGCACACGTGACTATCGTATGTCTTGTTATGATCAGTCTGCTAAATAGAAACATCAGTTGGAATTGGATGGCTTTGGCAATAAAAGGAATAGCTCCACTAACATTATATTTGTGTGCTATACTTCACTATTTTCAAAATGAAAACTAATGGGATTCAAGAATTCTTTTGAAAAGCTAATGCAAGTGTCACTCCCCACATTATGCAAAGGCTGCTGCTTGCACCCCTTGCACAGTGCTTTCTTCCAAACCAAGTCAGTCTTGTCTCTAGGGAATGCATAAGCTCACTGAAAAGTGTTAGCAACTACATTCGCTTTGCAAAATAGCTAGGGAATACTGCTAGACTATTTGAATCCAAGACATCTTTTAATTAAATATATTTTTTTGTGCCAGTTGATGCAAGATTTAATTAAAGTCTTTATTAACTCACTCCAGAAGCATCAAATAGAGAAAGCTTAGTAGGAATATGCTGAACAGTCCAAGCAATAGTTATCTAACACGCTTCAATGAAGCCTGTAAAGTTTCAAACCTCACAAAGCAACAGAAGTCACAATTCGCATTACATAGAAACACAAACAAAAAAGGTATTAAAATCAAACACAGTGCTATCCCTTAATGTATCAACCAAAATCCACACCATCTCCCTTTCTTTTAAAAAATTTAAAGATCCAGAATGGGATAAAGATCTCTAGCTGTAAATGTTCTGGACCAAGGCCCTGTATCTGATGGGTATTTGTTACTAGCTTTTTTATTTCAACACCAGTTCTTAAATAATGTTTAGATTGCTTTTTCTAATAAGTAAGCCTTCAACCCTATAAGAAACACCCACAAACGGTATCTATAAAAACTCAGGACTCCCCTGAGCATGATAAAAAACCCTCTTTCCTTCCTACCAAGGCAATAAGAGGCCCTAATTCCTCTCTTGCACCCCCATCCATTCAGGAAATCATTAACTGCAACTCTGACAGCCACAACACTGATGTGTCAAGTCACCACAAAACCTTCATTAACACTCCCCTGAACTGCAACATACTGAGTAAGAGATATTCCAGCAAATGCTTTACAACAACAATTTTGATGCAGAAATAACAAACTTATTACTTTGCTTAAATCAATCAAAAGCACATTTTTAAATGTTTCCCATGAGCAGGCACCAAAATAAATCAGGCTGAAGTCCATATTTTCAGAATTTCCCATGTAAAGCCATTAATGTGATGGCATTCTCTTTGGTTCCAATTAAACTTCTTGTCGGTATGACAGTTTACATTGGCTTTCACCAGATTTAGCTGGAGCCAAACAAACAAAGATTATCAACTCTGTCTTGTCCGACTCAAGAGTTCTTCAGCCTCTTGCTCTGCATTTTAGATCCAAAATGCCTTTTTGTATTCATTGTAAAATATATTACATAAACAAAGATTAATTTAAGAATAAAATCCACTGTTACTTTACTTTTACCTTCTTCTATATTTTTCCTCTCACCGTGACAGGAAACTAAAAGTAATGTCTTGTCTGCTTTGTAGAATGCTCCAGTGTTGAAAGCATGTTAGCTGAACCACCGAGTAACTCAGATTACTACATCAGAGGCCACATGTAGTCTTGTGGGAAGTGTGTTTTCTCCTCAGATTAATGGACATTACACTCTACAGAAATGTAGCTCAAAATTCCTTTTAAGTCAATGAAAATACACCAGAACTACCTGACTGCATATTTAATTCTGTAAACCCTTTCAAGACAAAGAACAGCAAGATATATTTAGGTGTCTGGCATAGAAAAAAAGGCCTCCACAAAACCAGACCTAACCCATTTATACAAGATATTAACAAAATATCAGTCATTCTTGTAATTCCCAAACCAAGCTAATGAAATTAATCCACTTATTCTTACCTGGAAATTTGGTGCCCAGCATAAAGCAGCAGTGCAGTCAAAAAGTACAGGTAAAGCTGAACCAGGTGTTGCCTTGGTAAAGTTAGGAGCACAACACTTAAGATGTAACCTGTAACAAAAGGCAGAGGTTGAAATTAAAAAAAACACACTATCTAATCCCAAATTTCTTAATATGAATTAACACTCAAGTTATTCAGATCTCTTTAACCACCTTTGTTTTCATTTGGTTTTAAAATTCACGTACCTACGTTTTCCTCTCATCAAAACACAAAGCACACAACTTGCCACTTTTTTTCTTCCCCATGAACAGAAATAGCTCTACCAGCTTCTGTAAGATTACATCTAGACATCAAGAAGTGGACTTGATCCACAGTATTTTAACAAGACTTAATTAACACAACCTATGTAACAAAGGGAAAACAGGCCTAGGTCTCCCTCTTCTTCCAAGTGAAAGCAAGTTTCAGCATCGCAGGGAAAAAGCCTATCCGTCCCACAAACTCAGTCAATTCATGTAAAAAATCATTTTCTTCAAGCAAAGGACACACAGAACACCTTTCCACGCTGATTAGCATTACATATTTTAATTCTTCCACTATATCTTCATGGTTTAAAAACACTTTGCATGCCCATAATTTGAGATGGGGATACACAGGCTGTTCTCCATACTAGCAATATTAAAGCACATTCAAGCTATCAGTGTTGCATAAATCAAGGACAAGACTCGGCACAGCCCAGGATTTGTAAGCATATACACCAGCAGCTCCTTCACTTCTTGTTAGCATTTAGGAAGACTGTGGAAAAAGACCCAATGCAGATACAGTTTTACTCTTCAAGAACATAGCCTGGCTGCTCAGCAGCCTCTCCAACAAGCAGAACACTGATGCTTGGGAACACAGTACGTTCCAATATTTGAAAAAGGTACAATTTCAGAGTCAGTCGCTATTTATGTAGAAGTATTTCAAGGTTACTTACTATCTGTCACCCTCAGTAAGCTATCTCTGTAAAATTCTACCAATAGTTAGGTCTTCAAGAAGGTAACTCGCAACATGCTCCTAGAAAAGGCATCAGACCCACAGTACGCCAAGCAAAGATCAATTCAGATACGATAGATGAGAGGAGTGATGATAGACAACAAAGCCTATTTACATACCTTTTTAAAAATACAAATACACAATTTATGTATTTAACATTAAAGGTAATTTTTCAAGTACTTTCATAAAGTAAATGTGACAAGTTGCACATTTGTCTGAGGATGTGCCTTTTCAAAAGCTGAAATAATTGATATTTTCTTTGATTAAAATGAAGTATCATATAGGTCACCATCACTAGTTCCTGTACAGTATCCATTTGATCATTTACAAAAGTGATCAGAGGGCTGGAACACCTCTCCTATGAGGGAAGGCTGAGAGAGTTGGGGCTCTTTAGCCTGGAGAAGAGAAGGTTCCAGAGAGAACTTATTGCTCCCTTTCAGTACGTAAAGGGGGCTTACAAGATAGGGACAGACTTTTCAGTAGGGCCGGTAGCGACAGGACAAGGGGTAATGGTTTTAAACTAAAAGAGGGTAGATTCAGACTAGATTTAAGTAAGAGATTTTTTATGATGAGGGTGATGAAACACTGGAACAGGTTGCCCAGAGAGGTGGTAGATGCCCCATCCCTGGAAACATTCAAGGTCAGGTTGGACGGCTCTGAGCAACCTGATCTAGTTGAAGATGTCCCTGCTCATAGCAGGGGGGTTGGACTAGGTGACCTTTAAAGGTCCCTTCCAACCCAAACCATTCTATGATTCTATGATTTTCATTTTGAGCTTTTTAAAGGGGCCTGAAACCCAGCACTACAACAGTTTCCTTCTAGCAACTGTTCTATACAGAATAACATGCTTCTAGTTAATACAACACAGCAGATGTTCTACATCATCAGTTTTCTTAGCAAACACCTGTACTTTATGGAATTCATCTTCTCTGTTCACCACCTTCCTTCTACCAAATACACAAATGACAAGAGCAAGAACTCCTCAGCAGAATCTCCATGAAGACATTTAACTAGTTTGCACCACAGCATCATGAGCCAGCTCCAGCAGCTCTCACACCATCTGCAGACATTCTTATCACCTCTTCTCTGCTGTATTCACCACCTTCCCTTGATTGCTCAGTTAGGGACAAGTCTCTCTGCAGAACAACCCACATGGCACAACCATGTATCATTCCAGCACTTGAGTGGAATCTCTCCAAACCCTTCCTTCTCGCTGTAGCCCATGACTCACCTTCAGGTGGAGAACTAAATGGAGTTTACTATGCAGTCTTTTATTCCTCTATTACGCTATAAATAGTCTAAGAATACCTGTTTACTGTATCTGCATTTAAGCTCTGCCATCTTCTTTACCTTATTCTATCACATGAAAGTCTGCTCCTTGGCCACACGATGATGTACTTGAGCGGTGCTAGGATAATTTCTGTAAAAGGAAGACATTTTAGAGGGCAGTAACTGCGCTCCACAGCCATGTTACGTAGGAGTATTTTAGAAGCAACTGAAGTTCATTCTTCTCTACATGACCACAAATTTAACTAAAATATAGCAGGATACATTAAAAGAGTGAAAAAAATGTCCAAATACAAATCAAAACATGAGAAGATTACTATCACATCTATGCCTTTTAAACAGAGGACTTCCAAACAGCAGAGATGCTTGTAACACTGCACAAGGAAGCAGCACAAGACAGCCAAGGTTACTGCAGAAGCTTGAGCTATGAACTCCACCGCTCATGAGTTTGGGCTGGAATTTAAATGTTCACTTTGAAGCAGCCGTTTGCTCTAATTGTTAGATTTTGAAGAGGGGGAGAGTGAGAGACATTTAAAATAATTCCCTTTCACTCTTATTTACAATTCCCTCTTCTGACTTGATAGGGGAGAGATTTCAACACACTTCATACTGCAATATTTGCATTTTTGCTGCAGAGGCCCTATTCCCAAAGTGATACCAAACCTCATTTTTATCAACAATGCCTCTGCCAAAAAAAAAACCAAACCAAGTAAATAATTCATTACCAAACTGTCTCATTGCAGAAGAAAAGGAAGACAAGCTCAAATTCAGACATACTAGCAGCAATATTCTATTCCCTTTGTTCTCACCTGGTCAAATTATGTAATTAGCGTAAGGCATAAACAAGATTCTACTTCAAAACAAAGGACCAGGAAATTAAATTTCTCACAGCAGCTTTCTCATCTAAATCATTACATTCTGTTTTCATTTGCACCTCCTCTGTCAGAAGAAAACATGATGCTGAGCATATACATCCCTTTGGAGAGATTCTCCACACACAAGGATTTACAGTTTCAGAAACAGTCATCTTACTGGGAAACCTTTAGACATGGGTTAACACTAACTAACGCCCACTTCCACCCAAAGCTTTCTGAGCTCTGTGTCTGCAATAAGCGCTCCCCTCCCTTGGTTTGGGCCATGCATGCTGTTGTCACTCTTGGGATTTGGTGTCTTGTCCCTTTTAACTCATCAAGTACATTTCTGTTTAAGTGTAAGCAGCAGGGTCAGTGAAGCCCAATTCCTGCCCTGGTAAAAAAACTTTCTAACACACGTTAAGAAAAAAGATAAAGACAAGAGAGAAGAAACTCTTTCCTGAACACAGTAGTAGTGCCCTAGTGCTAGGCCACCGAGCAGAATTGTACCCTTAGGCTTCCAGCTGTAAGGAGCACTGTAGAAGACTACCCACTCTGCCAACCTTACAAATACACAGACCCATCACTCAGTACCTATTCAGGAGCACAAGGAAGCAGAGAACTTCTACTGCCTCTCATGCAAGACAGTACAGATTTAGGTCCCACTGGCAAAAATAAGCTGTGAAAACAATAATAAGCAGAAAAGCTAAGTTAAACATTGCTAGACAAGAACACATGTATTAACTAGCTTATGACCTCATTTACAACTTGTTGATTCAGCTAGATGAAAACCACTCGCTGTGCAATGCTCATTGTTACAGTAAGCAGCAGCTCACAGATTGCCTTTCAGCAATCTCTCTCTATTTGTGTACCACCAAGGTGCTTCCCAGCTTCTCTCACCCCATATTACCTCTTTGCCAACTCAGGTGTCTGAGTTTTATTGACATGCTGCATACAATGTAGGTTTCTGGAGCATGATCAAAGTTGCAACCCATCCTCTTTATGAAACATTTTAGTGCTCATTTGCATGATTACAGGTCCCTTGTGTCCACTTCACATTATTACTCAAAGTTTCCTGCAGGTTTAGTCTAAAACTGAGAACTTTGCACATGAAAAAGAGTTCATAACATTTCTTGATAAAACCACACCATCTCTTGGATACTGCTTCTGCAGAGGCTTGCCAAGGAAATGCTGCTCCTGAAAGAAAAGCAGCTGTTTACACTAGATACTACAAAGTGAGGAATTCAAATCTTTGATGGCCAGAAATTAATAGTGGAATTGCTTGGATTCTACCAGGAAATTAATTTGGAGGGTCCTAACTTCCCACTCCCCTATATCCTCTGAGGGTAAAGGGCTCATCTTACAATGACTTGCAAAGCAACTTGCTGTGAAGCAGCAAGTCACGGGCCACAGAATACCATCAAAACTCCTGTCTCTCCTGACACAATGTAGGATCAGTGCACCACTGAGTTAGTCTTTTCATTTCAGCCTAACCCTTGACTGTCCTCATTCCTGTTTATTCAGAAGACTATCTGGCCACAACATACAAGTACCAATACCACAGGACAGACTTCGGAAAGACTGTATTTGATATGGCAGAAGTAGCGTAACAACAATTGGCACTTTTATTTTCAGTGAGTCTAATTCCCAGGATAACCAGTCACCAGACTGGTTACACGACAATTTACATAGAGATTTAATAAACTGTCTATGTCTAAAGCATCTGTCTCAAGAGTGGATGATTTTTAAAATATATGCTTTACAGCTCACAGTACTTAAAGGCATGATGCAGAAGTTACCAGGAGGATTCTGTGGCCTGTTCACTGGAGGCTTGCTTAAGCCCAGAAGGAACCCTAACAGCCACTTAAGTCACATAAAAGCAGAGACAAAAAGCTCTTGTACATCCTCAATTCATATTAAGCATCCTTTGAAGGGTAACTCAGCCAATTGGGGTCTTCTGAATTGACTGGGACAGCTACACTGTCCTTCTAAGAGCGAGACTAGTTCTTCATCTGCTCTTTTACAATAGGCAATGTCATACAGAACCTCTGCCACCAGGCAGAATGACCTCTCCTGCATCAGAGGTGGCTCCAACACACGGCTCATGCAAAATTCACTCCACTGAAATCAACCTAGAAGCCAAGCCATTCAGAGAGCACTTAGTGCCAAAATCCCTATCAGTCTCAAGCAGCCACCGAGGCACCAGTACTAGCACCACAAATGGTAGCTTTGATCTAGCCTGTCTCATCACTGCTAATCCAATACCTGTTCAAGGCTTCATAAGCACAGTGGGCTTTAACATGTATTGCATTTTTGGGGAGTGATGTTTTTGCATGGCAATGCCAAAGCACACCTCTTCCTCACCCTCCCACTCAGCCAGAGCTGCCCAAACAAATGTTACTCACTCCAAGAAGTTTTGTACTGTGACCTAACATGGTAAATATTTTGCTCTTCGGGAAGTATGTTGAAAAATTAGTTCTAAACTGAGAAAGCACACATCTAAACATACTTGCACACAAGGAAATTAGTATT
This sequence comes from Mycteria americana, assembly GCF_035582795.1. Classification (NCBI taxonomy): domain Eukaryota; kingdom Metazoa; phylum Chordata; class Aves; order Ciconiiformes; family Ciconiidae; genus Mycteria; species Mycteria americana. The sequence goes on from NC_134372.1 coordinate 10,644,910, forward strand.
TACCCAGTCAGGGCCCAGTGCAACTATAAACAGAGATCAGAAATCCTGTTATCAACATCTGCACATCTCAGTGAAAATAATGCCAACAATTTACTCATTACTGTGGTACTGCCACCAGTTTCAACAGCTGTTTCTTAAATTTTTAAATGCGTAACAGATTGGGCACTCTAAATATAAATAATCCAAGAACTGAGTTCCTTACAGAGATTTGCAGTATTGTCTCAACAAATAAAATGGACTTTTGATTCTAGTTCTGCTGTATGATTCAGAGGCTCTTTCTATAATACAGCATACCTAATGATCAGAGTTCTGGGACTACTTGCAATCATGGAGAACCTGAAGAGTAGTGGAAAAGAACACAAAAGTGGAACTGTAAAAATATAAACAGTGACAATGTATTTAAATTATAAACACAAATTGCTATGTTATCATGAGACTGGTACTCAGAGTCAAGCGAACCTCAAATTTTTAAGTGTCTCCTTTCAAGCAAGCTGCTATTGGCTTTTTTTTTTTCTTTAAATAAAAAGTGATTCAGGTTGCCAAAAACAGATATCAGCTTTATACAGAAAAGTTACCTGAAAGTATTCATATGCTGACAAAGCTGCTTAGTAGAAGCCTATGACGCTATGGAAGCAGTACAGGAATCAGCAGTCTCTAGAGTTGGAATGAGAAAAAAGGGTATGCTATATTTTAAACATGGAATACTCTCCGTCCTCTTCTGTGTCTACCAACTGCAGCATACACTGCATTTTATCCGAGAATATGAAAACATAGCAAGTAATTTTTTTAAGAAATAAAGATGAAGCCCAAGTCATAAAATAGCATTCAGTTAAAAATAGCTGCAGTTTAAAATAGTAACACTCAGAAAATAGTTCTACTACCCATTTATCTAAATGCTGCTGGCAGGAGGGACACAGAAGACACGGGACAGCAAACCCAGAGATGCTGAATCTGAGCAGCACTTCGTCTTTGTATGCATGAAGTGCATTTACACATTTAGTCGTACATCCTCTTCTCACAATTTTGGGAAATTTGTTTCTGGAATGAACCAACTGCTCCTTTCTTCTCACACTGAAGCTCCACATGGTACTTTTTACTGTGTTTGTATCAGAGTACTGTCTTTCCTCTTAGGAGAAAAACCTCCACAAAAAAGCAATCCAAATAAAAGATCTCCTTATTAATGCACAAGAGCTTAAAGAAAAGTGAGCAGACCAAAGTACAGAGTAATCAGTAAACACAGGATGGCAGTAAGTTCAGAAGATTTCTCCTCCCTCAAGCCTTCTTTTTAAAGGCAGCATTCGTAACAAGTAGTTCACACCTAGCAAGTAATGTGACCAAGCGATTAAGGTAATAATTGCACAGTTCAAGAAACTGCAATTACAAATGGGGTTGTGAAAGATGATGCACCTTCCACCTATTCCAAGTATTTAAACAGTTTCCTTACGTTTTCCCCAATAACTTCTTTTTTTGTAATGACAAAGAATACAGTTTAAGATAGAAAACTGTTCTTGTTTTTATACTCAGGTAAGAAAACACTATGTATTTAGTGCAATTCTGTGCCTCTATTGTGACAGTGACTTAAATTCCAAGTCTGACTATGATTACAGGTTAAGCTCACGACTCTCCTCTTCCCATCTAGCTCAGAGTATTTACCAGTTAGCACAAATAGCATTGCTTTGCCCTTCATAGGGGGAAATTACGTGGTTTCAACTGTTTCCACCTTCTTCATCAAAAGAATGAAAAAAGAAGTGACTGTCTTCTCAGAGCTAGTCTACTCTACATAGAGGTTTGAGATAGAAAGCCATTTTAGCTATCACAGATCTTTCCTGAAGGAGAGCTACTTTAAATTTATACAAAGTAATTGTAATGAAATCTTAATGAAGCCACATTATACCTCTAACAGTTGTGGACAAAAAAGTTGGTTTGCTTTCTAAGCTTCTTTCCCCCCAGATCCTTATACCTGGTAACAGACAGCATATCGACTGTCAGAATTATATCTGGTAATACAGCACACTGTACACAAGTTTATCACATGCTACTCTTCAGCCAGACTGTCTGGATGGGTTACCAAAAAAAAAAAAAAATTAAATAGGATGACTTGGAGTATTTGGGAAAGAGTCCTGGGACAGTACTGCTTATTGACAAGGTACTCCTAAACACTCCAGAAAGAACTACAGAATGTACTTTCATTCACAGGCCACATTTGCAAATAAGGTTTATAATTAAGGATTTTTCAATACTCATAGAAGAAAAAAAAGAAATGTATGTGTATATATATTTTATTGTATTTAAAAAGATGGCATGAAAGAGCCAGACTATAGAACCAAACCTTCCATGGGACTCCTTTCAGAGGACAAAAAAATTTTTACTATTTTTAATATAATTTCTTGTTGAATAACACTAGTACATGCATTTGAATTTGGGCTGCAACCCCATTTTATCTGATTCTTGTCTGTTTTTACAGATATCCAGTAGATATAGCAAACTAAAAAAAAAAATAAAAATCAAGTACACAGGTCAACTCCTTTTAATCCCAAGCATCTCTAGTAATTTTAAATTAAGTGTTCAATTAATTATCTGGCAAATGTCCTGTAAGATGTACCAGAAGTACTTCCAGAAAGATACTGGGTGAGATGAATCAAGTTTTAAGCTTGAGGAGATCCTGTGACCATTAAGTATGAATTTCCACGCACACACAACAAAAATTTTTCAGCCAGAGACATTCCCAAATTGTTGCTTAACTAAGTTTGATGTATGTCTTTTTAAGCACACTTGACAAACCTAGGAAGTTTTCAGAAGTGAAAAACAGTTTTAGTGGTGATTCTAGAAGATAATTCATATGCAGGGAAACAGTATCATGAAATAAAGCAACATAACACAAACTTTATATACAAGAGCTAAAGTGCACGTTGAAGACTACTGCAGGCGATTCGCAGGCCTTTTACACCTGCCGAAACAGTAACCACAATGCCATTTGATAGATAAAGTTCATAAACACAATTACTTTGCAATTTTTCCTATATGAAATTAATCTGTTTACATTCAACAATTCTAACCAGAAATTTATCTCTGCTGTTTGCTTTGCTTTATACATATTCAGTTAAATTTCATGCAGTTGAACTTGCGGTTGAGTGGTTATCAGGGCTGAACATTTTCCTTCAATAAAGCAGATAAGGGCTGTTTCATGAAAAGACATGAAAGGGCAAAGCTGTATCAAAGGACAAATTGCATCCTAGAGGTTTTTATTACATTCCCAGTACTGCTAACTGGAACATGAATCACACTGTAACATACATCACTTCACTTGATCAAAAACAACTGGCTTTTCAAACTTTAAGTCAAATGGATGGAAGAAAAAGAGTGCATTTAAACAGAAAAGCTATTGCTGGTAACTCCCAGTTCTGAGCAAATTTCCAACTTTGGATACTTAGTTCCAGGAAAACATTCGCTATATCAAGATTGGTAGAGTTTATTGATTTTTATGGCTCTCTAATCAAATTGTTCCTTGAGCACCTGCCCAAGATAGATGCACCCAATTTCCTAAGAAGTGCTTCTAGCAGCTATGATACGGTATCTTACATGGCCTATATAAGAAATTCAGCCAATAGTTCATACTGCAAAGCTGCCACAGCATTTGCTGATACTGTGTTTCCTAACTGCAAGTACGAACAGTGGATTTTTCCTAAATAAAACAGATTAGCATGTTGAAACATATCCATGGGAAGTTGTTATTTAAATTACACACTGGCAGTTAATCTCCCCCAACATATCTTCAAAGAAGCTTAATTTCCCAAACTGGTAGAAAAGTACTTTGTTTTCCTTACAAATCCAATTCATATATTTTGATATGTCATTATAATTAAGGTTATACTGTAAACCGATGCAATTAAATCTATATAAAATCTTGTGTAGGCATGCAAATTGATTTAGCCCAGCCTCCCACTGACATAGCTTAAAAAACCAACAACAACCAAGGAACTGAAACAAATCAACTTTATTAGCAAAGTTTTGTCACTGAAAACTGTCTGAAAATCTTTTAAAACAAGCAACTTGTTTGATCATTTATAAGCCCTTCTTGATCAGCAACTACCAGCTGGAGCAGTAAAAGTACAGACACTCAATACTGTAAAAGCAAAAAGTAAAAGAGCTGCTGAGTGATTGTGCATCAGCACAAAAGCACCACTTGTATGAGGAGCACAAAGTCAGAATCCACTGGTTTAGTACTAAAATAGCATCCAGGTGAGAAATACTTTGGTAACAATACCTACCCTCTCTGTAGCACTTTATATTGGTGTATCTCAACGTACTTAAGCAAGGACAAGGTTATCAAATGACTATAAAGAGGGCCTGTGTCACAGCTGGAAATTATCCACTGACATCTTGACAGCCTGCTGCACAACTTAGTTCTGTATTAGAAACTGATCTGATACACTAATTCCTAAAAGGTACTTGTGTGCATACAAGTGCATGAGAGCGCCAGCTGTAGTTACATGCCACCACGGTCCTGTGTCACATTCACCAGCAACAAACAAGTAGTCTCTCCCACAAATGTATGAAAAGGGCATGGAATTGTAACACCAGCTTTTTGCACTAAAAGTACATTGCTACCCCAGCATGAGTATAGTGGAGCTGTAACAAAGAAAGCCACATGCTTTTAATGGCACTAAATCATTTCCAGACATTTAATAGATTAAAAAAGAAAAGTCACATGCCAACACTTCTGCAGTCAGGATTAAAAACCTGGACACGCTACTTCAAAAAAACCCACAGTCCTCTAACTACTTAACTAAAGGGTGTTTCCTTTAGCTGACTGCAGTACATCTTTATCCCCAAAGCCATCTACAAGGAAGAAACACTGCAGAGTGCAAAAATTATATGCTAGCCATTTCTCTCCAAGCTAGGCAGTACTCACACAGATCGTCATTGGCTATCAGCCTCAACAGCCTGGATCCAATCCCTAATTAACCCCATGTGCAGTCACTAGATGAATCACATACCCACCTGGAGAGCAGGTCCCAGAACATCAATCCTTTCACCTCCTAAAAACAGACATCTAGCATTCCAGAGCTAGACTTGCAGGCCAAGGTTCAAACCTCAGCTCCCTGAGCTGTGTTAGTAATTTTGTCCATTTATCTGCAACACAAGGACTTGTTACCTGCTCTAGTCCACTCACAGTATACATATGGTTCATAAGGCTGTAAACTGAAGAGCCATATCCATGCAGCAGTGAAAGATAACCTTCTCGTGCTGTGGTCACAGTCCAAACTAGGCAACCTTTTCCCTAGTCTCTTGTTTAATGCCAATGATATAAGTTACAATACTTCTTGTCTGCACAGCATTTCACAGCAACTTTCTCATCAGTCAGACACAGGCCAAAGTCACTGTGCTATTCTTTCAGAGCACCAATCGTGTTTCCAGACACCAGGCTTACTCGATTTACCTATCAAGGCTAAATAACAAAGTTCAGTAGAAGACCCTAGACAGGATTTCTTTACTGCCAACATAAACAGTCCCATAAGCAGAACTGTAATGAATATATTACCATGCTATTTGTTGTAATCAATATATTATCATGCTATTACCAAATTCTTAAAATTCTTGTAGTAAGCAAAAAGGTATTTACTACAGTAGTATCTTCTCTTGAATACATGTACACTTACCCACATAATGCATATTAAGGGCCAAGTACTTATACTGGAAGAGAGGGTTGTTGTGCAGGCTACTTCTTTGGATCTGCTGGAAGAATGAGCTGACATCCCATCTGTACAAGACATCCAACAGCATGATGCTTGGGACCCTTAGGGCCACATTTAATACTGCCTCCAACTTCTCCTTTGCAGCCATTCTCTTCCCTTTCTGTGAACTGGCAGCAGACTGTAAATAGCACAAGACAGAGAAGAGTAATCAGATCAATCTCACTGTACAAACAGCTATTAGGCTTTGTGATCATATGAATGGGGCTTCCTGTGTGGCCACAAATGACTGAATGAATCAACTGAGTCAAATTCAAATCCAGACAGGACAGCTTCTATTTTTGCTATATAAAGGTCAATTTGCTAGCAATTTTTCCACAGTAATACTGTAAAATGGGGAAGGGTGGGGGCAGATTAATGGCATAAAAATGGTCAAAGGGTGTGCACTGAATAAACCTTCATTCTTATTTGCACTAATTTAGCATCCAAGACCCCAGCCAAAAGACCCTGATGTACTAGGTACTACATAAACATTAACACAATAAGCTTTAGAAAGCAAACACCAACAAAATTCAGACACTACCTCCACTTAGCTTAACACTATTTCTATGCCTCTCAAATGAAAAAAACACCAACTAAGAGAGTTCTTAAAACATTTTAGATTCACTTCCTCAATGCAAATTGAAATAAATAATTTTCCAATACCTAAGCTTTAAAAAAAAATCATTTATGGCATTCATTAACTTCCACAAATTTATGTATTTATGGAATGTGAAGGCTGTGTATTTTGAAGACTAGGACCAATAATGCAACTGTTCTACTCATTTTAATGTAATTCACCGCAAGGAATCATACAAACAAAAGACCATATCCTCACTCCAGAGTACTAGAAGGCAATTTAACTTTGGAGCTTGCGATCAGAGAGGATGGATGATGTAAGACAAAGAAGGGCGCTCTTTTTTTGTTTTGTTTTTAAACAGGAAAGAAATGATAGTCCACAACAGCATCTCGAAAGAGATCTAGTCACCAACAGGACCATTTTTAAAGAGCAAAAGGATCAGTTTCCACATCCTGTCAGAGCACTGCCTTCAGCTGAGACTACCAGTTGTTCCTAAATGAAATGTGCTGCTTTCACCACATGCCACCTGCCCACCCTAGGAACAGCATTCACCCCAGGCTTTATTTGTGAGCCACCAATTCTATACACTGTATTAGAGAAGTGCAGTTGAAGTATTCATAGCCAAGGTAGGGATGATCCAGCAAGTTTTTATCCACAAGCAAACATTCCAACAAGTAAAAACAATCACCTGCAGCATGATCAGTCCCCCGATGAGGTCAGATTTAAGAAAAGGTTCCCAATCCCAATTATTAGGGGGACAATTGGAAAGAACTGCATCCTGACCAAAGAAATAGAAAAATATGCTCTTGGAACGGCACTTTAAAAATAAAGTTTTACAGGACTTTATTCGTATTGTCCTTGTGTAAGTTTTAAAAGTCTTTGCAGTTGTGCAAGTTTTATACTACCAAGCCAACATGGAAGTACAGCATGAAATGAAATCATGCTAATATACAGACACCAAAAAAATCTTCCTTCTTGTATGGGGACACACACACACAATCCTCATGTGAAGTTTTATTTGTGTTGCCATGGCCAAGATGTTACCATAAACTCTTCATGCGCACACCTAAAGCCACATTGACACTTGTCAAGGCATGATGACATAAAATTAATTCACCTCAAGAAGTCAGGACAGATCAAAACTGAGATTTGGCTCAGTAAACCACAGGTTACATACAGGGCTGCTGCTTGTCACCATCTAGCCCACAGTCTAACTTTTCAAGTTACGTAAATGCAGGCACTTTTTACAGAGCTCTTGCAACAGCTCTACAAACCTCAAAGACAGCACATCCTTCCCCTCGCACAGGAAGCGCCTCCCCGCTACATCAGGCATCATACAATACCAGCATTTCACAATGCTTCCCAAAATGAATTAAAAGGTCAGCCAGAAGACTACAGATATTTAGAATGAACAACCAAAACCATTGCCCAAGCAGCTACTACAGAATACTAGCATTCAACATTTAGTGTGAATAAAAGATGGAGTTTAAACGTATGGTATCGTACAAACAAAAGTTGGGAGCTGCACAGATTGCATATAGAGTTTTGCCAGGCTGCATATTGAAATACAAGCCTATGCTTGGCACACAGCTTAAATAATTCGTATCAAAACATTTTAAGTGTCCTGGAATTTTCAAAAATCTTTGGTTTTGCCAAGTTCACAAAATTAATTAAAACTTTGAAATTAAGCTGCCTCCTGGTTTTTTGCTAGGTTACTCTTCCAAGTAGATCAGGGCTTAGGGGTGGGCGGGAACTGACTTACAGGTTTTCACATTGTCATAAAAATACCCATGTCAAGTGACAACAAGCACCTGATTTCAAATGACATTCTCGTAACTGTCAAACCTTTTCCAGTCATCTACAACAACCAAACATGTAGGACAAGAAGGAAATTTTCACTTGAGTTTTCACTTTCTTTAATTACTCCAAATGCAGAATTCCATGGACTTCTCCTAATACTGAAAGTTAATTGAGGTTCAGCACATCCAAATTAAGCTGAAAAATTTTGCCTCCCAAATTCATACACGCATACTTGAGAATGTAAGAGAACTGAAAAGTGCAGCATTCCTATTACCTAAGAAAACAATCTACATTTCAAACCCTGTTAAAACAAAAGCAAAACAAACTTTGAAAACCACATTATGTTGCAACGGATAGGCTATGAGCAGCAGCCACTGCAACTCTGCAGCATATTCTGTCACTGACTGACAAAGCATCCAACACTAATAAGAAACCCTTTAAAATTAACTCCACTAGAAGTGCGGATGTGTTAAATAAAGCCTCAGTTGTAATTGCTGCCAAGTTCTAACAGAACGTAATACAGGCAAGCAACAAAGTCCATTGCTCTAAGCTCATTATATTGTAAAGAGCTCTCACAATACATTATTTTGATTGGTGTAAAAACAAACAAAAAACCACCACAACATTAAACCTCCAAAACCTTTAGATAAATGATGATGCCAAGAGTTGCTGGATGCTCAGACATTAGAAAAAATAGGTCACTGTTGTACGTAGCCAAAAAGTGGACTTAAGAACAGGACTGGGAAGCCACTAGTTTGTGTTTCAAAAACATTTGAAAACATTTTCATCAAAAATTTCATTTCATTTCATTTGAATGAAATTTCATTTCATTCAAAAACATTTCATCAAAAATGAAATCATTTTCCCATGATTTCAAACATGTCTCTGTTCCAAATCAGGGTAAGAGAAAGAACAGCCTTAGGAAGAACTTCAGACTTCACATCCTAAGTGAGTGCAAGCACAGTTGTGCTATTTGACCAAAAGCACCTTTTAAAAATTTCCCATCATAACTGATTAATGTTCATGGAAATGTTTTTGTTTTCTAACAACACAGTACTTCTCAAAAATCCCTCCCTCACCTGACATACCCATTTTGTCAAAAGTATATTCCTGGCTAGCTTTAAAGAAAACAGTAGAATTAGCAAAACAAAATTTAAAAAAGAATAAAAAAATAAAAAAGACTATCACAAGTCTGTCCCAGCTCATTCCATTAGCAGAAAACTAAAAAAACCAAAACCAAAAGAACCCTCAAAGATAACACACATTTTCCCTTTAATAGAAGTTTCTTTCTGAGGTTTTGTCATCACATAAAGTTTTACCATTTCAAATGAAGCTGTGAATTTTGTCAGTTAAACCAGCATAACTGTTGTTTATGCACCTACTTAAATATAAATCTATCACATCACAGGCAGAAAATACTCACTGGTAAAGCAGTACAAGAGGCCGCACAAAATCTGCATTCATTTATCCAAACAAGTGCAAAATTACATTAAGAGAGTAGAGTTTCTACATTTAGAAAGGCATTAAATATTAAGTTACCTTATGGTTACATAAATACACTGGAATATCTGCAAATTTAAGAGTTATTCTAATACTACTTCCACCAAAAATCACCATAGAAAGATACAGTAATTCCAGTTGGGATCAGAACTTCAAAACCAGACTTGATCCTGCAACATTCAGCCCAACATCTGTGAACAAGATGCTCATTCTCCTACAGGATTATAACCTAAAATACTTGGAAAGATTGACTAGAAACCAAAAGAGACAATTTCAACTTCTGTTCCTCACATCTGTGAAATTCTAGTTACTTTGGATATGTCCGTTAACAAGCAGACTTTGATCTGTAGTCTAGTTTCCTTTAAATTATTTTTCAGCAATACATTCTGAAACTAAAAACATCGCCAGGAAAAGCTGTTATTTTCCTATAGGGTAAACATTGCTAGATAGATCTTGAAGAGGGAAAAAAGAAAAAAAAACCAACAAACAAACCCAAAACAGAATAGACAACTCCTATCTGTAACTATAGAAAAGTTCAGTGTCACAGTTCAAAAACTAAAATTAGACCCATCACCTGGGTTGCATTCACGCACTCCCCAGAACTCCTCCTTCTATATGCCTGTCCTTTCTTGGGAGCAAAAAGAAGGGAATTTGAAGTACAGAAGAATCCCATTCTTCAGAGACTTAGATCTTTATATCATCAGTTTGGGAGGGAGAAAACAAAGAGAAGAAAAGGGAAGGAACAGGACGAAAAGGTTTATCAGATATGCACTTGGAAAAGAATTTCCAAGGGTGTGTGAGCCTGTAGGAAAAAAACAAAAAAAAAAAAACAAAGCAAAAAAAACCCACAAAAACTAGAACTCCGGAGAGCATGAGAGTCACGGATCCATCAAAACAGCTCTTTCCCATGCAGTCAGCAGTAAGAAAAGCAAAAGATGTCTTGCTCCCACACAATTTAAATTGGCTAACAAGGACAGCATTCAAAAATTTCTGCTGAGAAGGCCAGATACAGTGAGCATACCAAGTGTACTAATAAAGCAGTGAAACATTGCAGTCATGTACGGTAACACTATTATTAGGACCCGGTCAGCATTTCCAGTAATACTCAGTTTTCGTAGTTCACTAGAGTAGTTCAGTAATTTCAAGTAATAACCAGAGAGTATTTAGCCTTCAATTTAAAGGTTTAGAGAGAGTCAGACAGCAATCAGACTACTCGATCTTGCTATGTAAGAAGTTAACAAGAATGAACGATTTTTATTCCTCCTTTTTTTCCCCATCTGGTCTAACAATATGGATTGCTATAGAGCTGCTGTGGTGGTGTGACTGGAGAACTGTTATTTCTACCTAGAAAACAAATGAATTCCTAAATTCCTACTCACCCAAGACTCATTCAGTTGTGAGCCGAGGCACAGCTAAGATTAATCATTCCAAACAAATACATAACATACTTTGCAAAAAACAACTTTTACTGCACGACAAATTAGGTCAGCCTTTTATCTGTTCATAGGGACATAAGTGAACATGCATTCACAGTAAAGGCATATTAAAAATGGACAAAACCAACTAGAGACAGTTAACCGTATAGAAAAAAAAAAATCTACATTTCCAACTTTCATTAATTCTAGCAAGTTTTATATGACAGAGAAGAAAATCAATTCAGGAAATGAGGATACATATCACAGAGCTGTGAAGTTAAAGTTTTCTTTAAAGATTTATTTCTGAAGTACATTGATACACTATGAGCAGTTCCAGTACACTCTCATTATATAGCAAGTGTATTATTTATAGGCAGCCTGTAAAACATCCTGTGTCTTTTATTTTTCATAATAAGCAGGTAAGACCAGGGAACTGAATTCAGGGACTAACACATGTTAACAAAGGTTAACAAATCCACCAGGTATGCAGCAAAATTTTTCTGTGGATTCCTACAGGATCGGCACTCTGCCTGCATGTGATCACAGGCAGATTTGACTGTGACTCAAATCCAGTCACACTAAAAGGGGCTGCTTGTTTTTTAGATCACAGATGTGATGAGTTCACTTGGGCACCTGAAAGACAGGAATCTAATTCATTAAAATAAAAATATAACTAATAATATCTTTAAATAAAATTTTCAGAAAAAAAATCTAGATTGAATCAACAAACTGAACTGTGCTGAGGTCCTTTTTAACTCTACAGTTTCTTGCCAGTCCAAGGTTTGGTTTATTAACTAGTTATTCAGCAATTTTTTTTGCTGTCACAGCCATGTTTGCAAGCCCACACTTACAAGCCTGCCTAACCACATTTGTATCAGCACATTCTGAGAAAATCTGGGCAGCAATCCCAAAGCGCCTCTGCAGAGGATAGCATACCCAGAGGACCTGCACACAGAGCATTAATGACAGCCCAAGATGATGCAGTCTGTGACAACCCACCTCAGAGAGCTGGATCACAGGAAGACCAGCCGCTCAAGTAAAGCTGACATACCCCATCAACCTCACAAAAAAAACTGCAACCCAAATGTGTTACCAGGATGAAGTTACATGACAGGATGAAATATATTTCATCCTCCACAGTTGCTCATTTAGTTTTTAGCCATTTCAGGTACAGATACAGCCTATGTTTAGAGCCTGCAATGCCAAGAACTAGTTACCTGACTGGTTAGAAGCTAAAATATAAAGTAAGACTTTCAAGACCTCTCTAGGTCCATATTGAGTTTCCATTGCTGCTGCTGCCTTAGCTATTTAAGTCCTGTAAATAAAGAGCATCAGTTTCCAGGCCTGTCAAATAGGCAGCTTAGCTTCCTGCAGCACCCGACTCGTGCAACAGAAACATCAAACAAATGGTGAAAACTCTTAGAAAAATCCCTTTTAAAACATGTTCAAACTCAAGACACGCAACCAAAAAAATTTTCCAGAAAAACTCCATGAGATGAAGTACCCACTTCTGAATGTTCCTTTCAAGTACACAACTAATTACCAAGCAGCAGGGCTTCTCCAAAATGAAAGGAAATGTTATAAAAGTAAAGGCAGGGAAACTGGCACATGGCTGTCTGAATCATATTGAAGGCACTAGACATGAACATGCACTTAAAAAGCAAAACTACAGTGAACTGTCCACTTTATAACCACATCAAACATTGCCAGGTGCATTTGGAGCTAAAAATGGACTCAAGAGAGCAAATCACCACACAAATATGAAGAGTTCCAGAGGACTGAAAGAGAAGCTATCCACACGTCTGTGTGAAGAGGAGGAAACCAACTCAAGTTTAGCAAACAGCTTAGAGAATGTTTTTAAGAGTGCAACATGAAACATTAAGCAGCCCTCTATAGTTTTCCACAACACACTCATTAGTTCACATCTTATTGGCATGATGTGCCTTTCTGCATCTGCACCATGGACTCCAGCTGCTGAACTGGAGCGAGATACTAATCTCTTTCCATCATCTCCAAAGGAAGGAATTCCCCAGTATTTCTTCCAACACACGTTGCTCAGTTCATATTTCCATCAGAATTCAGTTGCTTTAACATCAGTAGTTCCTCCTAAGACTGATATAAACAAGGTGAATCCTGTGTTTTGGACAAGCAGCAGCTTTATGGTGCTCTCTATTTTGATGATCCTTCCACATAATGGTGGTCACAAAGACAACTATTTCCTAATGCTAATGAGTTTAGGGATGAATAAAATTAAATCCTTTCATGACATGGCTCAAAAAACAGCAGCTGATGACCATAGTTATTAAAACCAACTAGAAACAAAAAGATACAGTTTCTCATGCACAGGCAGCTCATCATTTAAGATAACTGGCAAAAATAAGCCAAGGTTGCAGATAAACCAAAGTTACAGGGTGCAATAGCTTAACAGTTCTCACCTTAAAAAAAAATATCTTTTTCAATGTTTAAATCTATCTTCACTGACCTACAAACGAAAGTGATCAAAGAAAGTAATTAAAAATTATTTCCTTCTTCCCCTCCCAAGTTTGATCTCTGGGGCTGCATTACACACACACAAAAAAAAGACTAATACAAATATAACTAAAAGTATCCAAGTTCCAAGTCCACAAAACAAGTTAAGAGAAACTCTTGTACTAAAAACTGCAGAAGAAACAAATACAGCAACACCTACAGACTTGAAAAAAAAAATGTTTTGAATGAGATCACAAATGGCTAATAGTTATGAGTCAACCGTTACAGAAATCTCCTTTTTCACTGACAAACAAAAGCCTTTTTTTTTGCCTATAACGTCTACTACTCTCCCTGGTTTACTGATACTTACCTGGTTTACTGATACTTAAACAAAAAAACCCACGTTTTTTTCACTTTATTCTCCCAATCACATTATTTATGCAGCAGTCCCCCCCAAAAAGGTAGTGCAACCAAAAGACAAGAATCCCTCTAAGAACGACCATCTGTCACAAGTGTACTTGGTACACGGAATCACTCTTGATCACAGAAAAAACCCTGAAAAATCTCATCACAAACCTTATTTTAAAAGGCTATAGAAGGTCTCAAAAAAATCGACTACCATGACATAAGTAGGAAAGAGAGAAAAAGCCCTGTTCTTCACGCTACGGAGAGACTGCTTCTTACATAAGCATTACCATATGCTTTAGGGCCCGTCTCCAGGAGGGAATAACCGGGCCTCCCCTCTTCCCACCTGACCGCCTGAATCCAGGCCCACGACACAGCTCCGTGTCTCACCGTGAAGGCGTGCGGCGTCTGGCCACCAGAAAAAGGGTTAGGGGATATTTACAGCCGGCTGCGGAAACCAGAAGGTAAAGCCAGACCCCAGAGAGGGAGGGGAGCACCGCAACCTCCACAGCGAAGCCAGCACCTCGGTCACGACTGCAGCACCGAGCAACTCATCCTCTGGGCCTGAGCCAAGCTCCACAGCCGGGCCGAGCACACGTACGCATGCATGTAGGCGTGCAAACTCTACGACCCCCCCCCCCGCACACTCCCCAACCGGCGACTTATTTCCTGCCCGCCGCCTGCCAGGCGAAACTCTCGCATTCATCCCCGGCGCTGCAGAAAGCCCCTCGCATCCTTCCCCGGGCCCCGCGCAGCTCCGCCGCCTTTGAACTCTAGTAACCCCCTGCAAAGCTCGCTGCAAGCCAGCGCAGGCGGAGGGAAGGGGGGGGGGAGGAAGAGGAAAGGGGGGAGGAGGGGGGCGCTGCGCACAGGAAAGGTTGGGGAAACCCCGCCATACAAACGCGCACCCACGGGCACGCACACGCGTGCAAGCAGTGGGGCGCGCGGAGGTGCGCCCCGGGCTGTGCCCACCCGCGCGCACATGCGACGGGGGCGGCGCGCGCCCCCGCACGCGCACGGGGGTGTGTGGGCGGGGGGGCGCGTGGGCGGGGGGGCGCCTGGGCCCTCGCGACGCACTGAGGGGCGGGGGAGGGGCACGCGCGTGTCTGAGGCGGCGGGTGGGGAATCACCTGGGCCGGCGGGGTCGTCGTCGTCGTCGCCTCCTCCTCCTTCTCTTGCTCTTGCTCCCCGGTGGCGCGGCGGGGCTCCGCGCTTCACAGCGACGGCGGCGGCTCGGTGCCCGGCGGCGGCAGAGCGGCTCCTCGAGGCACCATGGCCGCGCCGCGCCGCCTCAGGGCGCCGACACCCCACGGCCCCACAGACGGGTGGCCATGGCCCCGCTGCCTGTGCGAGCGCGCCGCCCCGCTCCGCGCATGCGCCCGCCCCTCCCGCAGCACCGCCCCGCGCGCCTGCCGCCGTCCGCCCGCGCTGGAGCGGCGCAGCGCGAGGGGGCAGCGAACCCGCGGAGCCGCTCCTCCGCCGCCGCGCTGCCCTCCGCTGCAAACGTGCCCGGGGGCCGGGGGGGAGAGAGCAGAACGCGCTGTTGGGGTGGAAAGCGCCGTGTTGGGCGTAGGAATTTGACCGGGGAGGCTGCGCGCGGCTGCGCGCCGCGGAGAGGGCTCCCTGCCAGCCAGCGGGGCTCTGCCCTTAACGCCGGGGCAGCTCGGCGCTAGGCGCCCTCTCGTCACGCTGTTACCCTTCGCCCCACCCCCGAAAAGGCAGAGGTTTGGGTTTAAATTCCGATGGGAGACCAGGGTTTTAGTTTTGGTTTGGTTTGGGGTCCTCCGGGACGTGAAGGGCTCCTCAGGGCAGCTGCGAGTCTGAAAGATGACTCACAAGAGTCAGCCAGCAAAATTTGAGGTAGTGTCTGGGCAGATGTCTGAAAAGGCGGCTCAGCTATTTTAATAATAGTCTGTACTGGCCTTGTGGAACACAAAATACTGTATTAACTTAAAATACTAAAGTTGACTCGGGTTTTTCCAGTGGAGTACTGCAGAATCTATAGTCACCTTTGTTGTGAGACCAACCAGAAAAATAGCAGACTTCTTGTTCTGCATTGTCATATTTCAGCTGGGGACCTGTGCTAGGGGCAGCTCCCTGACAGCACAGCCCCCTGTGCAGGAGCTCATGCTTCACAGTCTGCACTCACAGCCCTTGCATGAAAAGTCTCGCTAACATTACTCATTCTGTAAAGGTTGCATGGCCAGGCCCTAGCATGCACTCTTAAGCGCTAAGGAAAAAATGTGACCCAAGAGAAGTCATGTTTTTTACCTTAATGTTTGAAAAATTACAAAGCCACGTTGTCTGGGACTTGAAAAAGCTTTGCTGCAGTGAGGAATGAGGGAATACACTGAACTGGAAAATCCTGTAGTTCACAAGGGTTGGGCTAGCCAACTTAATTGCTTTTTTCCTTCCATCTCTAATGAGGACTGGAGCATTCACAGACGTAGGTATTAACAATGCGTAGCCTCAATACAATGTCTTTATGAAGTAGAGGTATTAAAATAAGGGGTTTGGGTGTCTGTCCACATTCTGCTTTGCAAAACTACCTTTGTCTCAGTAACCCAAAGGTTTTCAAAATACCAGAAGAAAAAGGTAGTTTGAACACGTCTGTGTTAACTTCTATCAAAACTGGTAGGGCTCTGCCCTGCTGTATACTTGGGTGGTTGTATTTGGTGTTAATACCGGACCTGTCTTCTCCCATACTCCGGTCAGCTCAGAATGCAGCAGAAAGGAGACCAAATGGTGCAACTGACTGCGGTCTCCCACACGGAAGCCTTTGCTCAGGCACCATAGAGGAGCTCAGCTTACTGATACAATTTTTCACAAGCTTCAGATTTTAACACTATTTAAAAAATAACAGGCTTTTTTTATTGTAAAGCTTTTAGTTTAAAGCTATCAGTTCATGCAAAGATTCCTAAACTCAGTAATTCTTCTCTTTAGAAAGAGCAAATAAGCATATCCAGCCAAACTAAGGACACGCATATACATGTGATTATTACTCATAAGCACTTTGTGCTCTCGTCAGGCTTATAAGGATCACAGAGACCCTTCTGCACAGGGCTTCTCTGAGCCACTGAGTTCTCTCCTAAGCAGTTAGTTTCCTCATTTGCCACTTAACATGTCCCTGCATGACAAGTGCTTGCAGCTCTCGTTTTATGCATCTTTTCATTAATCATGCCACTATCACCTAATTCTTTTGTTCTGTCTGGGGTACACACCGCTCCAAACCCTGGATTCCTGCAGGGAACACAGGAAAACAATAGCTTCACCAGTCTCCAGCCACCCCATTGTTCTGCCTGGCTCAGCCTACTCACTACTGCGTCACTGCTCACTAATACTTGCCAGTACCCCACTTCTTATCACAAGGAGTATGAACCAGCTGTCATATAAGGCATAAGAATTTCAGCTTCATTTCTAGGGCCTGCTTGTCTTCTCATGCCGTACATGGAAAAAAAATCATGAGTCACTTCTTTTCTGTTCTTTGCGGGCTTGGTTCAATGCTGACTGAGGCCAGGGGTGATGGTGCGGGATCTCTAAGTCCTACCACCTGTCTGCACTGCAGCTTCTGAGAAAAAAAGACAGCAAGCAGCACAGAGAGACAAATACATATTCACAACTGTAGACAGCGACAGGTATTTACAGGAGATGGAGTGGAAATCTCTATTATTATTTTAGAAGTAATTATATCATGAAAGTATTGTAGCAAATCACCGAAGTTCTCGCTTCAGTTTGCAAGCAAACAATAGGAGCTGAACCCCACCTTTATTTCATTCTGTCATCTCTCAGCATTTAATTCTGAAAATGTGTTACTTCACAAAAGCACAGCCTTTCTAATGGACAGATCAGGTATGTGGTATTACCAGTGTCTGGTCAGGCATGTCTTTTTAAAAGCACCTCAACTTTCTGCTTCATTTCTCTAGAATTTTAAAAGCCTTTCCT
Organism: Mycteria americana; assembly: GCF_035582795.1. Taxonomy (NCBI): domain Eukaryota; kingdom Metazoa; phylum Chordata; class Aves; order Ciconiiformes; family Ciconiidae; genus Mycteria; species Mycteria americana. Next base: position 10,662,753 of record NC_134372.1, read on the forward strand.
GCATTTGAGACTGGATGGCTAAGAATTCAAACTCAATGATTGTTTATCTCTCATTATTAACAGAGGCGTTTGGATTCCAAACTTTCAGTGATTAGCAGCTGAGGACTAAAGGGGGCCACTATGGTGACATCTCATTAAAACTTTCAAAAGACCTTCTCAGAGTTCAGATAATGTGGAAGCTTGATTTGTCTATGTGGATGGACAAATGCCAGCACCCCAAACTGCTTACAATGAAAATCCCTCATAAGAATTCTCAAGAGGAGCAAAATAAGCTGACATGGAAGGACACCACATGCCTAAGGTGGACAGTAACATGGGCAGTTTTACTTGAAGCATTTTACAAGCCATTGTTTCAAAAAATATTCATACACACATATGTATAAGCAAAGGAATGTCTTAACGAGTAGGTTATATTGCATAAAGTCAGACAAAAGTTAAATAATGCAAAAATTAAGATTGCCTGGAAACCTAATTTGGTGCCTTGTGTATGCCTTACAATACTGATGGCAGCCAGCCCCAAAAGCCTTTGTGTTCTCTTCTTGCAATTTTATCCCATTCACTAAATGAAGGAACAAATAAACTGTAATTCCTGCAGAAACACATACCCAGACACAGGAACTGGGAGCATTATTGGGTCCCACAACAGCAACAGAGCCAGTGCATCTCTTTCTCTGATTTACCTACTCTCACTCCGTAGCCCCATCTCAGAAATTCTCTGCTTTTCCCTATTTGTGACCCTATTTCATAAATTTCTTCCCATCACTTAGCTTCTCATCGACGCTCATTTTTCCTCTCATTCTCACTGCTTTCCAGAGCTGTTTCTAGCAATTCAGCTAGTTCCAGTTTCTCAATTTCGTATTTATTTTCACTCTCTTCAGGAAACCACTTCTGCAGTATCTCTGATAATTACGTATCTCATATGATTACATATATTTTTACCACTTTCATAACACTAGAGAGTGCTGACTCCAAACAAATAAACAGCTGCTGTGATTTACAACTTACCTAAAGGAAAGCCATCCCAATCTCTATGTTGAGAAGCTAGAGAGCTGGGTGGTGACGTAAGGAAAGTGATGAATCAGGTTTTGTTCGGCAAACAAAAGCATCACAGTTCTCTCCCAAGATCCCTTGCCAGTGGGGCATAATCTAGAATACAAAGAATCGAAGTAAATAAAATAAAAATAATTGGGCTGAATAGTGGCAGAGGAATAACAGTTGCATTCAGAAAGTGGAGAATCATATGGTATACTGGTACAAGCCTCTAGTATTTATAATGTCTCACAGTGCCAACATTAATTAAATAATCCTGAAAATCTCCTATAAGGAAACTATATAAATATTATTCTAACCTCCACTTTACTGATAAGGAAGCTGAGACAGAGACTTACTGTATTAGTGATAACTTGAAAATGTGTTTCATTTCAAACTTGAGACATTTCCATGTCTCCAGCAGAGCTGCCAGCTACTAAAGCACACCACATTATTAAACACGGAAATTCAGCTCTCGGTGTTTTGCCCTGAGTCACACAGTGACTCAGAATCAGAGCTTGCATTCAAAAGCTACATTTCTAGGGCACAGTGATGGCAGCGTCCAGTAAACCATGCTGTCTGTTGTATTACATTTAAGTGGTCACGAACCGCACAGAAGGCTTGCACACACATCTGCATTGGGCTAGAACCACTTGGATGGTATACACTTGAAGAGTTCGACGTTCTCAGACATCATTGCTTTTACCACGTGCTTAGAACAAATTATAAAACAGAGAAAAAGGACTGGGGAAAAGTAGTAAATAAGAAAGTATTTTAGGAAATAGTAAAAAGAGTTGAGAGGGGAAACCAAAAAGTGTAAACCAGATTAAAATACACTGGTACCAAGCTGTATTTTAAGGATTCTTCTATGCCTAGTGGAGAATATGGGCTCTGCTCTAGATTTTTTCCTAACGTGGGTTCAATTTAGAAGTGGGGTAGAGAGACTGGTGCATATTCAAATGAGTTTTCTGAACCAAAAAGCAATTTGAAAAAAAAAAAAAGTTGCAAAACCTTCAAATCTGGGATGTTGGCCCATTCATAGTCTGCGTCACATTAACATCCACACTGACTCTCCCCCATTAAAGTCACTGAATATAACGAATATTTAGCATCTCTCAGCCCTGCAATATAATCACCTTTTGCTTTTCTAATTCCTTAGATCACATAGAGATGTGATCTAATCTTTCTCTTAATTCTCAAAGCAACCTTTTGAGCTTTCCACATGGTTTTCAGCTTTAAATGATGATTTTAAAGGATTCTTACCTAGCATCCCCCAGAGTTGCTAGTGGGGATTTTGTTCTCCTATATGCAGCACGAAGAGCAATTTAGGAGATGAGCTCCTAGGCTTCAGTAGTTATGCACGGGAACGTATTCCTCAAAACGCTCAGAAATGCTTGCTGTGAACATGAGGTACTGGAAAGGAGCCAGCAGGCATCAATTTGACATGCAGTCACTTTTTTTATTTCACCCTGAAGCATCCCAGAACGTAGTGCACATCAAGGTGAAAGGGAACGTGCATTTGCTTTAAAATTTCCCCACTGCTTTTCCTTCCTCCTTGCTCTGGTAGTTTACCGCATTGTAAACCCAGAGAGTACCCCCACAAAACAAACTCCTCAGTACAAAGAAAAGATTATGCTGTTTGGGCTCTGAATTGTAATTATATGGTCTTAGTCAAATTACTTTACCACTTTGCACTTATTAATGTTAGGATTGAGCACCACCATGCGTTTTCACAGCTAAGTAAAAGGACGTATTTATCTGTGCCACATGAATGTTGACAGGATCAGAGCATTTTTCAACAGTGCCTAGTGCCTAGTCATAGCTCGGGATACTAAAACATCAGTATCATACCAGAAATGAAATATGCAGAAATACTTATACTTTTTCATATTACTCCTCAAACAGAAAAAAAAAACCCAAACAAAACCAAAACCCTACTGCCTCCTCTTCAAGAGAGCTTTTTAAAAGCCAACCAAAAAGTAATAAAAAATATTTTAGAAGATTACAAATAGAGAGGTGATCACATGATATATCATTTTTGTAGCCTGAATTTTTAAACAGGCCTGAAGGGTGCACAGTTTTATGACAGGGTGTGACTTTAATTACTAGTTGCGGCTTTGGAAGTTTTCCAGCACTACTGTAATGTGCTGCCTCTGTGCGGAGGACAACTGTGTGTCGTTAAAGGAAAAAGCAACCCCTTCGTGACTGGGATACATACATAACAACTGGTTTTACGTGGATTTATGTGCAGTCAGAAGCTAAACTTGTCATGAACAGTCACTACAGTACTCTCCCATTTGTACCACTCTTTTGGAAACCAGAGTGCTTTTATGCTAAAACCTGAATGCAGAACAGAACTCAAAATACATATCCAGGCAGGAAATACATTAAATTCATATCCACTCAGGAAAGAAATCAGGCTTCTATGCGTTTTTTTTTTATACTGCACTTCTTCACTGAGATTTACTTACACTAGGAACGGCTCTTAAAAGTTACAGCAACCATTCTGAAGAAACTTCAGAGCAGCGCAGCTGCTTACCTCTGCTCTTTTGTTCCCTTCCCTATTTATCACCAAATGAGAAAGAGAGAGAAAAGTTATCTAACCTCTCTACAGGGCAAGACCTAAGATGAGGAAGGACTGAAACTTTCACTTCCTCCCTCAAATTTAACAGCGTCTCTGCTGATGCCAAGGGGAACTGCAGTCCGTATCATCTCCACTTGATTTCACGTATGTAGGAAACCAGACTTTACCGCAGAACAATTTTTTTTCCTTTAAACTATCTCTGCAAAGCAGAATACCTGAGTGCAAAAGGCCATCTTTGTGCAAAATACACTTTTTCTTCTACATCTGTTGTCCACGCACAAAACCACTGCAGCCGAAGCCAGTTCCCTGAGAACCCCAACAGTAGCTGAGAAGTGACCCTTGATTCAACAGACACAAAAAGATAATATGCCTGTAAAGAGTCAGCTCAGAAACTAATTAAGTTTTGAGTCAGGATTCCTAGCTGCAGAGCAATCTCCTTTCAGGGTTAATAATGAAAAAGAGACACTGGTGGCAATAGCTGCACACGGACGTGGCCTATACCGGCCTCCCTGGGGCCCAAGCTGAGCTCTGGTGGGGCTCCGGTGCAGTTCGGCCTCACAGCCGGCGATGAGGGGAGTGCGGGGGTCCGGGCAGGACCCTCGCTCCGCGGCTGCCGTGGATGTTACCTCACAAAACCGCGATTTCCTGCGTGAACCCGACAGGAGCAGCCCCGAGCTCTCCTCAGGTAGGCGTGCGAGGAAAGCTGTGCTTCTCGTTAAAGAAGGTGAAACCTCTCCCTCGCCTCACAGCCTGACCGGTACAAGAACAGGCAGGATCACCCCTCCCTCCCCACCACCGCTCAGTCAGCGGTGACCGGGCCCGCCGGGGTGAGCAGCGGCCGCACGGGCGGCTCCCACGGCGGGCCGCCCAAGCCCCGCTCGGGGATGATCGTTCCGGCAGGAAGCCACGGCCCGGCCAAGAGCCCGAGCCTGGCCCGCCGGCTCCGGCCGCCCCGCGCTGCCATGGCGACGCTGCCGCCCGCCGAGCGGGAAACCCGCGCACATCCGGGCGGCAGCGGGCGCCGCGCGCTGCCTCCCCCCCTCCCGCTTCCTGTGGGCGCCAGTTCCGCTTCCGGTGCGGCGGATCGCGGAACGGTGCCGGTTCCGTTGCCAGGGTGAGGGGCCGCATCGCGCTGCCGAGGGGAGGGGGGCGGATCGGCGGCGGCACTGTGACCCGGTGGGCTGCGGGCAGCGCCGCCGTTACCCGATCGCCGGGGCAGCCCGGTGGGTCTGGGCCCGAGCCCGCCCGTGTGCGGCGGAGGCCGGGCTTTACCGGGCCGGGGTGAGGCAGGGCCTGTCGCGGGAGGGGCCCGAGGGCGGGCGCTTGTCTCGGCCGGGTCGGTGCCCCCGTAACGTCTGCGGGGCGGGAGCGGCTCCCCAGGCTCCGGGGCCGGCAGCAGCGTGTGGGCTCTCCCCGCTCGCCTCGCCCCGTGTCGCTGCTGGGACAGCCCCGACGGGAGACGGGGGGGAAGCGAACCTCGGCTTGTGCTCCTGCGGCTGCTGTCCAGAGACGTGTTTGCGGTGGGGGCTGACGCAGAGCATCTTCTGATTTGAAACCCCGTTCCTCCACCTGTTGCGGTGTAGTAGAAAGGGCTGAGGTCCCGTCTGCACAGTATTGCACTTTCTGTGTTTTGGGGGTTTTATGTTTATGTTTTACGTTGCTTAGTGAAACTTAAAGATGTGGATGTCTCGCTTCCAAATCTTCCAAGAAAAGTGGCGTAATGCGACAATTTAATTATAACAACACAACTTTAACGCTTTCTCTGTCCCAGTGACCTTCCAACCTGAAGGCTCTTGCTGGTCCAAGGGGCTTGTGAAGGCTCTGAAAATGTAATTAATCAAAGCAGGCTTCATTTCAGTAAGCTTCAGTTTCGCATGGTGTCCAGCCCTGATGGTAGAAACTTTGAAAATCCCTGTGACTTTCTCTGCTCCTAATCTCTTTTCCTGTAATCATTGATTCTAGTGACCACACTCAGTCTCCTTAGGGATTTGGCATTGAATAAAGGTGTCTTATTTCTGTTTGGCATTTCTGATAACACCCATCTTGACAGGAGTGTAATTCAGTAAGGATAGACGGTTGGTCAAGTGCTCAACTTTGAAGGGATGATCTTTCCAATTTAGCCCTGGACAGAGACTTGAGAAGTTTTCTTACAGTTCTTGCCCTATGCATTTTCTTGCAGAATTATTTGAGGTGTATGGTACAGGTGATAAAACAGACAATATCCTCTTCTTTTTGTAAACTTAGTCTAAGAATTATGGACAGGGATAATTTATGATAATGACCCTATGTATCAACATTACTTGATGCTGTGCAGCCTTAACCTCAGTTGAATTTCTTGGTGCTTCTAAGACCCCTTTTTCATGAGTCTTTTTCACAGGATACTACTAGGTCCCTATCTGGTTTGGGGATATTGGGGGGGGAGGGGAGGAAAATTCATATTTCTGTGATACCAGTTTTCCTCTTCAATTTGTTTTCAGGGCTCTTAGAGGGAATAGTGTGGAGGTGTGGCTTGTAGTGTTCTCAACAAGCAGGTTGTATCTAGCCCTCTATTTCTCATCTGGTCTGAGCTTGGTGGGTATGCCTGAGTAATTACTTGTTCATTCCTAATAGGCTATACTGTATAAAGAGAAGTATTTTGTCTGAGAGCAGGTAACCTCTGAGAATACAATGCTAGAGAGGAAGAGGGATCAGATTTTTGGATTCTGAGATTTTTCAGAATTGCCAGGCCTGTATTTCTTGGTGTAATGCATTTCTTGAAAGTGGATAGCCTCAATTTTTTTCACAGGTCTGCTCTCTTCTTTTTGAATATCAGTCTTTCGAGGACAATCTCACCATTAGTGGTGCAGAGGCCTCCTCTGCATTTCCTGGCAGTCTGTAACAGCCTTTTCATACCTTTCCATCTCCTTGATTCTCTGTTTCCAAGCTTTAACAGGAAAAACGTGTTCTTCTTTCCACAAAAAGCTAAAAATCTTGTTTTTCTGCTGTGTTTCATGTAGGACTAAACTGTTACATACAATTTGTATAAGTGATGCTGTGTAAATTAAAGATAATATAATTGTTTGTTTTGTCAGCACTGCAATGAAAGTGCAGTTCTTACAGTGTAATTGCATTGTGTAGGTGTGTATTCTGGCTTTGTTTTCAAACTCTTGCTTTGATATTGCTACAGTGAGACGTGACTTGGGGTGTGTATTACTGCAGGTATTACACAGATCTTAGTGAAAGTGAATAGAGAAGTCCAATGCTAAAAATTAATTGTTGGGTTCAGAACTATTTTTATGGTTTTATATATTTTAGGTATTTCATATTTGCTGTTTTGTTGTTACATATGTAAAGATATCCATGGCTGGTTCGGTTGTATAATTATTGCAGAGGACATTTCTGAGATTTGAAATTACTTTTATGACACTGCAGTACTCTGCTTGGGTGCCGGTTGTGCAGTGAACAGGCTGTACCTGCACAGAACACACAGCAAGTGAGCATATGCTGGAGCAAACGGTGAATGTGACATTGCTAAATACATTGAAGTGGAACTCGGAGCCCTAGTTTTAGTGCTGTTCTTTCTCCCTTAGTTTCAACATTTTATCAACATGTTTATCATCTGTTCGTGCAAAACGAACAGCTCTTTGATGTACAATATAATAAAAAATCGAAAATACTTTAAACAGACTGTATGGTTTGTCTCTGAAAAGAGTAATTATCCTATTTCTTCCTTACATGATCATTGTATTTTCCTCCTGCAGCAGATTTTTCAGAAAATAATACTGAACATATGCTTCAAGGATGTCTCTGTCTCTCATAATAAAATGGGGTGGACAGGAGTATACGATAACCTCGCTATCAGAAGAAGACACAGTGTTGGATCTGAAGCAGTCTCTTAAAGGCCTTACTGGAGTGTTACCAGAGCGTCAAAAACTACTTGGACTTAAAATGAAGGGTAATTATTTATGTTTATGATTTGTTGTGGATGTGCCCAAGATATTTATGGATGAACATCCTCTAAACCTAGCCAGGATGTGTCTACTAACAGGGCATCTACCTCCCAGATGTAGCTTTTGAATGAACATAGGAATTTTGTACATCACTGGATATTGTTTATTATTGCTACATCTACCTGGTCATTTTTTAATGGCTGACATGGAAGTGTGGCAAACACACATTAAAAAAAGTTAAATTGCTGCTAGCCAGACAAGCAATGTATCTGTATATGGAGGAGGACGATAATACCAGCTTGGGGTGTTCTGGTGTTTGATGGGTAGCTTATTTCAACTAAGCATGAAATGTATTGACAGTTTTCTAAAATCTCTCTACCCCGTTAAAAAAAATTATTTGCTCGCATTATAGGCAAACCTGCAGATGATGATGTTAAACTTGGAGCTCTCAAGTTGAAACCAAATACTAAAATTATGATGATGGGCACTCGTGAAGAGAGTTTGGTAAATACTTTACTTGTTTATTAGCTTAAACAGGGAAAGATGCTTTTATGTATGTCTCCTCGTTACAATTTTAAATTTTGAATATTCCAGTAGTCATGTGAAAAATAGTAGTACAATAGACTTCTGTTGGTATTTATTTTTCTATGTAAAGTGAGCTTTTCTGCAGAACTCTGATAGCAGTGTATTCATTAAACTCCTGTATTGTTCTGGACTTAAAGTACAAACCTATTATTATGATATTCACTGACTTCTCAAATCTGAACAATTAACAGTATACTTTAGTAATTCCTTCCACTAGTAAAGTGAAATAATTTTGATTAAATAGTGATTTTTTTCCTGTAATGTGCAGGAACAGAAACTTGTTATCCGTTGTTATTTTCCTTCAGTGATCGTAGTTATCTTTTATTATTATTCCTCTAGGAAGATGTCCTTGGGCCACCTCCTGATAATGATGATGTCATCAATGACTTTGATATTGAAGAGGAAGTTGTGGAAGTAGAAAATAGGTTAGGAGCTTTAGCTGTTAAAAAACAGTCCTGTTATAGAATGTACAGTATGCATTTTAATTAACTGTAACTTTTTGCACTGTTATATTAGGGAAGAAAATCTACTAAAAATTTCCCGCAGAGTTAAAGAATACAAAGTGGAAATTCTGAATCCTCCTAGAGAAGGAAAAAAGCTGCTGGTGCTAGATGTTGACTATACACTATTTGGTGAGATTTTATGCAACTTGTGTTTTTTGTTTGTTTAAGAGGTCAGTTTATTTGCTAGTTCGCATTTCTGGATTTTTGCTTTACAAATCTTCTTCAGTAACTTTGGTATGTGTTGTACTATATAACTTCTGCTTTGTAATATCGTGGGGTCTTATTTTAAAAAGCATTTGGCTTTGTAAGTGTTGCATATTGTTGATTTTAGTGCAGCAACTATTTACTTTCTGCAAGAAGACATTAAAAAGTAGCTATTTAGTATTTTATCCAGATAATCTTTCTCTTGACCAACTTGCATCTTGGCCATCACGGTGGCAGGGAAAGACATTGTAACACAACCATCTCAGTCTGTACCTGATTGACTCCACTTTTGGGGGGCGTGGGAGAATAGCTTCAAATTTTATTTCCAGATTGTTACTAAACATGCACAAAAACATGTTTTACTTGCAAATTCTGTCAGACTGGTTTTTTTGGAAGCCAGAGTTTTCCTTCTGACTCAATTTTCTGGGATGTAGGTGTGTCATGGCAGCTTGACTATAAGCAGTAAATAATAGCTTGCTTTATTCCTTTTCCTTAGCTTTCCTTTTTGATGAGATTTGTTTGCAATCTCAAATAAAAATTCAACCTATTACTGAGTTTAAAATTTTTATTTAGAGGTCCTCTGCTAGCAGAATTTGACAGCAGTTTTCTAATTGGAACAGGCAACATTTCCAAGTCTGAAATAAGCTTGATATATGTTCACAAAATTAACTGGACTAGGTTTGAAGGAATCTGTTTCATATCTGGGCTATTACAAATTTGCTAAGGTGCACAGATGAACTATTTGGCCTTACTCTTCAAAGATATTCAGACCCACAGATCTCTGATTTAATTATTACCTAAGCCCTCAAATACCTGTAAGGATCAACAGATAAATATCCCCTCTGCTTCTTCTCTCCACCTTTAAAATGGGAATGGTAGTTTGCTATGAATTCATTCATGATTTTAAAGTGCCCCAGTGCTTCCCTCATGAAACTCTTCAGGTCTCTGGATAGATGGGAAAGTCAGACTGAACTTTAATAACTTAACTTAAACTTTAATAATGAATTGTTTCTCTCTTATATTCTTTTTAGACCACAGATCATGTGCTGAAACTGGGGTAGAACTGATGAGGCCATACCTTCATGAATTCCTGACATCTGCATATGAGGATTATGATATTGTAATTTGGTGTAAGTTTTATACTCAATACCTAAGATTTTATTGTAAATTGTCATTCAGAGCAGAGACTCCAGGTGGGAGGTTTTTATATTGTTTTTTAGTGTGAATCACAAGATCTAAACCAATACATGAACGCTTAGCTGTAATACGTTCAGCAGGAATGTTCACACAGCTATTAGAGCTATTTTAGAAAAATAGTAATTCTTATGTGAAAAAGCACCACATATTGCTAACGTGAATGGATCTAATTATAGTATAAAGCTCAAGATCACTTTACTGAGTGTTACTTTGTACAAACAAACAAGTGCTTGAAGTAACAGAATTGTATAATCAACATTCACCCACTGTTTGATAGCTATCTTTACAAATAATCTCAATCCAGACAATAAGTAGTGAACTGCCAAATGAACCAAATTCTCCTGTCTACGGGGATTGTTGACCATTTGCCTTTGCATGCTGTTTCACTTCCTGTCCAACAGCTGGAGAACAGACTTCAGACAGTGCAGAGTTTAAACCATATTAAAATTGTATTACAAAGTTTAGTTTTCATAGTCTGGAACAATGTTTCCACATATTCTTAGATCAGTGAGCAATGTTGACACTTTGTCCTTTCCAGGCCTTATGTATTCTTATCATTGCTTCCAGGAGAAAATCCTGCACAGGCAGTATTGTTCCTGAAACCAGGTGTAGCCCACTTCTTATGGTCCTGCAGACTGTAGTTCAGTAACAGCTGATCTAGAAAATGGTTTAAACGCATGCAGTGTTTCATCTAGTTGTTCATTTGAAAAGTAAGCTGTTCCAAATAAAAATAAACTTCCATGAAGCAAGGCTGTCTTCAAGGCAGTGAACCCTAAAAACTGTAACAAGGATGTATCTTTCTGAAATTAAATTTTGTGTAAAAATTTGATATGTTAAGTGAACAGTTTCTTGGCTTGTTTCATTTTTGCCTGTCACTGACCTATTTTGATAAACTATTTTTTCTGTTTTCTCCCTTTTGTTTCAGCTGCTACTAATATGAAGTGGATTGAAGCTAAAATGAAAGTAAGTTCTGAAAATGTGTAATTTGTTTCTAGTCTGGCTAGCTGTTCATATAGGTGGACTCATGCTCAGCGTTATAGAGTGGGTTAGCAACTGGGGAGGTTGTATGAATCAAAACCCAAGTTTTTTAAATCTTCATAGTCACTTTAAATTATCTTTGTCACAAAACTAGATTAAATCTAATTTTAGAATCCCACACAAACTATCAGCAGTAGATGCTAAATTTAGCAGAACTAAACACAAGTCAGTACCTGCTGAAACTTAGTCACGCAGCCGTCACAGTTGCTTTCATCTTACCTCTAATTATAGTCTTTAAGTGTAATATCTTTTTTTTTAAAGGAGCAGACAGATGTGGCATACCAGAGTAGGTTATCAAAAGGAAACTCTTTTCATATTTATCTTGTACCTCTTGCAGCTGTGTGGTTCTGTTGCTTCCTCTGCCTTATTAAACATCCGTAAGAGCTCTTGTTTTAATCCTAGTTTCTTCCGTACCTAAATCAGGCAACTAGCCAGTTTTGCACAGCTGACCTAGTGGTAAACATATTTACAGTCAGGCTTAGCTGTAAATCTAATGAGCTTTCTCAGAATTGCTGTATGTTTGGTTGGTGGGTTGGGGTTTTTTATGCTTATAAACCAAAGCTTGTTTCCATTTCAGGGAAAACTTCCAAATTTAAGCTTTTGTATCTCCACTCTTTGTTATAGACTAAGCATTTTTTTCAGGTTTTAACAAAGTAAAGCACCAATGTTCTCCTCCTCAAAATAATTAATTGCTAGTATTTTTCTAAACAAACAAAAATGCCTGAGGGAGATCTCAGAAATGAGAACCTTTAGTCAGAACTATGAAGTAGAGTTAGTGTGAGTAAAAAAAAAAAAAAAAAAAGTCTTGCAAACATTGCACTTCTTGTGGCAGTGTTACATCTCTGTTTATGTTGTGTCTGTCAGTATAGTGCTAGGATTCAATCTTGTGGAAAACCATTGTTCAAAACTGGGCTGTTTCCCATGCTTTGGTCACCTTTCTACCTTTCTAGGTCACCTTTCCAGCCCTTTTATATGTTACTGAATCGCAACCTCTCTATGCCTACTCCTGGATCTTGATCAGTTGAGATTCCTACTACTAGATGCCTACTGCTGTTTCTCTTTAAACTGATAGCACCAGGGGTGCTTACCTCTAAAAGTTTCACTTTTTGTCAGGGAACAATAATCGCAGCAATACTTGGCATTAAAGTTTTTGTTTTAAACTACAAAGCAGGAGCAGCATTAAAAAGAAGGGAGTATCAGATAACCAAGTTTAATCTCTCATTTACCATCTATTTATACCTGGAATTCATACAGTCTAGAACAGCTAGTTTTTTCAGTGTAACAGGACGCTGACCCAGGTAGGTAGTGCTTTTTATTTGCAAGATTCACTTTTTCATGTAAAAGAAATCAATTAAGCGTGGCTGGATATCTGCGAGAGAGCTGCTGCAGTGGATGTTTCCTCCTTGTTGTGTAGCTTTGCACATTACTGCTGTTGCATGCACCACAAATTTAAGTCAGCAACATCTACGTTATAACGTCAGCAGATTTTACTATTACTTTTCAACTTTGTAAAGGATTTGAAATTGAAGTGATGCTCTCTCATCTAGTCAAAGTTTTGGTTGTGGTTTTTTGTTTTTTTTTTTTTTTTTCTAAAACGGGTAGGTTTTCCTTAGAGTCTTTATTTCAGGAGTTATCAAATCTTTAAAGTGCAAACTGACAGATGTCTGGCTAACATTGGTGATCTTGGACATGTGTAGGAGGAAAGAGTAACAATGAACTGTTACTGTGTATTTCATCTTTGGGCTGTGATTTGTTGCAACTTACTGGAAGGAACAAATAGCAGAGCACACGGTTGCTACCCTTGCTATAGATATTCAGTAAAGTTGAGGCATGTAGAACTTGTGAAAGACTATGCATGAAGGTATGAGCAAGACCTCTCTCTATTTTACCTTTTCTGCAAAGTTGCTTTGATTTTATGCTGACATCAGTTGATAAGTTTCTGATAGTAAACACTGCAAAAATAAATCCCCGTCAGCTTTTTTTCTCTTGGTAGAATGATGTACTTTTATGATTCTCATTGGATAAAAAAAAAATCTAAAACCCCCCAGATACCTATTTTTAGTGTGTCTCTGGTAATCCTCAGCAGCTCAGCCTTTCAGAAACAATGTATTACAATCGTGGTTTCAGTTGTACAGCAGTAAAACTGTCATAACTAGAAGCTTTAATAATAAATCTTTGTGATGCAGGAGCTTGGAGTGAGTACCAATGCAAACTACAAGATAACTTTCATGTTGGACAGTGCTGCCATGATAACAGTGCACACTCCTAGAAGAGGACTAATAGATGTAAGTACCTATTTTTTCCTGATCTTTTTCTGCGTTCAGCTGACATGTTATCATACCCCTTTGAAATATTCAACAATAAAATCGTGCTGGAGTTTTCATGCAAGAAAACAGTAAGAATCTTGGAAGCATAGATTATTTTTTTTTTTCTACTGAAATTCTCTGTTCATGTGTTATTTCGAGTAGTACATTTGGATGACACTGGTTTCAAATCAAATAATAGAAAATTGTTGTAAGAAAATTTAGTACCAACAGAAAGGTTTTCTTTAGTGGGGGAGGTATTTAGTATGTTATACTATTTCACATCTCTTCCCTTATTAAAGTCCAACTACCCGCTAATTTTTCAGCAAAAGAATACAAGTGTCCATTCGAGTTTGGACTCGAGTTCCTGTAGACTGGTATTTTCATCTCCTGCATGTGATCTGATTTACCTCAGGTACCCTGTATGTGTTGTTTTTGCAGGTGAAGCCTCTTGGTGTTATCTGGGGAAAATTTTCAGAATATTACAGCAAAAAAAATACTATTATGTTTGATGATATTGGCCGAAACTTCCTAATGAATCCACAAAATGGACTCAAGGTAATTTTAACTGGAATTTTCATTTATTACTACTTCCTCTTATACTTCAAGTAGTACTTTCTCATACTTCTTTGCTGTATCATAAAGAAAGGCTATTCTTAACTAGCAAAAAATGCATGTTTTATTATGTTTTTCTGTTTAGATTGCCATTTGTCTGGACTAATACTTCCCTAATAGTAATATTAAATAAGCTTTGTTTCACTACTAAGTGAGCTTTTAAGAGACTACCAAAATCAATGAAGTTATGATTTCTGCTTAAATTATACCTGCGAGTCATAATCAAGCTGGGCATTGCTGACAGGCACCGTTGAAATATGTGATGTTCAATCTCAAGAGTGGTTATATTCAGAAAATAAATCAAATAACAAGTGGCTGTACTTCATGGTGGTATGCCAATGTAATAGCAAGCGTTCTGTTCTGGGAAGTAATTAATACCTCAAGCCATTTTGACTGCAGAACAGCAAATGTTTCATTTTATAAAGTTGTCAACCAGTTTGTGCTCCGTTATCAGTGCTGGTTCTAAATAAGAAGAATGCAACTTAAATTTCTGCTTATATATGATGATACTGCAGTATGGTACTAAAAGAACCCTCATAAATTTCTTTTAAAAAAAGAGATTTTTCAAATGCAGAAATCCAAGATGGTGTTTCTTTGAAAGTATCCATGATGTGAAGAGGATAGCAATTGATGAGATCTAGCAAGATTATGTTAATTGGAGTTGTACAGCGTTAGGAGAATCAGGAATAGCAAAGATCTTGCTGGGAGAGGATTATCCAGAGAGCTCCCTCTAGCTCAGATTTGAAAGACGTCTGTCAAAATGTTAACAGAGCTGCAGACAAGAACGTTTAATCACTAAAACAAGGCACAGGTATAATGTATTCCAAGTTTAAAGCAGTTGTCAGATAAGGTTCATTTCTCACATCTCTTTTCACAGAAGTTATGATTGTAATCAAATGCTTTTTGTTGAAAAAAAGCATCTGGTTCCAGTGATGCCACACAACTCATAAAGCAGAGCTGAAAAACCCTCATGTCTCCTGCAAAAATATCTATGAAATCATATTAGAAAATGTGGCAGTCCATTCCAGATCATTTTATTATTCTGTCTGACTGGGAGGGGAAGGTTTGAAGAAGTGCAAGACAAAACAAATTTCTTCCTGGTGGGCATGCAAGGCAAAAACCCTACAGTACAGTTTGCATGAATAACAAGGCAAATTGGATGTGGCCACTAATGGAAAAGGTTTTTCTTCCTCTTACCTAAGAGAAGTTATAACTTGGCATAGTACTGAAAATATATTTTAACTAGGTGGTAAATGATAGAGAATTGGAAGCATTTTTCTTACTTTGAGCAAATGGTTATACCCCGTTTATTTATTTTGTATAGATAAGGCCTTTTATGAAAGCACATTTAAATCGGGATAAAGACAAGGAGCTACTAAAGCTCACTCAATACCTCAAAGAAATAGCAAAATTAGATGACTTTTTGGAGCTGAATCACAAACATTGGGAAAGGTAAGAACAAAGTCAAAATTCTTTCTTCCTTCTGTCCCTGACCCCACTGTGTTTGCTTGAGGTTGTTTGTACAAAGACCGGAAACAACTGAGCTGATGAACTTTGACATCACTTAGAGTTATTGAAGATCCTTTAGTTTGAGTAGAATTTTAATACGGCTATAGTGTTTGGCCTGCTTCACTAAAATGATAAGATTTTGACAGAATGGACCTTTTTTTTTCATACTTCTCCACTATTCAGGACCGCCAATTGTTTTCAATGAAGCAATTATGCTTCCTAAAGGGAAAAGAATTTTTGAAGGAACCTGGTCCCTGGAAATCTCTCTCTTTCCACCCCTACAAAGTTAGGCTGTCAGTTCAGATATCAGGTCCGTGTTATGAGGCAACTTTTCTGGCTGTTACTTCAGAGGTTTGGGGTGTTACAGTGTGGTTCTCAGGCATTATCCAAGTTGTGTGGTATTACGGTATTCATCGGCTCTGAAATGTAAGTTACTGTGTTATGAACGAGTGTTTTCCAAATGCTTAGGGCACCAGTTAGCATCCTAATTCTTGCTAGAGAATGATTAGCTGAAGTGTTTGGTCAAAATTCTTCTTAATGGTTTTATGCAACAGCCTGAAGTTTCAATACATGTGAAAAAATTTGTGTGCAATATGCTATTCGAAAAACACTCATTTAGTGCTGAAAAGAACAGCCTTGCAAACTTGATACAATTTTCTTTCTTGTTTCTGATTAGAACAGGAAGTCAAATATTAAAGCAGTAAAATTCACTGGATGTTTCACACTGTCAGTTAAATTGGTTGGATTTTTTTTCCTAGAGTATTTGCAAAGACTTCACTGTTACCACATAGCCAGATTGCTCCAGCTATAGTGGTAAGAGATCAGAAAACAAGCATTTTGGAGTAACTCAGATTCTCTAAAGCAGCTAGTGGAGGGCTGTTCTTTTCAGGTTATGCTGGATGACTGTTCATTAAAGTCTCAAATTTATTTGAAGGAGTGCCATATCTAATGGGCCTTTTTATCTTAGAGGATATAATAGCTACTTTTCCAACTGATGTAATTTTCAACCTCTTAGAATAAAACATGTTTCCATTTCCTTCCTCCCTTTTGTTTAAAAAACCTAATGGAGTAACTAAAAACATGACTTTGAATTACTGTAACATAACCTATCATAGAAGTGAAAGAATGTTGAAATCAAATAAAATCATAAGTGGTATTGATCACATTTCTAATTTTTGGTTATCAATAGGGGGATTGCTAGTGAGAAAAGAAAGCAGATTCATACTTTGAGTTTATAAAACATACTAGATATATTTGTACCTACCTCTTATTTTGTGAAAAACTGTACTTTTGTTTCTTTCAGGTATCTTTCAAAGAAGCAAGGACAATAACGCTAATAAAATTGTGTGGCACTGAATTGAAGGGAACATAACTAAGATCATTGGACTTTTTCTTGCTTTTATGCTAGAGTATAATAGTGCTGGACACTGGATCCAATGCCAGAATGACTGCTATACTTGGTCTTCCAGGTGGTTGGTTGTGGGTTTTTTTAAAAGATCACAGCAATAAGCTCAAAGTGGGAGAAACAAGTCAGTTACTTTTTCTTGCATTCAGTTCTGGTGTTACTACTTAAAATACTTTCCTCTCCTTTGCTGCCGAAGTACAACCATAACCATTAAAGACCAAAACCATTCTGAAACTAGAAAAAAAATATTTAGACCAAAAAAGTTGAGTAAGGAGCCAACCTTGGCAGTGTATGAATTGTATAAGCCCTCTATTCCCTCCATCTTTAGAAACAGTCTCCCTCTCCCATTCCAGTATTTAAGTCTATAAATTACAAGTTGTCTAAGTTTGGTATGTATTAGTATGTCAGTGTTTCTCTGTGCAAGACAGTAAGATGGGAAAGTACCACCTCTGTGGCAAATTTACCCCGGTGTGTGAACATGTACTATAAAGCAGTGTTTACTGGAAAACAAAAGCTTGAAGTTTGAGGGAGAGAAACCCACTCTTATTTGGTAAGTGAAAAGCAGTCTGCCTGAAAAATTCTCATATGTCAGATAAAGGGTTTAAACCTCAGATGGGAAAGTCACATTCCTAACAAAGCATGAACAAAACCCTTGTTCTCTTCTAGCTAAATCTTGTCAAAGTGCAAACACTGTGTTTAAATACAATATTCAGCCATACTGTTCTTGAAATATCATTTACTTGCGCTGCTTATGCCTGCACTATAGAAGTGTGATGTGACTGCTGTTTGGCATTATCAACACTTGTGCATTATGCAGTTCATGTATTTGAAAGAAGACTGACCCTTTCAAATAAATATGGTATATATTGTTCTTAAGGAACTATAGCAGTTGTGTAAATAATAAATACCTTTTTTCATAATTTGTGTCCTGTGCTGTCTTAAATATCTAGTTTGCACAACAGAGAAGCCATTGATAATCTTAATTTTGGTTTTCTGGGGTTTTTCTTTGGATTCCAGAGACATCGATTGTGCATCAGTAGTTAAGTAAGAGACTGGTATGTGCCGCTGCAGATTAGGGCAGTGGTGTTGAATAGTAAAGCGCCTAGCTGCCTGGGAAAGGAACCTTGACAGCAAATGTCAGAGTGTCAGGACAGCAGACACAAATGAGCTGTTAAGATGAGCATGTTAGGCTCCAGCTCAGTGACCTGTCAGAAAATATACAGTTTCTTATCTGCTGCTCTTCATGGTTTAGTGCCAACCTGAGCTGTGTTTTAAACCAGTAAACCAGAAACGTGATGCATAAAATCTTTGTTTTAGGTAAGTATGGAGGGTGAATTTCTGAAGTTTTGTCTCCTAGAGCTGATTTCTGAACTAGAAGGCTGACTGAAGGCGTACAGCACAGATACAATCCCTGAGGTTAGAACAGTGATCCTTTACCTAGGAAGGCTACAGTAGCATAGATACTTGAATATAGGACTGGTATACGGGTACTGGAATACCTTTCAGTTTAAAGAGCTGAAAGAAGTCAAGGCCTTGCACTTGAGTCACCTATAGAGTTTGTTATGCTAGCCAGACAGAGAAAATGGAACCAAGGGAATGTATTTAAACGTGCGCCCATACGTTTTTCCTCAAAGTTGGCGTACAAACAGAAGTTTTGCAGTGAACAAGCCATATTAATTTCTTTTGCTTTATACAAGGAACATTTAAAAAAAAAACCAACCAAACAAAAAAACCCTTTATTTTTTTAATTTCAGTGACACTGAGATTTCATCCCAGAATTTCAAAGTATTTGCTGATCTGAAGTAGATGTATACTCCCCTTTCAAATATTTTATAAGCTGCAATGGAATATGTGAGAGTATGATCTCAATGTGATGGTAGCACATTGCTGCTGCTGACAAGTATCCTGGTTTCAGCTGGGATAGAGTTAAATTTCTTTCCAGTAGCTGGTATAGTGTTGTGTTTTGGATTTAGGATGAGAATAACATTGATAACACACTGATGTTCTAGTTGTTGCTAAGTAATGTTTACACTAGTCAAGGACTTTTCAGCTTCCCATGCTCTGCCAGGTGCACAAGAAGCTGGGAGGGGGCACAGCCAAACTGGCCAAAGGGCTATTCCATACCATATGGCGTCATGCTCAGTATAGAAACTGGGGGGAGTTGGCCGGGGGGCAGCGATCGCTGCCTGGGGACTGGCTGGGCATCGGTCGGCGGGTGGTGAGCGGTTGCATCACTTGCTTTTTTCCCCCTGGGTTTTGTTCCTCTCCCTTTCTTGTTGTTTTCCTTTTCATTACAATTTTTTTTTCCCCAATTATTAAACTGTTCTTATCTCAACCCATGAGTTTTCTTACTTTTGCTCTTATGATTCTCTCCCCCATCCCACTGGGAGGGAGTGAGCGAGTGGCTGTGTGGTGCTTGGTTGCCGACTGAAGCTAAACCACAACCAGTCATTGTGTCTCTTATGACTAATGTTGTTTCTCTTATCATATTTTATGTTTGAAGGCTAGTCTTGCAATTTGGACCCCCCCCCCCCCCCAAAAAAAAAAAGAAGCCTGTATTTTACTGGCTGTCTTCTAAAAATGCTGCAGTGGTTTACTTGGCTGAGACATGACTGAGATTTATAAAATCGTGAAGCTGTAGATAAGGCAAGCGCAAAACTGATGTTCACCAAATCCCACAATACTAGAATGAGGGGTCACTCATACAAATAAGAAAGTGGGTTAAAATTAAGAGCAGCAGGTAGCAATCTCCTGGAATTTGTTGCCACAGTTTGTTGTGGAGGCAGGTGGCATCAGCAGGTTCAGAAAGGAGTTAGACAACCTCATGAGCAAGTCCATAGTCAGATGCTAAAGGGAATAGGCTAGGAAGGTCTAATATCCTTAATACAAGAATTGCAGGTGCTCAGGAAGATGAGCAGGTCACACATAGTGGCCAAGCCTGCATGCTCCCCTCTGACCACTGCTGGGGGGAACTTTGGCCAAAGCAGTGCAGCTCTCGTGTTTGTACTACGTGAGTCTTCCGGGCTATGCACACAATACGATTCTGTGGCAAACTATCAGAATTTAGTAAAACTGCAAGGATAAATGGCTACCTTTCTGCTTAGCCCCCAAATAACATATTGATTGCTCATAAGTTCAGAGGAAAACACCTCTGCTGACTTTTTGTTTCTCCTTTTTAATAGGGAAGGCAGTTTTGTCCTACTTGTATTTCCAAAGTATAGTTGAGCCTTGGGAATAACTATCAACAGCAAAGTTTAAAGCCTTGTTCCCTGTTAACATTTAGTTTCCATTTAGGTTATATTGAGGTCCCTGAGAAGTATTTGATCAATGGCTTTCACAATCTCTGTTAAAAGAAATAAGATGAAAGCATGATCAAAGAGAGGGAGTGTGTGGCTTAATTATAGAGCTCATAATTTACTGTTCTGCAAAACTCTGGAGAAGCATTAAATGGAGTCTGAAATATTCCAAATATTTTCATGCATCAGAGATGGTACTGGGAGCCCAGTACGTCAAGTATTTTGTATGTTGTTCTGTCTGATTATTCATACCAAAAGAGACAGTCCATTTAAAAATGAAGTTATTTCTGTAAGCTCTGGATATCTGACAACTCTAATGCCTCTCTGTGGCATGAATGCTCATCACTGGAGGTACATGGAATGACAGCTGAAGCTACGAACTGAACTGCAAATTCAGCTCAACAAATCCTGCTGCATGACTGTGAAATCTACAGCTCGTTGCCAATTTTTATTCCTGACTTGACATGCGACTGACAGCAAGTGGATGCCAAAGGGTTTAAGACCATTTTCCACTCTGTCTGTTCAGGATGTATTTAAGACTGATGCAAGAAGTGCTGAATACTTTCTTTCTACCAATAAGGTGAAGCCTAGGTAAAAATTGTGTTTCAGAAGGTAAAGTGTTCTCCTGATTCATTGAAGCTGTTTGAAACCAGAAATGCTGGATGAAGAGGTGTTAGAGGGCAGAACCCTCCGACGTTTCACTATTGACATGGCAGCAGTCATGGCAGGTGCTAGCCGGTATTAGTGTGGGCGACCACTGCACCCAGTGTAGGGTGGCTGATGAAGTGCTCTGGCTGGGGGATTGATGGAGAAAGATTTCAGTGAAAAAGAAATGCTGAGGGAGAGAATAACAGGACTAAAAGAGAAAAATACTGATCTATCCTGGAGAAGACAAGGTACATCTTTCCAATTTTATGAGTTTCTTGTGTAAGTAATACTAGCAATATCTTGTGACAGCCATAAGTTACCAGAGTACCATACTGACATCCGTGCTTTGAAAGGGCTCTTCACTAATCAGGACATGTTTTAGGTATAAGCAACTCAAAAGATTCAGGGTCTGGAAAAACTGCCTCATGGCGAGAGATGAACAATTTCAGTTTGGTTAGGTTTTCCTAGAGAATGGTGAAAAAAGTCTATGATGCTTTACAGTGCTAAGTTTGACTCTCCTGACTCCTGGCTTTATCTACTGGATGACACTGTCTATCTTAGACCTTTATTTCCCAGCCCAGCTGTATTATCCGCTCCAGATCCTCTACACTGCAGCTCCCCATTATCTTCTAGATCCTCAATAATCACACAAGGCCTCAACTGCACCATTCATGCATCAGCCCTTTTCTGATGGTGTTTTAGAACAGAAGATTTCAAAATGAACTATTTGTACACTGATGAGCTCTCATACATCCCTGAGCTTCCTTATTTATGCTTATTTATGAAGTTTGCTCATCTCTGATGCTGCTTTGATACTGTGAGCACTTGGATACTCATTTAGTTCTCAGGAGTCAGTGCAGAGCTTGGCATGTTTCCTCGCCGCACACAGATGCATACAATGCCATGCCATTAATTTCTGTATCTCTCCTAGCAAATAGTTTTCCCACCAATTCATTTTCTGTTAAGAAATAACAGGTACAAGTCAAAGGGAGCTTGTTCTCAAATTGCAGAATGCTCTTAGCATTACAGGTGGGGTGGTGGGCACAGCAAAGAGAAGTACATCATTAACACTTGATTGAAAGTTGGGGTTTTTTCTTTCAATTGTCTAGTTGGACTTGCACACCCACTCTGCTCACACAACACCATTTTTCAAGGCATTTATATATCAGAGAAGAGCAGCTCTTATTTTAACCGTGGCAGGGGCCAGGGTTGGCTGCAGCTCCTGTGTGCAAGGGGACTGGGTGACCTGGAGCAGAGCCTGCATGGTCACTGTTGCCCAGTGATGTCCCCTCCTTCCCTTGCAACAGCCCAGAGGATTTTGACTTTAGCATTATGAAACACTAAGGTTATTGCATCAGATTTTTAGTGACTAAATATCTTTACCTGTGGTATTAAAGCATTTGGTATTTAACAACAAGAGCCTTGTCCTTCACTATTTATGCTGCTCTTGAGAGGACAGCAAGTCAAACTCTGGATCAGAGCATCAGTCAAAGAAGTCCTAGTTCAATATAAATGCTCAAGCCAAACACCTCGACCTTCAGATTTGGTTGGAATTTTCACCTCCAGCAGTCTGAGCTAATACTTCATTCTACTCGCTGCAAGATCAGCCCCTGGATTTTGAGCTGGAACTGCCATGCTCCTTCCTGAACATAGACAGAGCCAGACAGCTGGGCATGAGTGGCTGACTCACAGGCTGTTCAGAAAAGTTGTTTAAATTGTTTCATATTGGAAGGAAATGTCCACAAGTGAATAAAAAATTTGAACAAGCTCAACTTTGACACCCAGAGTTATGTTTCTGAGCATGTTCTCATAGTAGTATTGTAATTAAAAAACCTCCTTGTCTTTGTTTTTTCCAGTGATCTAGAATTTTTCCCTCTATTTCTTAAAAGCTTCTTGGTGGGGATGTATATCATGTCTCTCAAGTTGTGCTTTATTGGCACAGTGGACTCTAAATGCTCCATAGGAGGCAGTGTGCTGTGGTATTGCAATGACTGAGTGCTTTTATGAGCTTTGTACATTATTGATGTGTTACAAGCCAAGAGCTCCACTGGTAAGCATCGAACTTTCTTCCTCAGGTGTTTTCCCTTAGTTTGAGTCATACTGGAAGAACAAATGGGGGCACAGGAAGAATAACATTAATAATTTAACAAATTCTAGCAAAGCTTTCCAAGATACCCTGCTTCCTAGGGCAAGCTGAGATGGCTCTAGAATTGTATTTTGCAAGGCTTACTGACTCCTTACCCTGCTTTCTATATTCAGTCCACATTTTATGCCATGCATGGGTATGCAACATTTGAGAGCAGTGAAAACTGCAAGCACCAGTTTAGTAGGTGAGCATGAGCAGAATTTCAAGCACATGCTTAAAGAGCAACTGATGCCAGTGTAACCTTTGGGTCCCCCTGCTGTCCTAATGATGGATATTCCTTGCATCAAGACCAAAATGAGCACATTTTTGGAAAAGTTTCAGAGATGAAAATGATAGTGATGTGTTTTTTTAAAAATCTGATTAGTCCCTTACAGATGTGTCTAGACATAACAGGTATGCTGTAAAGCCTTTTCCTATAAGAAATGGTAACAAGTCAAAAACTAAATAGTTTGTGTCTAACACTCAAAAAGAAAGAAATTCTGAGCTTCAGATACAGGTGGGTTTGTAATTACATCTCAGCAATATCTCCACCCCCAAAAATAGTAAATTAGTCAAGAAACACATTCAGAAGCTATTAAACTACTTTGTTTTGAATTTAGTGAGTAGCTGCAGCTGGAAGAAAGCAGGCAAATAATTGAAAATTCTGACTTCTTTAAACAGAAGAAAATTATTGCATTTTGTATGCGCATTTCTGCTTTAAAGTAGTCCTAA
The DNA here is from genome assembly GCF_035582795.1 of Mycteria americana. NCBI lineage: Eukaryota > Metazoa > Chordata > Aves > Ciconiiformes > Ciconiidae > Mycteria > Mycteria americana. The sequence continues at coordinate 10,686,455 of NC_134372.1, forward strand.
ATTTTAAGAGTTTAAGTAATCTAAAGTGAATTTTTTTTTCTTTAATCTGATATGATTGGTTTGGTTGGTTCACTGAAAAAAATCTCAAAACCCCCTGAAAAAATATTTACTTTAGATAGACCAAAACTGAGTAAATTTAGGTACATTTAGTTCTGCAACTAGTAAACTATTAGCATAGTTTTATGGAACTGAAATGCACCCATACAGCATTGAGATGGTATTGTTACTGATAAAACTGAATTCATGGCTTGTCACTCACTCATTACAGCAATCCCTGACCAAGTTATATGACCGTTTGTCTGGTTTTAACCTTAGAGATGCTGTAGAACAATTGTCCAGTTAAATGTATGTCACTGATGCAGAACCATTCGTTACTCTCCGGCGCGTGGAAAGATGTGTTGAAGCACGCACGCTGAGAGCCCCCCAGCTCGGTGCTGGTCCAGGAGCCTCAGCTGGGCGCTGGGAGCCCGACTGCACAGCTGGGTGTCAGAGGTGAGGGCGAGTTAGGGAGAGACCAGCAGGGAGAAACGCTTGTCCTTATCTCTGCTCACCCTGCAGTTAACCCAGCATATTGCATGCAGAGGTTACAGGCAGCCGACAAGATGAAAACATCAAAATGAGCAGTAGATCTTGTGAGATTAACATGTAAAATACCTTAATCGATATGTAGGCAACACAGGTGATTACAGACTCACAGAGTATGACTCAGTCAAGTACAGGGCACAATTCCAGAAACTATGAAAGGAAAAAAGTCACAGTATTACCTCCAAAGAAACTTGAATCAAGCCAGAGAACAGCAACAGCACTAAGTTTTCAGACTATTTAGGCAGTAAGCAGGGCAAACAGAGACTTATGGGCAAAGTTTCCAGTACTGGTCAATCTTTCACAAGGATCAGATGAACTTTACAACCCCCTCCCGCCTTGCCTTTCCAGAGGGTTGAGCAGAAGCCTTGGGCCAGGCATGGGACAAGCACTGTAGCAAAGTGCTAAAGGCTCTGAAGAAAACCAGACGGGAGTTTTTGAGCTAAAGCTTCTGCCAAAGCCAATTAACATGCAATGGCTGGATTGCACCAGCTTTACAGGAGCAGATGTCAGAGTGACCTTATCTTGCCTAGCAGACACAGCACTGGGCAGGGTGTTCATGCAGCTAAAGTGTCAGTCTCTCCAGCCCTACAACAAGGACCTAACAGCAAGTGTATTTGCCCAAACCGTTCCTTGACCCATGGATCAGTGCTGTTTCTCCTGTTCTTAAGTTGCAACAAAAGATGGGCACAACAGGACTTTCTCAAGGCAACACAGATGTGCCCTGAAAGCAATGGAGCAAGGCTGGAGGTGTATCCACAGGTCCCTGCTGTCCTACCTCCCTTAAGCCCCTGCTCATGCTGCAGAGATACAATAGCTGGGTAGAGTAGTCCATACCCACAGTCATGTCCTAAAGCAGAGTGCCATGGACACCCATCTCCCCATAACCATCACGTCTGCTTTCATCCCCATGTCTAGTGTCTGAGACCTTCTCCTATTGCTAGAGAAAGGCCACAGCCACAAAACCCCTAGGGCTGATCTTCAGGAAAGCTTCTGCTCTTTTTGATTCCCAGCCTCAGTGTTGGGTGCAGCCACTCACTCTTTACCTACAACACAGGAAATCCAGCAAAACCCTTTGGGGTCACCGCTGCCTGGGAGGGCATAGAGACCCTCTGACTGCCCCAAGAAGCCCAGCTTTCCTGCTTGCTGGCACAGTGCTTTACCCCAAGGCTGCTCCTCTATCCCAGACAACCTCTCATTGACCCCATACCGGTCCCTAAACCCCACACTCCCTCTTTTTAAACAAAGCCCCATGGTCTTCTCTGGTTCTCATATTTCCATCACCTTTCCAGCAGCAGTGACAGAGCCATGGCACAGCAGGGAAGCTCAAGTGCTTTTCACTTCATTCTCATTAACAAAGCACCATCACGAAAGACTATTCATTTGCTAAGAGCAGGGGTTAAGGCTCACCTCTAATTACACCTTGTCATGCCTCCTGTCTCAACAACATGGATCTGCCATCAAGGGGAGGTGAGGTTTGGCTGGTCAAAGCTGAGTGTCTGAACTGCATACAAGTTGGCTCAGCTAACCTTCACTGCCCCACAAGAGACTCAGCATACTGAATTTAACTTTATGCAAGAAGTATCAAGGTTCCCCAATCTATTTGGGGATAGAAATGCTTTCACATTTTCTGTAGCATGAAGGTATGTGCAGCTGTGCCAGTGCTTTCCTCTCCAGGTTTAGCTGATAAAACAGCTTTTCCACTCCAAGGGTTGTCTGTACACCCACATAAATAGCTCTCCCCACCATGGTATGTGTGGCTTTATCTGCTCGTTACATTCTCCTTTATCCCTGTCCTATGTTGACTTCCATTTTCCAGAAAGGGGAAGGAAATTAATACTTCCTCCATAATACATTTTCCCACAAGATCATAATAAAAATCAAATTAACAAGCAGGACATGAACTGCATATTACAGGACAGTAACCATTATTATCTTTGCTATAGAGGCTCCCTGCCACCCCTCAACCCCCCCCAACCTACTCTGTGACAGCAACAGCAGCACAGCTCCCCAGCAGCCATCCCAGCTGTGCTGCTGTCTCTCTGCCAAGGGAGCTCCTCAGTGTCTGCTGCGGGGGCCTGCTGCAAAGTCCTAGTTTTAAAAACCTATCAGATACAGCTATTGTTACAGTGAAGTCAACAGTAAAACCCTGGCATTACAAACCCAAGTCCTGGTGTCACCAGCCGTGACTAGTACAGTCCTAGGTAAAGAGCAGGGTCACCCCACTGCTCCTCACGGCTGGACTGCGCAGCCTGCTCACAAGGGCTGGAAAGCTCCCTGGTCTTCAGCACTGCTAAAGTACCAACAGTTCCTGCTGACATTCGTTCAATACCTCCTCACGTACCCAGGGATAGAGTTCTGTACCCAGACAGAAGGAACAGGAGCTACCTTCTCTCACTGACTCTTCAGATAGCTACTTGATTGCCTGCTGTCAGGTTTCCAAATAAACACGACTGACTCCCCTACGGCTCCAGGATGAGCTCCCCAGACACGCGTAGTCTTCTTACAAAAAGAGTGACTGCGGTCTCTGTGGAGGGGACATGAATGGTTTCTTCTGCCACCACCCCAGTCTCCCTGCCCTTCTCTGTACATGCCCATCTGATGCCTTATGCTGCATACTCTGGAACAGAGACCGTTCCCTAGAGTGCAGCGCTGGGGCTGGCAATCAGTTATCACAACAGACACATTTTTTTTGGAGCAGTGAGCAGATATCCATGCACCTGAAATTTCTTGTTAAAAACAGGCTGTGAGTAGTTGTTACCTGCCCCAGGAGTGCCAGCAGGGATGGCAGAGCTCAGCAAAACAGGGAGGAACAGGCACATGCACCTGCAAAAGCCCCTGGTTTAATTTGTGAGGTTTTCCCCACACACAAAGCGCCAAAGCGGAGATACAGAACCTGTTACATCAAAGACCCCTAAGCTCCCTGCCGGGGTGCAGGGCTGATGCCAACAGGAGGGCTGCAACAGTGGCCCAGCTGGAGCAACTGGAGGAGTGGAGCCCTGCCGAGGCAGGAATAAGGGCCCTTATCAGAGCTTGGCCACAGGATCACATTTTTGTCTCAGCACCTGTGACATCTGTCATGCTCCTGGAGCTACCAGGTGAATGTTTGCATGTCATGACCTAGGGCTAATCAGACTTGCAAACAAAACAAGGACTGGGATTTAGTCCACTGGAAATGTTTGTCCCCTGCAATGAACATCAGGCTGATTTTTCAAACAAGCTTGTTCTTCTGCCTTTGAGTTCTCAGCCTTCTCCTTGAATCATGATTTGACCTCATATTAGAGGGGCTTAAACTATACATATATATATATTTTAGGAAGGTAGAAGTTAGGTCTCACCTAATGATCACACTCCAGGAGCTGGGGCTTTACAAAAAAGCCCATAGCAAGAATCACAACCTGGTGGCCAGAAGCTCAAAGCTGAACTGTGCTGAAGAGACATGGCACCACCGATAAAACCATCCGGTCTGTGGCAGCATCCAGTGTCCGTCCTTGGTACTGCACTCTCCCACCTTCCACCGCTCTGCAATTTGCTCACAAGAGGAGGCACATCATCATCCTGCCAGGCCTCGGAGAGACAACACCAAGGCTTAGACCATCCCAGAGGGTTAGCAGGTGCTGCACAGGCCACCAAGACACAATAGCAAACAGCAGAGCACCCTCAGCAGCAGAAGGTCCTCCGAGACCCTGTTAGGGCAGAGGGGGGCTTGCACCAACTCTGCAGCTGTGCTGTGCCATAGCTACTCAGATACAAGGGTAAGCAATGGCTTTCTCCTTTGTCACAGCATTAACAGAGGGAAAGAGCTTCACAGAGGCAGAGCCCAAGCTTCAGCTGGGTTCAGTGAAAAGCTGAGCAAGCATGTCACGCCTGGAGTCCCACCACTGATGCTAAATCTCAGTATTTGCATCCAGCAACAGCATAGCTGGAAAGCTCTCCCCAAATCCTAGAGGTACAAATCCCGGCTCATCTCAGCTGCTTTTCTCTGCCCCCAGACTTCTTCCTCCAGTGTCTGCAGGAGCAGTGAGCAATACCTTGGGGAAGACAGCAGTCTGAGCAGTCTCAGGCCAAGGAAATAATTGATTAGAGCTACCTTTTATCTATTATATCAAGAGGACATTCTGAGACTGCGCCCTGTGCCTGCGCTCTTTGATGAGAGGTGATGGGCCCTGCAGGAGCACAAGAAACTTGTTCAGAACACCCTGGCCCAACAGTGTTCTCAGGAGAGGGGGAGAATCGCTGCCATGAGGGAGAGCCCAGGCACAAGTAACAAACAGAAACAATTTACTAGGACAGCTCACAGTGCCAGTGCCTCCCTGCCCTGCCTGCATGGATCTCTGTCAGTGTAATTCATTGCAAGAACAGCTGTTGGGCTCAGCAAAAATAGGCTAATACAGACACCCATCCTGAAAACAGGATGGGTGCTGCAGTCTCAGGAAGTTGAGTCTCTGGGGGTGAATAACTTTACCGCTGTTAGTGCACAGCTCTGCTGTCAGCACCTCTAATTTTAAGCAAGACTTCAACCAGTAAAATCAGCTCTGTGGCTGGGTCATGCCCCTGCAGAGCAGTAGGGCCACAAGATGGCATTTTGCTCATTTTAGCAGAGGTGACTTGCTCCCAAAGGTTGGCACAAAGAGGACATTAGGGCCCCTCTCCGGCAAGACCAGCGCAGCATCCCCAGCCGGGGCCGGTCCGGCTCCCCCGGGCACCCGCGCCTCTCCTGGCCTGTGCCCAGCGGTCACAAGAGGGAGCCCGATGCCCGGGAACCAGCAGCAGCCGCGCAGCGACAGCCGCTCCTCCGGGCAGGGATGCGGCGGGCAGCAGTGTCCCCGCCTGGGACAGGGGGGCCTTCTGCGGCCCCTCCTAGCGCCTTTCTAACGGGTCGTCATCGCCAGACAAAACTGGAGCATCCGCTTGCGGGTTGTAACTGTGAATAAGGATTAAGGGTATGTCTAGAAACGGAAGATGACAAGAGGATGCATTTACAGGGCAGGGCCCGGGCAGCTGATGGTTTTATCACCGGTGACTCCACAAAATCACCATCTCAAAGAAAGGCATGACATTCTTTGGGAAGAAGGCCAGAAGTATCACAGCCAGCCCTTGCCACGATACTGACATTTTGGTTCACTCCCAATTAATTGAGCAATTTTAGCTCAGGAAGAGAAGCACTGCACCGCCACTTTTCTCACATCCCTGGGAAACCGTTACTCCACAAGCTGGGTACCAGGCCCAACCCTGCTACAAGCACTGAAGCTGTTGCTTGGGGCCAGCCTCAGGTTGGTCAGGGCATCCCTCCAGGCCCAGCAGAAGCTCAGTTTTGACCTCATCTTTCAAGTCCTGATTGAGACTCTGCCAAAGCCCTGCTTACTCGAGAGACCCGAGGAGCTGACCTTATTGAAGCTCTTGCCCCTCACTGCCTCATGGGCATCAAGGCCAAAGAGGTCTCTTGGAGCACCATCTCATCCCTGGAACTTTAAAACAAACAACTCTGTGTGGTACCTGCCTTTCTATATGGATATATCTCATGCCTCCCTTATTCTCCCTTTACGTATTGTGGCAACCTTTGTCTCCCACAGGCATTTTACAAGCCTTCCCCAGCATTTTTAGAGCAGCCTTATAAGACACCAAGACCAACCACAATTACTGCAGCTACTTCCATGAGAAGCTCCTAAACCACACTACTTATTTCAGGGGGGGGAAAAAATGAACCAAAACACCAAACAATCACCAAAACTCACACCACAAAGCAAACCCCTCACCTTCTCTTCACTCTGGAATCAGTAAAAACAGCTAAATGCTTCTCCTGGGCTCCTATTTAAGTCTTTCAACTGTGATGGGAATGGGAGGAACTGTCAGCTGATTCCCAGCATCTGGGAGCTGTTTCACCCCAGAGCAGGCTCAGGTGCTCTCTAATCCTTAAAGGACCCAACACACACTGACACCCTCCTGGCTGCTCCCTGCAACTGTCATCATCTACATCTTTTCAGTCCCCTGCAATACTCCTACAGTTCTCCTACCTATTCCCCAAACAATCCTTTTCCTTGTTGTTGCAGCTCAGCCTTCCCTTCTGTGTTCAGTTTTGGGCCCCACTCCAATACAGAACGGCATTGAAAAACTGGAGAAAGTTCAGTGAAGAGCCACCAAGAGAGCTGGGGGCTGGAGCATTTGCCCTGTGAGAAGAGGTGGCGGGAGGTGGGCTTGTTCAGCCTGGTGAGAAGAAGGCTTCAGGGGGACATAAGAGCAGCCTGCTAGTTAACAAGCAGGTTACTGAGCAGACGGAGCTAGGCTCCTCATGGCGGTGCATGGCTTGGAGATGAGGCAGTTGAAAGAAAAGAGGTTGAAACAAGATCCAAGGAAAAATTTCTTTGCCATGATGACAGCCAAACCCTGGAACAGGTAGCCCAGGGAGATCATACATTCTCCACCCTTGGAGGTATTCAATGCTAGACTGGATAAAGCTCTGAGCAATGTGATATGGCCTCAGAACTGACCATGCCATGAGCAGGAGGTTGGGCCAAAGTCCCTTCCAACCTGATCCAGCCTGCCTTTTCTTAGGGAAAAGAGGGTGAACCGAAATCAAGGAGTCATAGAAGGGTTTGGATTGGAAGGGACCTTAAAGATCATCTGGTTCCAACCCCTCTGCCATGGGCAGGGACACTTTCTGCTAGACCAAGTTGCCCAAAGAGCCATCCAACCTGGCCTTGAACACTTCCAGGGATGGAGCATCCACAACTTCTCTGGGCAACCTGTTCCAGTGCCTCACCACCCTCATAGTGAAGAAGTTCTTCCTTATATCTAATCTAAATCTACCCTCTTTCAGTTTAAAGCCATTACCCCTTGTCCTATCACTACATGCCCTTGTAAAAAGTCCCTCTCCAGCTTTCTTATAGGCCCCCTTTAGGTACCGGGAAGCTGCTATAAGGTCTCCCTGGAGCCTTCTCTTCTCCAGGCTGAACAACCCCAACTCTCTCAGCCTGTCTTCATAGGAGAGGTGCTCCAGCCCTCTGATTATCCTCATTGCCCTCCTCTGGACTCGCTCCAACAGGTCCATGTCTTTCCTGTACCGAGGGTTCCAGAGCTGAACGCAGTACCCCAGGTGGGGTCTCACGAGAGAGGAGTAGAGGGGGACAATCACCTCCTTCGACCTGCTGGTCATGCTTCTTTTGATGTAGCTGAGGATACGGTTGGCTTTCTGGGCTGCAAGTGCACATTGCTGGGTCACGTTGAGCTTCTCATCAACCAACACCCCCAAGTCCTTCTCCTCAGGGCTGCTCTCAATCCATTCTCTGCCCAGCCTGTATTTGTGCTTGGGATTGCCCCAACCCATGGGCAGGACCTTGCACTTGGCCTTGTTGAACCTCATGAGGTTCGCACGGGCCCACCTCTCAAGCCTGTCAAGGTCCCTCTGGATGGCATCCCTTCCCTCCAGTGTGTCGACCACACCACACAGCTTGGTGTCATGAGCAAACTTGCTGAGGGTGCACTCAATCCCACTGTCCATGTCGCCAACAAAGATATTAAACAGTGCTGGTCCCAATACTGACCCCTGAGGAATGCCACTTGTCACTAGGCTCCACTTGGACATCGAGCCATTCACCGCAGCTCCTTGAGTGTGACCATCCAGCCAATTCCTTATCCACCGAGTGGTCCATCCATCAAACCCATGCCTCTCCAATTTAGAGACAAGGATGTCATGCGGGACAGTGTCAAATGCTTTGCACAAGACGAGGTAGATGATGTCAGTTGCTCTTCCCTTACCCACCAACGCTGTAACCCTGTCGTAGAAGGCCACCAAATTTGTCAGGCATGATTTGCCCTTAGTGAAGCCATGATGGCTGTCACCAATCATCACCTTATTTTCCATGTGCCTTAGCATAGTTTCCAGGAGGATCTGCCTCATGGTCTTGCCAGGCGCAGAAGTGAGACTGACTGGCCTGTAGTTCCCCGGGTCTTCCTTTTTTCCCTTTTTAAAAATGGGGGTTATGTTTCCCGTTTTCCAGTCAGTGGGAATTTCACCAGACTGCCATGACTTCTCAAACATGATGGATAGTGGCTTAGCAACTTCATCCACCAGTTCCCTCAGGACCTGCAGATGCTTCTCATCAGGTCCCATGGACTTGTGCACCTTCAGGTTCCTTAGATGGTCTCAAACCTGGTCCTCTCCTACAGTGCGTGGTTCTTCATTCTCCCAGTCCCTGCCTTTGCCTTCTGCAACTTGGGCAGTGTGGCTTGAGTGCTTGCCAGTGAAGACTGAGGCAAAAAAGTCATTGAGTACCACAGCCTTCTCCATATTCCAGGTAACCAGGTCTCCTGTTTCCTTCTGGAGAGGGCCCACATTTTCCCTAGTCTTCCTTTTATCACCGAAGTACCTATAGAAGCTTTTCTTGTTGCCCTTGACGTCCCTGGCCAGATTTAATTCTATCAGGGCTTTAGCTTTCCTAACCTGATCCCTGGCTGCTCGGACAATTTCTCTGTATTCCTCCCAGGCTACCTGCCCTTGCTTCCACTCTCTGTAGGCTTCCTTTTTGTGTTCGAGTTTGTCCAGGAGCTCCTTGTTCATCCATGCAGGCTTCCTGGCGTTTTTGCCTGACTTCCTCTTTGTTGGGATGCATCGCTCCTGAACTTGGAGGAGGTGATCCTTGAATATTAACCAGCTTTCTTGGGCCCCTCTTCCCTCCAGGGCTTTATCCCATGGTACTTTACCAAGCAGATCCCTGAAGAGGCCAAAGTCTGCTCTCCTGAAGTCCAGGGTAGTGAGCTTGCTGTGCACCCCCCTTGGTACTTTAAGGATCTTGAACTCCACCATTTCATGGTCACTGCAGCCAAGGCTGCCCCTGAGCTTCACATTCCCCACCAGCCCCCCCTTGTTGGTGAGAACAAGGTCCAGCATAGCACCTCTCCTTGTTGGCTCCTCTATCACTTGGAGAAGGAAGTTATCATCAACGCATTCCAGGAACCTCCCGGATTGCTTATGCCCCGCTGTCTTGTCCCTCCAACAGGTATCGGGGTGGTTGAAGTCCCCCGTGAGGACCAGGGCTTGTGAACGTGAGGCTGCTCTTATCTGTCTGTAGAGGGCCTAATCCCTTCGATCTTCCTGGTCGCGTGGCCTGTAGCAGACCCCCACTATAATGTCACCTGTCCCTGCCCTCCCTTTAATCCTGACCCATAAGCTCTCCATGCACCCATAAGTGCTCCATGCACTCCAGCTGGTCATTGACATAATAACATAATAACATAACAACATAATAACATTGAAATGATAACCAAGTCCAGAGCTTCCTCCCCAGCCAGGCTGTGGGAACCCTGCAGTCAGCACCACCACCCTAGGATCATCCCATGGCAGCTAGAAAAGCCTTGTCAAACGCTGTGAATGTCAAGGGAAAAAAGTAGGACAAAGGATTCAACTGAGTTGCGACAGTAACACGTGCCCATGCTGGGGGAGGAGGAGGAAGCGGTGGAGCACACAAATTAAATGGGCCAAGAGCCTGGACACGATAATCTATCAGCTGCATCACCAGCAGAGTGAAGCTGTGAGATGGAAATACATCCTTCCCCTCTGCCATGTGCATAGCCCGGTCACAGGAGGGTGCTCAGCTGTGAGCAACAGCTTCCTTTCAGTAAGAGCAACCATGCACAAATTTAACTCGCCCATTATTTTAACTGCTGAGGGGGACTGAGTGAGATGCAGGGAGCACAGGGCCCTCGTTCTGCTGCAAGGGGCAGGTCTTGGCAGCAGCCGAGATGCTGGGGCAGCTCCCACCCCAGCCTCTGCCCTGTAGCTGAGGTCCCTTCCTCCCCAGGGAGAGAAAAAGCTGTGAAGATGCTCATGTTATCTAACAGAAGAGAGATCTCAAATGTATCATGACTCACTCACCTTTCAAAGCTGTCAAAAAAAAATCCCCAAAACCCAACACTTCTTAAAAGGTGGAGGAAGGAAATCAAAGGAAAAGTAGTGGCTGAAGGTTTGGTTTCTGGTTTGGTACGTGTGCGGGAAGGCAGCCAGACACAGACGGGAGCTCAGTCTGGACAGGCTGTGGCCACAGCCCACTCCTACCCTGTTCCTGGCATCCATCCATCAGCCCTGCTGGGAAGGCGAGCACAGCGCTCTGAAACCAAGAGTGAATGGACCCGGCACCAGCAAAGCATCGCTGCCGTCTCGGTTAGCCGGGGTGATGTGCCCGCTCAGCCAGAAGGACGGACTGCGACAGAAGCCATTCGCTTGGTGTAGTGCTGCCTCTCTTGGCCTCTCCTGGGGAGGAAGTTTTGGGAAGTTTCCCCAACTGGGGGAAATAATCTCCTCAAAGGAGATGACTCCCATTCTCCATTCCCCTGGCACAGGTGGAGGAGATGGTACTTGGGTCTGTATAGCTAGAGAGGTGTTTTTATTTGCTATTTGCACTGAAAGTTTCTGTTCTCTTGTGATCTGTCCTTGTTATCTCATCCTCCAGATTAGAAAGGATTAGATACTGGAATATGCCGTGAGATTTTTGGAGTCACTGAGGGCCATCTCAGGCGTAAAGATGTCCCTGTCTCATTAAAAAGTCGCTTTCCATCTTAAAAATGGGGTGGTTTTGCTCCTGTGCTCTGAATATGGTGCTGGTCCAGAGCCACACAATGCAATAGGATCATCACAGGATAACTCAGGTAGGGGAGGAGGAGAGGACATGCGGAGGTCATCCTGCTCCAAGCAGGAGGATTGATGAGGAAGGTCCTCCCACTTTCCCAACATGTCCTTCGTGACCACTTGTCTTTGTGCAGGATGTGCTTCTTGCTCCCCTCAATCTTATCCATGTTCTGGATGTCTTGTTGTTGAGTTTACTAACGTAACATCTGAATTTCAAACCAAACAAGTGCACTTTCCCAGGCTGTACAACCTGGGACACAGAGAGCGTTAGTCTACTTCCAATAAGAGGTGGCAGATTTTGCAAGACTCCAGTAAATTGGGATGGGAAAAATATCAGGATCAAAGACAGCTGGTCTGAGAGAAGCTCCAAACCAGCCAATGCGGAGTTTTGCCTGTGCGGTTCAACCGCTGGCTGGCTGCCGCCTGCACGCTGCCTGTAAAGTTACCAAATGACAAAGGATTTGCCAGAACTGGCATCGCAAATGTGAATTACCAGAAGAGAAGCCAGCTTTAGGTGTGCTGAGCACATTGCTAAGTCCTCTCTGTTTAGGCATTGCGCCCCAATTGAGTTCAAAGCGTGGATTGTGGCAATGATAGGCAAACACTCAAGCTCTGTCCAAACAAGGTCCAGAGGTTTAGATGCTCAGCATTTAGGTGCTTGCAAAATATGTTGACCCCTGAGGCTCATGATAAAATCTAAAGCTCTCTTTGAAAGTTAAGTGTTTAACATGAAGGAGCTGGTGTCCCATTGATCTGCTGCCAATGTTTTAACAAGGGGATGCCACAAGTATTTCCCTGTGTGAATTTTGCACAGTGAATGGGGAGAGACTATAGAATTCATTTTCTCATGTTTGCACAAAGAAGGATTTTCCAGTCAGCATCAAGAAGAGAGAGGGCAGCAGTGTGAAAGGTAAAGAAAAGAATAATGTCTATGTGCATTAAAAATTGTAAATAAATAGAAATCCTTGTGCCTATAAAATCAAGGTCTGTGTATGATTCAGGGAGAGTTTATCCTAGAAGCGGGGAGAGGAAGCCCACAGCTCTTCTCCTCCAGGGAATATTTTTTTTTATTATTGACACTTCAGACAATCTGGTGCTCTTCTAAATATAATTTTATTAGCATGAGAAGCCACTTGGCAGCAGGAAACTAATGCTGGTGAGTTCACAGTTTTCAAGACAAAGCGTTCTCTCAGAACAAAGAGACTGATTTGGAAAGAAGAGCCTCGCAGCTTCTGCCTAAAACCAGCCTCCACCTGCCATCTTCTTGTTGCAGGCTTAAATGGAGCAATATTCCCTAGCCTCAGCTTGTTTGTCTCTGGTTTCCAAAGGAGATGAGGCATATGCAGTCACGCTGTTCACCAGCTCTCCTGTCACCCTCCCACAATAACCTCCGAGAGAGGAAGGAACATGTCTATGGAGGCTGGGTAAAGAATAAGGCACCCGCTGTCACCCACCCCCTGGGATGGGGAAAATTGGGCAGGAGCCCACAAGAGGTTGCGCTGCTTGGCTGCCTGGCAGGCATGGATCAATTTGTCAGGCAGGACGGGGACTGAAGAGCTATGGCTGCTGGGGACGGGAGGACACAGCCCACAGGAGCTGTGGGAATCACCGCTCCAGCGCAGGGAGCGCCTTGCTTCCCGGGAGGAGGGTGATGTAATAGCACAGTATAGCGAAGCCATGCGTTAGGCTCTAGCACGGCTGTATCAAAGCGCTTTTCTGGGTATTATGGAAAAAGGAATCCAGCCAAAGAATCGTGCTGAGTTTTATTTTATTGAGCAGAGACGACAGAGATGAGGACAAGCTGCTCCAGTGTCCATGCACAGGAGTCTGCAGCCATTGCTGACGGGGGCTCAGCTGTTGCTGCTTGGTGACAGTGAGGATTCAGCATTTCCCCAGGTGCTTCAATCTTATTTTCCCTCCACTTCTCCTGCAAAAGGAGCAAGACAGACTTAGACAAAGCAGTGTATGACAGACACACCAGTGTGGGACAAGGAGCTCATCTGTCCAAACAGGACCATTTGTCTCATGCATGGTAGTGTACCCTGGTGCCTCACAGGGAACAACAAGCCATTTTATCCTCTCCTTGCTCTTCTCTGGTTTCCCCTAGGGTAAGGCAGCCTTGAGTGTGCACCAAATGTTAAGGACTGCTAAGGAAAAACCCATGGTTTGCAAACACATTCAGTCCAGGGGTGCTGGCTCCTATTGCATCTCCTTTAAAAGGTGGCAGAGCTCAGGAAAAGGAGAAACTCAGGTTCTTCCTCTGAGATTTTGTGTCTTATTCCACAAAGTCTGTTCAGACTTTTCAGGAATAATTTGGCACGGCTGAGCTCCTGCATTCCTCCAGACACTTCTCAGTATCCAGAAGTGTGGGCAGTGATAGTTGCAGCCTGTGGCATATAGTGGGAAACGTGCATCAATTTAGTGCGTGCAGAAGGTACAGGCAGGATGCAATTGCCTCCCAGGCCCCGTGCTGCCTCTCGGTGTGGCAACCAGCAGCATGCAAGGCCTAGAAATAAATTAAAATTAACTTGCTCACACAGCTCCGTTCCAAGGAGGAAATATTCGACTTGGCACAATTCAGGGGCTGGTCCATACAAGAGGAGCAGCCTGGATGCAGGGCCTCCCCTCCATGAAGAACATCGGTACATATGTGGCAATGGAGCCAACTCTCTCTGTTATTTCAAGCCCCTCTACTTTTACTTACAGCACTGCCTTGCAGAAGGCACACTTGTTTCCGTACGTGATGCCATCCGTGCCGCAGTGAGGGTTGGACTCCCTCGTGCAGTACACACTTCTGTTTACAAACTCCCTACAAATCTGCAAAAGGAATAAAAAAACCAACCTTTCAGGACTCCCATACTCTTTCTTTCACTTTCCAAATTGGAATCAAGGTCACTAATATAATGTTTTTTCTGACAAGAGGACTAAAGAGGCAGCGATGACACTGCCTGTTCACTGAAAGAAAAAGCCCTGTCAGAAATGAGCAGAAGCAGTGTTTCAGGGGAATTTTTGCTCCATGTTTGAGGAGGGAAATTGTAGTCACCTGGGAGAAGTGTTGATCTCCCGAAGACACGGGTGGATTAGCCTAGGCATGTAGGAGAAGAGTCAGCACTGATGCTCTTTCAGGCATTTGGCGCCAAGTTAGCTCACTGTTGCATGGCTTCACGCATCTTGCGAAACTGTACACTCAGTTTGGTGCTTGCTGAGCTTTCTGCCTTCCCAGCGGAAGGAGGAGAACCCCATAGTCTATGGGGAATTAAAAATGGTGTCCAGGAAATGTACATCTCTGGACAAGTCCCAGTGATGGACCTTGTTTGGGGGAATAAAACACTCTGAATAGTCCATTTGTTTCATGAGAAGATTGGATAGTGGAGCAAAGTGGACAAAAGTGGTGCTGCGTACGAACACAACCCTGTGCAAGCACCCTGGACCTAATCATGGGAAGCATTTGCTAAACCAACCATCCATTTCCCTGGTCTACTCGCTAATGTGGCCACACTACAATGTGATCCCCTGTACAATGGAGAACTCCCCAAAGTGTTGGGACATCTTGGAAGGACCCACCTGCTCCCAGCAGACATTAAAAACTGTTTACCATGCACCAAGATCTTGGTTACAAAACCATTCCTCTAGAAAATGCAGATTCAGTAAGAAGAAACAGCTGCACTAACCTCTTCAATGTCTTGACCTGCTACATCTGGAATAAAAAAAAAACAACAACAAAAAAACAGAGATTTTACACATCAGCATTATTTTCTGATAGAGGCTGAGCTAAAGTCACAAACCCTTTATGCGAACCACAGTGAAACATACACCAGGTTTTTCCTACTCTGTCATCCTGTGCAGCGGAGGAGGGGGCAGGAAATACATTATCTGAATTGCTTTTTAGTATTTTGCTTTTTTGAAAAATGTTACTAAAATACCATGCAATCAGTCAGTCAGCTGCTAACTGCACCTCAGACACATAACCCAATCTCCTGGAAGGCAGCCACTCCCGGGGAAGCGAGCTGCCATATCGGATCTGGAGCCACGCTCAACAGAGATTTTAAAGGTATATTGACTTTTAAGGCTTTTAGGCTCCTGCACCTCTGAACAGCGAAAATGGCTGGTACTGCTAACAAGAGTGTACTGTGGAGAAGGAGAAGGAGACCCCGTGGTCACCTTTACAGCCATCCTCAGCACGGCACAGCCCAGAGACTCTCCCAGAACAACTTCATCCCGGGCGAGGTACAAAGAGACATCATGGGGTGATACAGAGCAGAACAGGCAGTGCCGGTCAGTAAGAGCACAAAAATACCCACTGAAACCACAGGCTCTGGGCTTGAAGGTAATCAGTCCATCCTCTTTGTATTTCTTCGCTGCAGACTGCAGTCAGGCGCGTAGGTTGAATCATAGCTGCGGGACAGGGCAACCCTGCGATGTCTCTAAGGGGGAGCCTGACACTCAAGGGTGGATTGAATGCAGATTTGCAGAATCTGGGTCACAACACTGTAGGACAAATACCCAGCATCTCGCATGGCAGTGGGGCAGCAGAGGTTCGGAGGCGAGGCTGTACCTGCTGGGTCGGTGGGGTCACTGCCAGCTGTGATGCTGCTCAGGTGGCTCTGAGGAGGCACCTCCTGGGGCAGGAGATGGGAGGACCTTGTCCCACCCTTGGGCCCCCACACATTGGAAATTCCACCCAACCCTCAGTCAGCTAGACCATCATCCATCAACCCACCCTACTTCTTCTGCCAATTATATTGCCCTTCGGTGTTTTATCCCTGGCACTGGTGTGTTTATCATGTCCTCAGGTTAGGCTAGGCTGCCTTAATTGTAAAGTCATTGTTATGGCTGTCTGCATATTATTTACAAAATAGCTCATTAGGTAGTTTTTATAAATGTTACATGCAGCTATGCAAGACTTTGTGATGATGTCTCTTGACATTTGTTTATTTTATAGGAGATCACAGAGTTTGCTGCTATTCTGCCCGGCCTTGGAAGGAAGCTTCAGCACTCTGACGGAACCCAGTCCCAATTAAGACTCAATTAGAGACAGATGAATATTTCATAATGAATAATGTGTACAGGGTAATTCACCTCTTTTCTCCATGCACAGCTTGCAATTTTCTCAAGTGAATTCTTTATTCAAATTATTCACAGAAAAACAAGTATAAATAATTCTTGTTCTGCTTATTCCTCAATAACTGTCACCACAAACTTTCCAGAGCTGGGTCAGCTGGACACAAGCTATTGATAACACTGACATGGCCTATATGTTCAAAAATCATCACTCAGCTTCCCTAGATCATCAGAGAGATGTGTAAATCTCCAGATAAATAAATGCTGGATCCTTTTAATTTGCCCTCTTTGTTCTGACTCCTTGAGGACATTTGAATTTAATTTTCAAGCTTTTCTCTGCAACATAAATGAAAGCCAAAACTTTCATCTAATTACGTTTCCACATCTCCAAGGAGAACACCAAATACCAAGATGCTTAGGATCAAAACAAGAGCTGATGACCCTGAGGAGAGTGAGTTTCTTCTCTAACTGGTTCAGCAAAACTCTCCAGCGAACATTTGTACCAAAAATTCCTAATTACACTCTGTACACTTTGGTATGTTTGCTGAAGGAGCCACTTAGAATTTGCTCGCTCTGCCTCCCAGTGACACCTCCGCTGCGTTATTCACTGCAGAGGCACATGAGGAGTGGAAATATGTTACACAAGTGAACAAGTCCTGCAGACATTTTCTACTTGCTCAGCTTTATCTTCAAGCCTGTCATCTGGCGATCAAGGCTCTCCAAAGTTTGCTGTTGTCAGGAAAGGTTTTGGTTTTTTTTTTCCTAGGCTAGGGAAAAGATCACTTACCCGAGAAGAAAGAGAGCAGCAGCAGGCTGAGAAGCACTAAGGCACCTGTTGCCTTCATGCTGCAGGTAGCTCTAGTCCAAGCCAAGCGATCTGTGCGGGAGGTGTTGTCTCAGCACCGGAGCCCACAGTATGCACACAGACCTGCCTTTCTGTGTATTTATGTGCCCATCCGTAGCTGTCCTCGTTCCCCACCTTAATTGTGAGAACTTCTCCACTTCATTTCTAAAGCCATTATTGGTCCTGGCCGTGTTTATGGTGCTTTAGGAATGCTGCCCTGTCCACATCAAACCTAGAAAGGACTAATTATATGAGTGATAGACTCAGGCTTGTAATATCTTTTTTTTTTTTTTTTTTCTAAATAGTCACAGGATTCTCACAAGGGTGAATTTTCAAAGCGGTGATTCATCGGGGAAGCTGGTAATTTTCATTCTCTGGGCCCTCGCTGAATGCCAGCTCCAAGGCTTTGAGTGCGGCGTTATGACACTCACTAGACGTTACAAAATAAATCACAGCATGAGAATGTGTTGTCTGTGAAACCAATTATACGTTGTTCCCTGGCTATTTTTGAGGATGGTTCTAAATTTGTTGGGTTGGGGTGGAGAAGCGCTCCGATGTGACATGCTCTCATAGCTGTGTGCACAGTCCCAGATAGGACTGCTGACTCTCCTCCCTGAACTTTTTAAACTCTAGCTGTCAATGTTTGCCAGTTTTTCACATTCACAAACATATGTTAGGGCTCCGCTCCCACAGCAAGTGGCAATGAAGGGAATTCGATGGGGAATTGGGGACTTAAGCTCTATTTCCAGCTGAGTCTGTGCAAGGGTTTGTGTTCAGCTGCACGATTTTCAAAATATCTATTCAGATAAGAATACCTTAAAATTTTAGTATGCCTTCCCAAGGAGACAAGGGTTAGGAGAGCAACGCGTATAGATATATCCATTTATTAGTTCCCCCAGTAAATTTTGAATCTGCAACTAGTTCCAACCAAATTTGACATAGGAGTGAAAAAAAAAAAATACAGTTTTATACATTTTTCTAGCAACAGAGGAAAGATGCTACTAACGTCCTCAGCCAGCAAGGGAGAGAGTTTCTGCAGGAGAGCAATGTTATGAATGCCCTACATCTGGGGAAGCATTAGAGTTTGCAGCCTGCTAGACATCTTAAAATCCACACAGCAGAGAAACCATGACTGACAGGTGAATTCTCAGATGTCTATTAAGGGTGAGCTCACGACGCAGCCTCTCATATAATTTAGTTATCAAGTCAGTCAGCCGCAGCGCCGTTCAAAATCACGCTTAGTTCTGCCACTCGCAGCACTACTTGTTCGCCTTTTCTGGTTTCATTCGTCACTGCTCACAACCACAGCCTTAATGCCTCAGTCCTCTACCCAAACATTTCGGTTGCTGCAGCATAACTGACTGGCTAAAGCCTTAGCAAATGTACCGCAGGGACCAATCCCTTCTGGGCTGAGGAGAGGAAGAGACTAAATTACCAACCAGGTGATTATCATTATTACCTGTTTCCACTTCTTTATAACATCTGAAACAGGCCACTTGCTGGCATAGGTGAGGGAAGTCTTCTGTCCTTCTGACTTTGCTGAAAATCAGGGATGGAAGAAGGGCACCTGGACCTTGCTTTGCAGTCGAAGGGGTGTAGCTGGGCAGAGTCTTGCTGGTGTCAAGCCGAGTACTTACCTGTGCTGGGCCAGTCTTTAGTCTTATGTGATACAAACCTTTCCATCTTCTAAAGAGTTCTTGCTTAGATGCTCATGAGGCATCTAGGATACAGCCATATACCCAATATTTGCCTTTTGCCCTTCCTTTCCCTATAGGTGAGCAGCCCTTCTTTGGGCTTTTCCAAAGCCTTCTGAGCTCCTAAGCAAGTATGTGGCTTCCTCAGGCAGAAACTACCACTGCAGAGGAGGTTCACCATAGGACCTTGATGTTGAAGACAATTTCCTGCTATGGCCAAAACTCCATTAGTCTGTGGCCACTCTATAAACCTCTTGGCCAACAAGAAATTACAGCAGAGCTCTGTCCTGTGCTGACAGGTCTCTGTTCACATCCACTAGCTACTTAGACTGTTCCTTAATCATTTTTCACACACATACAAGCAGGTAAGCAGTGAGGACTCTCATGACTCTCCAGTTTGCCTTTTCTTAAGAGCAGGCACAAAGGCATGATGTGTTTTATGTTGCCTGTACTAACAGCAAAAACCCTGAAAATACAAAGTTCCGTCCCTCTTCCTAGGGCAGAGCACTACTCTGTGCTAGTACTAGGGGAAGGACAAGCCTCATCGTCTGGTGGGAAGCACCTACAAAATTCCTGGTCAAGATATGGTCTACATCAGGAAACAAGACCCAAAGAAAAGGCTTGGAAGTCACAGACTTTGTCCTAAATATGAGCCTTAGCACCAGATATTCTTGCTACATAACAAGAGAATGGGAGGTGGAGAAAGGAAGAGGGAGTGTGTGAGCAGTGGCACTAGGGACTTTTTGTCAGTGCTTTTTGTATATTAACTTCTTGACTCACCCGAAAAGATAGCACATCGTCATCATGAACATCATTGCTCCTCCAGTGCACTCTTTAGGCTCCCATAAAGATGTTATCTCCATACCCTTTTTCCCAAGACAGAAAGCATCTTGGAGCTACCAGCACATCTTCTGGCCTTTCTTTACTAGGGTTAGAAAATCCAAGACCTTTTCCTGAAGGGTCCCCTGTCCTACCTCTGCCCCAGATACCCCAAGTAGAACTTTTCAGATCTCTTCTCCAAGAAGCTGAAAGCCCGAGCCCAGTCTAATTTCTCCTCGGGTTCTTATTAGGCTCATTACAGCCTTGCCTAGCTTGCTGCAATTTTCTGCTGATCAACACAGTCTCAGTGGACACACCCTTCAAGGAAGTAGCAGTTCCTAATTTTCTTCCCTATGAGATAGCCTCCTCCCTTTGCCATAAGCCTCCTTTTTATAATGCACGGCCAGACCTGCCCCTTGCCCAGGTAGGGCTGACCACAGCCACCTTTCTTTTTCACATTTCCCAGGGCCATCCCCCCGTGCCAGGGCCCCTAGAAGGACCAGTTCCTCTAAGACTCAGTGCTGTTACAAAGACAAATCCCTTTACTCTCTATAAGACACCGAAATTAGGAAAGTGGCAGTATTTTATAGCAGCTTGGTTTCACTTCTGATGGTTTGGTATGAAGTGACGTACTCTTGTGAGGGCTTGGGCTGGTGTGTGATGGGTGTTACGCTTTGCTCTTTATTGTGGTTTATTTCACAACTTCTCCTGCCTGACAGATAAGTACCTAAAAGCCTGAAGACCATTACCCCTGCTCTGAAGAAAAGAAAACAAAAACCAGTCCATGGCAAAGAGAGTGGCTGCGTTTAATTTATTGATCAATCAAAGCAGAGACCAATGCGCAACAGTCGAGGGAGCAGGGAAGAGCGTCTTTGATTGCAGGATTTTAAAGGGCAAAATCAGGGCAAAGGGTATGGCTCCAGCAATCAGCATTTACCACGGTGTTTGAGGAACAGAGTTCCCCGGCTCAGCCTGAAGAGAAAGAGGGAGACCAAAATTATGGACGTGAATCTCAGCCTTATAGTCTAACTTTACCCAAATAAGCCAATGCTTTTGCACTCTCCAAGTTATAAAGTACTTCACTTAATGTTTCACCTCTTTCCTGATCCCCTAGGTTACACAATTTCTCATGTGAAAGAGATTTGGGACAAACCCCATAATTTTGGACACCTCCTATGGTCACAGTTTAAATCACTCTGGCAGGGAGGGAGTCAGCAATGCTATGAGCCTGCAAACGGGGATCTGGATTTAATTGCAAGGGAAGGAGAAGAATCACCCGGGCTTAAGATCTTCAGTGCCTGGGGGGTGACAGAGGAGTGAGAGTCGGGAGAGGGACACGGAGCAGGGATGGATTTACTGAGGGGCTAACGGGAGCTCCGGGGCTTCTACACCAGCTGCAGCTGATGTGCGTGTGCTCCAGCTCCTCTGGTTTCATGGCTACATGGTGAGCTCCATACTTACAAAACTGCATTGCAGAACTGGCACTTGTTTCCATAAGTTTTTCCATCAGAGCCGCAAAGGGGGTCATAGTTGGCAGGGCAGATGACATTGCTACCCTTCTGTTCCCTGCAGTCAATCTTCTAATAATGGAACAACAACAGGTTTTAAAGCTTTTGTTCCCCGTATTTTCCTACTTGAGTGCTTCATTTAATGTTTATGATAAGACAAAGCATAAAAACACATTTCTGGTGCAGGGCTCTGTTGTTGTAGTGACTCTGCAAACTCAAAGGCAGAGAAAGTGCTTGCCTGGAGCAGCCTGAAGTGGGGAGAAAGTGGTGGGGGAAAAAAAAAATCTAATAAATACTATGATAAATAGTGAAATGACCATTCTGATATTTCCAGGCTGGCCCTGCCACTGGTTGCTCTGCTCCGGTTCAGCAGGCTAACAGAGGCAAGCGTACAGAAAGTGGATGGTCGCAAGCCACGCTGCAGAAAGTACTCCCACCTGAGGAATCACTGCTACGAATAGTGCTGGTAGTATATGACCCTCCTGCTCTCCTGCAGAAGGGATGAGGCAGCATCTCTTGCTCAGCCCCTTTCCCAGTGAATGAAGGTCTCAGCACCCGCTGGCTGCTGCGTTCCCAGGTCAGAGGGCGGACTGCGTATCTGAGTCATGGAATTGGTTCAATACTCTTTGACCCTGGAATACTTTAACTATTTTCCTCAAATCCTATTTCCAAGCCAAATGCAGCAGGACAGTGTTTCTATTATTTAGTTATGATTCGGTGAATTTGTGTTGTAAAACGTATCGTAACAGCAGTTAAGAGTGCAGGTTTCTGCGCTTTACCTGGAAGCATTCTCCAACATTGCGCACGTTTATGTCCAGTCCATTCCTTTGGGAAGAAAGCGAGTTGAGAATGAATGAGCACAGCGCAGCCGCTTCACAAGTCAAACCACCTCGTTACGCTCTAAATACCAACACGAGCACCTACTGATCCAGAAACCCCTCCGATGACCCAGCCCCTTCGCTTACGCCACAGCACTGCAGAAGTTGCACTTGTTTCTGTAGGTAATCCCGTTGGTGCCGCAGATGGGCATGTACTCCAGGGTGCAGGGGATCACACGACCACTGCTTGATCTCATGTAGCCAGTACAGTTGAGCTGAAACAGTCGCAGAACAACATTTTAATCTCTGCTCGCCTTTGCATCAGTCCTGTGTAATGGAGCGTGATGCAAGAGACATCTCCCCCTCTCCCCAGAGCTGCAAGGAGAGAGGAGCTTCCAGCCTCTGCGTGGTGGAGTTGGAGGAGCACGAACAGTTGAAATCCTGCACGTGGGTACAGCACGATCCTGGAGTATCTGTTTTTTTCCTGTCCTGAAATGGGCTTCATTCCTGTCGTCTTGGGAATTTTCACCGTGAACGCCACCATGAAAGATCTTTGCCTAAAATGCCTTATGTGGCAGCAACTTTTGCTGCAAAATGTCAATGCCACTTGAAAATGGAGTTTACGCTCACTTTGGTGTTTCTGCAATTACTTTGAGTGTACTGAAATGGAAGTCGCGTATTATGTTAAATTGCCCAGCCAGAGTGTTTCTTTACTTTCTCTCTCTAAACTAAAAATAGAGATACTTCTTCACTTCATGGTAGCTCCATATATTGATAAACAAACTTTATGATAAACATTCTGATAGAATCATTTTTTATGTTACAAAATTATGATTTAGTAAAAATCCAAATTTCCTCTGGGAATTTCTTAGCTTCAACAGGCTTCTAAGTCTAAGTCTAAAGAGAAGTGTTTCGATAATGCTGAAGCATTATTGAAATCAAAAGTTTTCATTCTTACGTCTGGTGGTATACACAAGATAATATTTTAAAACCCACTGATTTTAACTGTTCAAACAAAATTTAAAAGAAATTCTTGCAAATCTGGAATTCATAATTTTCATTCCATTTCTGACAGTTTTAAATTGTGTGGTTTTAATACAGAATTAATCCTAGGTGAGGTTTCTGTCTAGATGTCTGCCATCATTTCGCCCACCACTGCCCAGTGCAGCAGGAGAAGGAACCAGTCTCAGACCTTACCTGAACACATCTTCCATCGTGCTTCTTGTCGATGGCTCGGTTACGGCTAGAAGGGGAGAGAGAGAAGGAAGGGAAGGATTAATCTGTTCATACCATGTAGTCATCTCACTCATTAAGTATCTCCACTCAGAAAGCCCCAGTAATTAATCAGATTCAGGAGCTTTGACACGGAAGATCGCGGGCATTAGGGAAGACAGAAACTTATGAAAAATCTAGTCCACCCCACGATTAGTCACAACCCCAAAGGCTTTTGTCTGCTGCTTGAACTGGCATTGTAGGTAATCAGGAGACCTTATACTCACAAGATTTCTTTGCAGAGGGAGCACTCGTTGGGGTAGGTCACGCTGTTGGTCCCGCAGACGGGTTCGTAGTTGCGGGGACAGGCAAGCTGCATTTCTCCAGACAACCGGTACACACCACAGGAGGCCTGTTAAAGAGGACTTGTAATGTCTCCAAGTGGAGAGAAGGGGGTGCTTGTGTTAATCATATTTTTGCTGCGTTGGGAGACTACTGTTGGTCATTTTTTTTCTCTATCATTCCTCCATGACGAAGAAGAGAGGGAAAAAAATGTACTGTGTTTCTTACAGCATGCAAAAGTACCTTTTCGCTATTAAGACTTTCAGTACTTTCGGCAAGAATTGCAGGCAAAAATGATCATTCCTTGGGGAATCAAGACAGGAAAGATATTTAGGCAGTTATTCAATAGTTGTATGGATTTTCTGCTGGCACTCTGTGATATGCTGACTCTCACTCTACATTATTAATTGCTGTCTTTTTTATCATCAACATGGTAAGTGATCTTTCTCTGACAAAGATATTTTCTTATTTTGGGGAAAGGAGGTGGTATAATACTTAGGGGCACTTTTCCTTCTTCCTTTCTCACTCACTCTCTTTTTTTTTCTCCCTCAAGCCTTCCCGGGGTTACAGTGTGAGTATGAATTATTCATCTAGACTTAGAAATCACAAATAAATGACGAAGAAGATCTACTACTCACCCGTTGTTGAGCAATAACAATATCTACAATAAAAACAGAGATTATAAAATATAAAAATTGTACAACGTCCTTGACTAAAATTCCTTTGGAATCATCCATTTCCCAACAGAGTAACCAAATACACTTTCTTATTATTGAGAAGTTATTGTTTTCCCAAATGTTTTATCTACTCCAAGTAAACAAGAAGTTGTATGCTAAGATTTAAAAAATCAATTATTTGTGAATCCAGAAATTTTGACTCACTAAAGAAGAAATAGGACATAAACTTCTCTCCTTTTGCAGCACTATTATCCCCACTAAGTCACATAAGTTTAAATCAGACAAATGCATCCTACCGATCTCTAGTATTTATCTGCACAAGGATAAAGTTCATTAAAAGAGAGCTATAATGTATTGCTAAATCATCACTTCTCCAAAAGGCGAAACTCTCCTTTAAGATGTATATATAAAGGTAAAGGTGCAGGAGGACTAGAGATACTCGCATAGACTGTAACAAAAACAACTTACCAGAAAGGCAGCTGAGAAGCACAAGCCCAAGAAGGACAAAACTTCTTGTTGTCTGCATAGCGGAGATGGTTGTGTAGTCTGTTACTTGCAAATCCGTCGCTGTTGGGTTCAGTAGATGGTTCTCAGCCTTCTCCCTCTGCGTTATATATATACATCTCCCTGACCTTGTGAAGTCATCCCATAAAGTAATAATTTGCTACGTAAACTAAGAAAATTGTATTGATTATTGAGTTGAGCTCTAAAGAATACTTGTTTGTTAGAGATGCTCAGAAGAATTAAACAAAAATGTGAGCTACACCCAGCTTGTTAACAAAGGCGCCCTGCTGTACAATGAGTGATTTGTACTTTCCAAACAAGAGCACTGTCTCAATAGTAGATGTTGTGAAATTACGTATGGAAGTTGGTAAAGCAAAAAAAGCCCATTTGTTGAAAGCGTTTGAACTTGTGCACACCATATTACATACACTGGATGGTATTTGGGCTCCAGGAGAGTTGCATGGTACACCAGAGTGGGGGGACAGCAGCATGGGACACTCTCAGCTTTTACAGACATAAAATCTGGGGTTTGGCAGGCATCAGTGTACTTTAAAGATGCTGAGAGCTCAATGAATCTCTCCGTATTCTCTCCTGTAGTTTCCTGGTACCCTGGATTTCTCACCAACAGGAAGGAAACAGTCATCACAACAGGAAAGCATTACCTAAAACTTCAGAAGTTTATAAAGACATTTCTATGTAGGAGCAAGAGTTATTCATCTGTTGGCAATGGGCATGACTCTGATTAAGGAATTATGAGAATAAGTAGCCTTAAATCTGGACTGGGATAATGTTTCTTCTTAATGGCAAGCAAGTAGTGTTCTGTGCAGATGACATGGGCTTCTTAACACCAAAGACATTCAAGAAAAATTTGCAGCAGCTGCAAACAGAAGGTGAGTCCTTAGGCTCCCCCCTTCCCCCTTCTATTATATGGCATTAAATTTAGAGTGTCAGCTGAAAATCGTGTTTTAGGGAAAATAAGTGAAGAACAGTGTGCTAGGCTCTGTTAAGTGATTCAACTCTATCGCAAGTGTATGGGAAAACAAATAAGGAATATTGCATAAAGCAATAAATTTTTGATTTAAGGTAGTCACGGAAAGAAGTGAGGGATGGAACATGTTTGTGCTTTAGAAGAAGCTTGATTCATACATGTGGCTTAAAGGCAGCCTGAGTTTTAAATAGAAAATCAGAATTGTTTTCTTACTATCCTGGGAGATTTTCAAGTCTTGGCATGGGCTTAAAGTTATGAATGTTTAAAAATGTAGCTGAAAGTGTAAGGGAACTGTTGTCACAGAATAGAGCTTGCGGGATTTGGCCTATTCATATCAATGAAATCATTTTCCTGAAAAATAAATGAGTAATGCTATTTGGATCTCATTCACAAATATCAGAAGTTGAAGGGTTCCTTTGAAAGCTGTTTCTGTTGTATTCTTAGCATCCTGAGTGACTTCAGTTTCAGATTCCTTGAACTGATTGTGAGCATATTTGGAAGGGAAGTTGTAATCACAGAAGCATTAATATTGATTATTCTCCAGGGGCAAGAATGCCGAAGCCTGAAAAAAAGGCTTCCTCAGAACTTGCACCAGCCGCCGGTGGAGAGGGCACTTGCTGGTTCTGTGGTGGTTAGTGAGGCTACAGGAATGTAGTCTGTCTCCTCTCCAGCCCTGTGACCTGAGCTTCTCCATATCCACCTCCAGATCTGAGATCCCCAGTTACCAGAAACTGTGCTGCTTCTCCGGTTTCCTCTCCTGCCAAGCTGAAATCACACTGGTCACTCAGGAGCTCTTGTGAATGGCAGGGTATCTGCTAGGGAGCAGCATCACTCTTGTGTTTGGCCAACACCTGCCCTTTTATCAATTAGATCCATTGGGGAGATCCCCCTCTGCTCCACATGCTGCTCCTGAGGGTCAGGGTAGCCAGCCAGGCTCTAAAAGTAGCTCTTTTCCTCCAGTAATCCCCGCCACTTCACAGGGCAGCAGGGAGAAAAAGAGAAGCAAGGAAAGAGTCTTGCTATAGGGTCTATGAGAAAGGATGGGAGATAATTGGCAGCAGTCAAGGGCAGGGCAGCAAGAGCTGCTGGGCTAGGTGTGACGTGGGATTGCACAAGGAGCTCCATTAATAAGAAACAGAGGGAATGGGCCAGAAGTAATTGCGTGGCAGCAGATGCGTTGAAAACAGGTATTAGGAGCAGTCAAAAACAACTATGTCCATGCATTTGGAAGAGTGAGCTTTAGGAAATGTCATACACAGGTTGCAAATGGGAAGGGCAAATGAACCCACCTGCCAAAACCCCTCCGTGATATTAAAGAGTCGCATGACGGTGGGCTCAGTAAAGTGACTTTGGCCACAGGATTATTTTATCCTTTCCACAGATATGAGAACCACAGAAAAGTTTAAATAAAACTCTTCCTGCTGTTTCAAGTTCTTGGACGGCAAACTTTGAAGGTTATGGCCACATGAGTGGGATAAACATTGGTAGCCATATGACAGATCCTCTTGTATTAAGGTAAATCTCCAATAACTCTGGAAATTCTACCCAGTTTCTAACCCAGCATTATTTCTTCCCGCAACAGTGATATTTTCCTGGAAATCTTTTCCTCTGGTCTTGAGATTCCCTATCTCAAACAAGTCCATAATCTACCACGACCTAAAAAATTCTTCATTTATTTTCCCTGTTTTAGTTTCAAACTTGTCACAGGTTTCATCTGGCTACAAAGAGAAATTATACTTTTCAATTTTTCTGGAAAATAAAAAAGGTGGATGTGTGCGTGCAAGACCATGTGTTGTTATTCCAGCGGCAGTATCATTGTCCTTGCTCCTGTATGCTGCTGTCACACACCACACTATAATCAAGAATAAAGTGGTACTGTGCTCCAGCCTATGCTACTGTAGAGGCAAATGCAAAATGCATTTCTCTGCCTTTGACTAGCGTTATGGCACACCGCAAGAGCTCACAAAACAGGTTGCTGTTCCCAGACCTCTGCACACGGGGGCAGAACTGGATCTTCTATGAGAACATGAATTCAATTTACAGCAAGCAAAGCTCCTGCTCTAAGCCGCACTCATGTAATATTTCTCCTTGCAGTTCAGCTATATGACTGCTGCCTGCATATCTCCGGTCGTTTAAGGGTAGATGATATCACAGGCAAGGGTGTCTGGCATAATTTGACTGTCTGGGAGCCGCATGCTAACAGCAAAAGCCTGAGGATCTGGCCCCACACATCCCAATCCCTCAGCGAGTCTCAGCTCTGCCTCGCTGCAATAACTCTGACACAGCCAGCCCCCAAAAAAGACGTCTCCAAGTAATTTTCTTTTAAAACATCATTTTATTTTTCTCCGCATGAGGAAAGAACATAGTACCAAACTGTTTATCCTGAATGAAGCCTCAGAGAGAAACTGCAGTAACAGAAAGGTCTAGACTGGCCCGAGGTAAATTTTGGCCAGCAACAAGTAGAACAATACACTAAAACAGAAGCATTGACATAAAATAGAGCAGAACAAAATAACTACATGCAATGTGTTAATCAGGTTGTGGGGTAATTGAATGGCATTTCCTAAAATCACAAACATCAGATAATGACATAAAGTGCCGAGGTACTGCTTAAAGAATTGTACCATAAAATACCTCAACAGGCAGACAATGTTTCCTGCCTTGAATTTCCTGGAGGGAGAGTTAGATTAGTAATGGTGAGAGGATTTTGTGTTGTTGTGGCAGGATTTTATTGAGCAGCAACAAAAAAATTATTTCCAATGAGGTGCCCATAAAAGAGGACTGTCTTCCTCTCCATCCTCAGGAGCTGCCCCCCTGGGGCAGGGGGTCTGGGGTGCGCTGGGGTCCTGCTCTGCCCTTGGTTACTCCTGAGTAATACTGCGTAACTCTGCATCAGGGTGGAGGATTTGTCCCCGTTCATTTCTACTCACAGTTTCCCCTCAATTGCCTGGTGGATTTTCCTGTTTAGCAGGCATGGCCCCTGGAAGATGCCCCCTGAGGACCACTGGGATCTTGAGCACAATCGGGAACTCCATTTGTCTCCAAGGCATCATGGCTCCTGGGGGCCATCCTCATCATCTCCGCTGCTCCACAGGAAAGGAAAGAAGTGCTGGAGCCTGTGCCACCCCCGGCTCCCTTGCACAGCGGAGGGGGACAAGAAGGAGCATGAAGCCCCTGAGCCACACACCCGCGGCACTACCTCCCAGAGCCTCTATTTGTCTTGGTCCTAAGAAATTGCATCTGACACTGAAATGCCTTCCTGCACACAGACCTCCCTCTCACAGGAGGGACATTCCAGCCCCGGAGAGGGACTTGGCACTAAATGGTTGCAGAGAGTCATGTCTTTTGGAAATAAATTGTCTTCCTTCATAAAGCTGCTCTCTCCAGTCTCTGGAAAATGACACATTGTCACTTAAGATCATTAACTATTTGATTGTGAGACTGCTGCCTGTACAGCACGCCACACTGTCAGCGCTTCACTATTAATGAATAATAAATTAACGCTATGACTCTGAGCCCTTCCTTTCATCAGCCAAGATTTCCAGAGGCCGAAGAATCTCAAAAGATCCTCTACAAGCGACAGTCGATGTAATTACCTACAAGCAGCAGCTAAGTGGTGGGTGAGGTGCAGAAACGGGCTGCGGTAGTGATTGCTAGCAGTCCTCTGAACACAGGTCTGTTAGGACTGACTGCCCACTGGTTTTCTGCAGTACCCTGCACCGATGAACATTGCAAACACGAATGTGGGCAGCCAGGTATCTTCCTGCCCAGAGAAAACACCCTGTCCTATTGCTTTGGGAGGCAGAGTGGATTGCAAAAGGGCTTCTCTCACCTAAAGGTGTGTTTCCAACCCTGCTTTCAAGGGGGAAGAGGTGCGGCTGGGAACTGCCCTTCTTCACCACTTCTCTTGTGGGCATAAGAAATTGGGGCTAACCCTGGAAACTGAAACAGAGATGAGCAGCTCCTGGTGCCAGCAAGACCCTCTGTGCCTCCATGGCTTTTGCAGAGCGCTCACAAACACCACGCACACCCTCCCCCCCGCAACAGTCTTGGGACTGTGTCTAATTATGTGTATGTACAGGTTTGCTTGGGGGGGGAGCTCTTCATGCTGCCAAAGTCTACCATACAGTAATGCAGGCGTCAGGCAGCAGGTATTTGACAGCAGCAGTTAGGGAGGCAGCCAGTTCCTCTCACCCAAGCAGAGAGTGTCTGTCCAAGATGCCCTTAGTGGACTAAATCGATTGGAGCATTGCACCAGGATGCATCTCCAGCCCTGGTTTTCTTTTGGGAAGCTGGATGAAGGCAGATGCCCTCAAGACCTGCCCATTGCCTTTGCAGCTGGGGTTGATTTCTTTGTAGATCAGAACAATGTATTCCATCTCCCTGTAATTTGCCCGTTAATACCCTTACCTAAGATGTAATCATGCAACATCTTAGGTAAAAACAGAATGAGACATATTATTAAAGCAAGACATAAATGCTGATGGCTTTTTTTATTAAGCAGAGGTTTCAAGATTCATCAGGAGCTTTCAAGGTTCAGGACAAGGCTTTAGGGGAGCATCTGCCATGGGGAACATCACCAGGGAGGATTCTTCTTTCTGAGCTGAAGCCTGTCGAGAAGTTAACACTCTCCAAGATATCTCAAGTGAAGTGTCCCATGCCCTTTCCTGTGGAGAAAGAAATCAGTACCTCAGAGTCAGAACATATGGGCTTTTACCATTTGTCTCTCCCTCTAGTGAAGGATATATCATAGAGGAACTTAAAACAGAAAAATTCTGACTCCTATTCCAGCTATTTCCTTTTATTACCAACATTCAAAGACAAGATAAAGACTTAATTTAAAGGAAGAACAAATAGTCTGTAGGAAATAGGCTTTGTTTGCTGGAAGAAAGCTCTTCAGCAAATTACTTAAGAGGGAAATGAAGAACTCTACTAAATGTTACCTCTTTATACCTGAAAGAAAGGAATTCCTGGCAAATTCTCCCAATAAAAAACTGACCCTTGCTAGTAAGACAACAGGTAAACACAAAATAAAAGAACTTTACTTCCCTAACCAGTCTCCAAGACTGATTAGTTAGTTTAAGCTCAGTTAGTTCACCATTTAGTTAGTGAAGAGATTTATTTTCATACATACAGGAATGCATTGCAGAATAAGCATTTATTGCCATATGTTACACCATCGGACCCGCAGTGTGGATAGTAATCCAGGGTACAGACAGGACTGGGTACCACGTAGTCACTGCAGTAGCCCTGTAGATAGATGCAATCTATGTTCACAAAAAAGCTCTCAACAACACATATGTAAGAAAGGTGACATTAGGAGACCCCTCCCACTCCTTGACCTCCCCCCAGTACTGGCCAGAAGCAGATGCTGAGAAAAAGCCCAGGGACAGGGCAGGAGTACAGCGGTACATTGCCTCCAGCAACGTAGAGCCTGCGTAACCATCATAAAAGCTGCTGCAGTAACTTTGACAGTAACTTGGACACGAACTGAATACTGCTCTACTTGTTGAAACAATCATCAGATGAAAATGGCAATTTCACCCAATAATATCTATGGCAAATATTGTTCAGACAGCTGGATGACTCGATTTTCAAATGCTCGATCACAATGTGATTAGTAAGGATTTATACAGAAACTGCTTTAAGGAAAGAAATGATGGAAAATAGAAAGATCTGTCCCTTACCTGCAGTGCATCAATAGCTGGAAAAAAGAAAAAAAGAAAGAAATATGATACAAATGCAATCCATGGGTTCTATTAGAGTTAAAATCTGTGAATGCATGCCCTGAATACACAACTTTCAATTCACTGTTTGTTAGCAAATTACTACTTAGACAAAAGGAATTTCAGTCAAAATTTTGTGTCGTATTGTATGTTTACAACACTGACTCTGTACTATAATTTTTTTAATGAGGGTTACAGCCAAGATGGAAAAGGGTGTACAAAATGAAAGAAGAGAAAGGCATTTTCCATGGTTCAAAGGATGGAGCAGGACATGTACTCAAAGCTAAGCAAGTCATTGAGGCACACGGGGTCATAAAGCTGGCTAGTACACAGAGGCAGCATCTTACATGCATTGCCACAATAGTTCTTAAATAAGAGGAGTACTTAGTGAGATGTAACTTTTATAAAGCTTCTACAACTGTTCAGGCTCTCAAACTGCATCTCAGTTCAGGATGACTACAGGAAATGTTTGCTTTCATTCAGTAAAATAATTCGTGTTTCTGCAACATTTCAGAGGTTAAATACTGGATGTCTGAGTCTCCGGGTTGTACCACATACATGTCACTTCTTTCATTATGCATAAACTAGAGCTGAGAGCAGAGCTGTTCCCACAGTTGTTCTTACCCACTCAGTTCTGTTGCTAAAATATTACCCCATAAGTGATAGTCTTTGATGTCAAGTCTTTTCAACACTATCTTTCTAGGAGTAAATAAGTCCTTGTAGAATGAAGCTCTTTCCAGTCTGAGGATGTTTTTGTGGTTTTAAAGACAGCCAGCACTTACTCAAAGCCAGAGCAAGAGGCAATAAAGCTACTCACCTGGGATGCAGCAAAGGGCTAGAGCAAACAGCAGCAACACGCCTGCCGTCTTCATGGTGGCTGAAGCGTCTGCGTGCAGCGGAGCCTGTGTTTTGCTCAGTAAATGTAGCCTTAATTCTGCCCTCAGGTGGTAACCATGCTTATATATACGCGCGCATGTTTGTGTGTGTGTGTGTGTGCGTGTGTGCGCGTGCATGTGTTTGTGTGCATTCATATTTGGTTTATCCACCCTTATTCTGAAGTAACATTCCTGGTCTTTTGTCGGGGTGGCAATCTCAACAGACATAAGCCGTGCTGTAAGCCACTGTGCTGGTTTTGGCTGGGGGAGAGTTAATTTTCTTCACAGTAGCTAGTATGGGGCTGTGTTTTGGATTTGTGCTGGAAACAGCGTTGATAATTCAGGGATGTTTTCGTTACTGCTGAGCAGGGCTTACACAGAGCCAAGGCCTTTTCTGCCTCTCACCCCACCCCACCAGCGAGGAGGCTGGGGGTGCACAAGAAGTTGGGAGGGGACACGGCTGGGACAGCTGACCCCGACTGCCCAAAGGGATGTTCCATACCATATGGCATCATGCTCAGCATATAAAGCTGGGGGAAGAAGGAGGAAGGGGGGGGATGTTCGGAGCGATGGCGTTTGTCTTCCCAAGTAACCATTACGTGTGATGGAGCCCTGCTTTCCTGGAGATGGCTGAACACCTGCCTGCCCCTGGGAAGGAGTGAATGAATTCCTTGTTTTGCTTTGTTTGCGTGCACGGCTTTTGCTTTCCCTATAAAACTGTCTTTATCTCAACCCATGAATTTTCTCACTTCTACTCTTCCGATTCTCTCCCCCATCCCACCGGGGGGGAGTGAGGGGCTGTGTGGTGCTTAGTTGCCGGCTGGGGTTAAACCACAACAGCCAGGAAGAATGCTTCTTCATCAACAGGAGTCACAAGAAGTTTAGATACGTTAGATACCTGCCCTGTGTCGTTATTTCAAGTGAACTATGTGACAGGTTCCTTCTGAAGGACAGTAGAAAATTCCTGTCGGCAAAAGAGCAGCTGTACAAACCTAAGCAGCAACCGCTGTCAGGTTTTCTCTGTATGCACCTATCAGTGCCTATTTACATGCCATGCTTTTTCACGAGCAAAACTTTGAATGAACCGCTTCTAGAGTGGAAAGTCTCTACTTTTATTTTCATGCTTCATCCCAGTAAAGCATCATTAAGTTGTAGTGAAAGCAGTGAACCGGGAAGGCAAGCAAGAGCGTGTCCCAGACTCTGAAGGGAGTCCTTGGACTGGACAAGAGATGGGGCAACTTTTATAGGCTTATGCAAAGAATTTACAATTGTTCTTTCCCCTAAAATCCATTAGCATTATGGGTTAGATTTGCAGTAATGGACTGATAGTCTGATGATGACAGAATGATGTGAGATCCTAGCCTGGGTCCTAGAAAAGTTGAACCCAATCTGGAAATTCCTGTTTCGTCCATCTGCCCATCTCAACATAAATCCTTTGTTTTACCACCAAAGCATGGCTTTTTTGGACGACCTCATTCCATCAAGTAAAAGAATCACTCCCTTCCCTTTGGCTCCCAGAAAAAATGCATATGGGAGATATTACTTTTTAGAAGGGATATGCCCAATTTTTTTATGTTTCTCTTGTGTAGATCAAAAAATCACCAATTCAATACTCCAGCTGAGGACAAAAGCAAAATAAATTTCATGGACAATACACCAATGACAGGTCACACTCTCAAAAAACAGAAGGATACTTTGTCCTTGGATTGTGAAACACTGCTGAAATACTCCTTGGGCTGGCGAAGAGTATTATGTTATTAAAGACTAAGGCAGAAGACAAGTAGGCAGGAGTAGAAACCATCCCTAGGAGAGCATTTGTCTTAAAACACTTGGAGGTTGTTAAAGGATGATTTCAAGATGAGAAAAAGCTAGAAATACGTCAGCTAGACAAATAAGCAGGGCCTACTCACGTGTCTGAAAAAATATGGGCTTTGCTAACAGCCTGCCCTTGCAGAGTGCTACACTTCAGGCGAGGACTGTGCTCAGGAGGCCAGGGATCAGCTCTTGGTGCAGACACCACCACAGTCTGAATGGGTTTTGCTGATGATGCCTGCACAGGGAAAGTGGTTGCACAGGTACCTGCTCCAGAAATACCTTGGGAGAGATCATCTAGCGTCATTGCTTCGGAGCGGTATTTCAGCCCTTTACAATGTCAAATGTCTAAAAGGGTCTGAACACTAATGTAGGCTGACTATAATTTATGTGCAAAGTCACACAGCTCTGAGGTTTATGCATCTGTATTTAATTTTCTGCCTTTTATGAGAGGGAGGGGAGCAAGACATTGTTCTTGTTATATCTCAGAGCTATGAGCACATAACCTGGCATTCAGCCTGGCATCATCATTCAACAAATCAGAAGGAAATGTTTTATGAGACAACACATGAAACAAGACAAAGAAATGTTGCTGATTTAGTTTATTGAGAAAGAAAATCAGGAGTGAGCCGAGTTCCCCAGAGGGCAAGATGAACTGAGGTGAGATCTTTAGCTGGGATTTGCCAGTGGGGATCCTGTGGTGAATTCTCTCAGCATCAATACTCAGCATTTTCCAAAATGGCTTAAAGTGAGAGTCCCATTGCTGTCCCTGAAAGCAAGGAGAGGAAAAAAATGGATTAGACACAGAGTCCTGTCTGCTTAATCTGTCCTTTTGCTTGGCTCCTAGAGGAGGCATCAGATAGGATCCTGCCCCAGAGCCAAAGAACATGCAGACTCAGAGTCCCATCAGCTATGTGATTATTAAGAAACGAGTGAAATGATTTAACCCATTCTTAAGACTGAAAGTATTTTTGGGAACTATAATGAAGCTTCAAATTTAATTTTCTTTGCAACATGCAAGAAAAACTTAATGTTTTTCATGGTCTTAATGGTCTTCAAACCATTCACGCTAACAAACCAGACATAGCTTTTTGTATGCTCTAATGAAAAAAAAAAAAGAACGGTTGGCATGATGGCTGGTATTCTCTCCTGCTCCAAATCCCTGATCAACACTGGTCAGCAAACAAGAAAGTGGCAACTGCGCAAACTGTGCCTGTAGGAGGCAACTGATAACACAAATGTGATCCATGTTTGTACATACACAACTGCATTGCAGAAGTCACACTTATTGCTGTATGTTTTGCTGTCAGAGCCACAAAGAGGCATGTACTCAAGCGAGCAGACAGGTTTCGGGTAGTCACTGCAGTCAACCTGCAA
Organism: Mycteria americana; assembly: GCF_035582795.1. Lineage (NCBI taxonomy): Eukaryota > Metazoa > Chordata > Aves > Ciconiiformes > Ciconiidae > Mycteria > Mycteria americana. The sequence continues at coordinate 10,721,915 of NC_134372.1, forward strand.
AAACAAAAAGTCTAATGTGAAGGATATGAAGGAGTCAATAGCAGAAGGGCTTGAACCCCTAGCTACAGCTGCAGTGCTAATGATAATGATCTAACTAAAAGTAATTAACTTCCTTGCACAATCTGATATAAACTGAGGTGTCAGTTTCTCCTATGCCAGAAGAATTTAATAATATAAAAATAGATCATAATTTCCTGTTTGAAGGGGTACATATCATAACCTGACCACAGCATCTCTAAGCAGCAGCAGTTCCGTCGGTGAGTGTGCCATGCTTGTGATCACATTGCATCGTGTTCCCAACCTGGCCAGGAAATTAAATGGAAAAACACTGATGTCTGGAGAAGTGTAAGTGCTGATGCCTGTATAAGGGTCCAGTATCTGTCCCGTAGTTTTAAAACAGGAAGATCAGCACTTAGCTAGATACCGTGAGAGTGGGATTTTGTTTCTTTGTGCAATGGGTGCTACACTTGGTGAGAGGTATCATAGTGCAAAAAGTGTATATGGGTCCAGGAAGAGGCTGAGGAATTTCATGGAGGAGAAATCCATCGAGGCTTACTGACTACACAGAAATAGCACCTAGCTGAAGTCCATCGCCTGAAAATAGCTGGAGGTTGGAAGAGTAGAAGTCCCATACATACTCACTCTACTCTTACTGTCACCTATGCAATCCTTACAACCCCTGCTAAGAGCAGGCTCTGCATCAAGCCATCATGGGCTTGATGGACCATTGGTCTGACCCCAAAAGCCGTTCTCTGTTCTTATTCTCAGTTCTGCCCTAATAGATTATTTCTGCTACTACTCTTTTACTAATCCCTTCCTGTGCAGTCACTCACTTCCTTTTCTGATGTTAGTGCAGATAATAAGTATTACATGTAGAGAAAGCAAAATCTTCCCTGTGCTGGAGCACAGCAGCAGTTACAGTCCTGTAGGATGCTGCTGCAGACACTGGCAGTGCTTCCCCTGACACCAGTGGGACTGAAGCCCCGTCCCTCATCAAGCAGTTCACTTACTGTAGCAATTTCCTTCTTACATTCACCGTCATACTTCTTGCCAACACTGGTTCCAGGCTCTCTGGGAAGGGAAGACACCCGCGTTAGGGAGCTCCATGAGCAACCTGCTCTGCTGAACCTCACGTCCCAGCAATGTTGATCAGCCTCAGGTACAACGTACAGGATACAGGAGACGTCCAGCTTAGGCTGTGTCCACATGGCTCCAGATACCCGCTCAGGTGGTGCCACAGCCTGCTGGAGTGCTGTTTAATAGCACGATGCTAAGGACAGGGGAGGGTCCAGGGTGTTATGGTGCACTAGGAGCTAGGTTGTGTGACAAGGCAGATTCACCTTAGGTTAGTTGCTGTCCTCTGCAAGGCAGCATCTGCCACATAGACCCTTTCAACTTAGTTAAGAGAAGCATTCTGTCCTGTATTAGACCCCCACCCAGCCCTCTACCTCTCTCTCTAGATCAAAGGCACAGTTTTCCTTCTAATAACAAAGGAAAACAGGGTCCAGTTACCAGGGAAAGAGGAGGGTCAAAGTCTAAGCGCCTTACAGAAAAGGCCTTGGTAGAAGTCCTGATATTCAGAAGAGCAGCTGCCGGGAGCGCTAGGCACTCGCTGTCCCTCACAGGAGAGCTCTGCAAGGCAGTACTCACAGGTTACGGGCACACAGCAGGCACTCGTTGTCGTAGGTGACCCCGTCGGAACTGCAGACGGGGCTGAGGTCTTTGTTGCAGAGCAACGCCACTTTGCCTTCCTCATTTGTCGTGTTGGGATATCTACTGCAGTCTACCTGTTGAGGGAACACACAACAAAGCACTGGTGAAGGCTTACTTATAGGAAGAAAGTAGATCTGGTGAGTGTGTCTGTTTGGCCAACTAGGTTACCACCGCAGCAGGAAGACTGCTTTTTTGTGTGTGTGAACTGATAACAGTTCACTTGAAGATGACGAATGCAAGATTCTGACATCTAATGTGTCCTCTTATTCAGTGTTTGAATTATTTCTTGGGGGAGTCAATAAGCAGCTTTGGCCACTCAGAAGCAGGTCATGCCCCTTGTTTTGCCTGTGGTTTCACTTACAGGGACAACTTCCTTGCATTCTCCATCGTGGTCTTTGCTGACATTGGTTCCGTATTCTCTGGAGAGGGAAAGACAAATGTTAGGAAGTTCTGCAGAGATGTCTTGCCACATCCTAGGTGCTGGAAATAGTAACTAATACAAGGGAAAGCTGACTCTTTATCAGGCAGGCTTATATATATTTTTTGAGAAGGTAGTGCCATCCTCCCTGACCAGCTAGCACTGAGTGGCTGGCAGAGATGCGAAGACCCTGAGAGCTTTAGGACCATTTTAGGCAGTTCAGAGCAGAGCATCTCTCCATCCTTTTGCTCTGCTTTGCTGTGATGAGATGTGCCTTAGGGACTCTCATCTGGCTGATCCTTAAGCTGGAGAAGAAAAATGTGAATAAATTACACCAGCAAAAGAGAGACACAGTGACTAAAATGATGTCTAGGCAACAGAGTGCCATGCAGTGATATCCGTGCTCATTTTGAAGGAATTGACACAAGTGACATATGACAGATCACTGTTTGTTGAAAAGTGGTGCTGCCAGGAGCCCTAAGCATTGCTGCCCGAGATCTCCTACCCAGTACGTACATGTTGTAGGCACAGAGCAGGCACTCATTGCTGTAGGTGACTCCATCAGTACCGCAGATGGGGCTGAGGACCTTGGTGCAGACCAACACCTCTTTGCCTTCCTCATTTGTAGTGTTGGGATACGTACTGCAGTCCACCTGCCAAAGGGACATACAGCAACGGGGTGGAGAAGACATTTTATGTTCACAACTCTCATTTTGCATGAGACAGTGACCAGATACAACCTGCAGTGGGTTTTTCAGTACCACAGCACAAACTTGTGCTGGTGGGTCAATCTGGTAACAGGTGAATCCTTCCTGCAGAGACCTCCCCACACAGCAGGAGAGGAGGAGAAGGAGATGGCTATAGCCATACAGCCCCCCAGATGGGGTAAATGAGCGGTGGTCTCTCATGCTCACATGGCATGATTTTACAAAGGCTACCCATTGGTCCCTCATTCTTATATTCTTGTGGCCCCTCCAGTGCACTTCTGTTATTACTCTTTCATTCTCAACACCCTGATCATGTTTTTTCAGAGCAAGACTAATGACCTGGTGTGTGGAAGCTGGAGTATCTTATAGTATTTTATTCTTTCAGTAGGTTGCCTTCGGGTAGGTTCTGATACCACAGTCTATTGCTATCAGTTTAGAGCCAGTCATATATGACCAGCTTAAAGCTTAGACCAGTTTAACGTTGGTGAAAAATGAATTAATCCAAAAATTTTGTATCATTACTACTACTACATTATTAACATACAGCATAGATGTAGAGCCAAGAACAGTGTAATTTAATGTTTTACATTGTAGAATCTGATTACAATGACACTAATTTCAAGCTAGGTGAAAAACAGCTAAGCATCTACAGGCCCGAGGTTTTTCCCATTCCTTTGGTTATGTCTTTACCAGGCCACATACCTGAGAAAAGTGACAGAAAGAAATCTTGCACTCACCTCAATCCCAAAGGCAGCATCTGGAAAAGAAAAGAGGCAGAAAGTGTGAAACAAAGCCGATATGCCAAGACCTCAGTTAAAGCTGGAAATCTGGATGTAAAATTCCTATATGCGGGACCAAACCGAGTGATTTCCAGTGACTGAACTAAATAAACTATGTAAGAATTTTTTTTCTCTGTTGATAAGTATAATAGCATTGCTTATTGCTGGCTGTGATGAAACATATTTTTGAATAGCTTTGTTCTTTTTTATTTTGAGATAGGTAGACTTATTAATTGAAAATAGAATAGCTTTTCCTTCCTTATCTTTTTACACATCCATTTTGACCCTAAAGAGCTGCTGTTACGTATCTGAAAAGAAACCTGAGTCAATACAGATAAATGCAAACAGTCACCTACAGGATAAGCAAATACATACAGCATCTGTTGACAGGAATATGCATTTTAAAGAAGCTGAGTGTGAAAAAAAAAAATTGTCTTTGACTTTGTAATTTCATCAGATGTAAATATGCAGTGAGAACATCAGACTCTGGCTTGTTTTCATCTCTTGTTTCCCCATGAGCAGCAAAAGTATTGCAGGAAAGTTGCCAGGTTCCTGCAAAGAACTTGCTCGTGCTATTACAATATTTTCGTGACTAGTTGCTGGAGGTCTGACCACCTCGTTACAGCCTTGTTTTAAGTATTTACCCATTTGCTGTAACTGTACAACAAGAAGCGTAAGCAGAGTAACAGTGTTAAAACAACAGTGTAAAAAGGGTAACAGCGCTAGTTACCAGCGCTCCACTTGCAGTTATTTGTATTTACAACAGACAACCAGCTACAACAGTGATCCATTTAAAACTGTCCCGAAATCTGCTCCTGCATCCTATGCGATGCCAATGTACAGAGGAGCCTAGCTCTTTGTAGAAGATTTTCTCTCTTTGAAGCCACTATCTTATCCTTTCAGAGACAGACAGGACTCAGACGTGAAGCCGCTGCGGCACCTTGACAGTTACTCACCTGGGAAGCAGCAAAGCGCAAAGGAGAGGAGCACAAAAGCACCTGCCGTGGTCATGGTGGAAGTATTTCTGGAGTCTGCAGGCTGCCTGCTCCTGCTCTGCTCGTGAGATGGTCCCTCCAAGGCTGACTGCAAATATATACAAATGCAGTGTCTAAACTGTTCAACTGTAACATAAAACAACCAGCAGAATCTGTCACCAGTACAATGAGGCTGGTAATATTTATTGAGGTCTTGACTTTCAGGTAATGGTCTGCATCTGCTAGGCAATTGATTTTGGCTGCACATCTGGTTAATAGCTTGAGACAAGTATCACATGTTCTCAGTGGTCAAAACCAAACAAACAGGCTTTTAGACAAAAGAAACCTCTTTAGGATTCTGGTAGAAATGTAAGGAGCACAAAATACTGAGGGGAGTAAATAGCAGGTCCTTCATTCATCTCTGCAGAGCAACATCTCCCATCAGGGAGCAGCTTAGGCAGAGCATGCAGCACTACCCTGTCTGCAGATCAGACTAAGACTCTCTGCTTTCCTTTCTGGTTTTGGGTGGGTTTTTTTCTGAATTCCTCGATATTGACTACTAGGTATGAACACAGGCCAGGTGTGGCTTTGCCATCAGCAGAACTGGTTAAACTTTGTCAGGTGAGTCTGGCAGGACTGTGTCTAACCTGTAAAGCTAATGGTATTTAGCACTGGTTTGACAAAAGAAAGGGCTTCCTGACAGTTCACTGCCTGGGTATAGAAGAGCTCAGTAGAAGACCTGAAAGCAGGTTAAATTCTGTAAAATGCCACTTGAACCTTATCAGCAGGGAGCACTTATTTACAGACCTAGTCACAGTTAAACATACCAACCGATTCACAGTGTTCTGCCAAGCCATCTTAAGAACAAAAGACACTGAAGGTTAGGGGACCTATTTACATAGCACCAGCTACGCTTGAAAGTACAGTAGGTCCTTTCCCCCTACAGATATTTTAGAAAATGATACTTAAAACATAGAGCCTGTCCCAATTTTCCTGTCTTGCACCTCCAGCCTTCGTACCATCTCCAGATTGCTCCTTCCTAGGAGGAGGTCTGGACCTCTGCTGTTTTAGTACATGTAATTTTGCAGGAGTGGGTTCTGCCTTTAACCTAGGTTTCTCACCATGATCCCTTTCACAGGTCTGAAATGGCAAGCATACCTGGGTTTTTTTGGTCATTGTGCTTAGGATAGACTTCAGCACCATGGAAGCTGCAGAGCAAAAGATGCTTTACAGGTGCTCCCTTGAACAAACAAGGCATCACCCATTAATCGAATTAAATTCAGCTGAAATAATTGGAAGTTAGCCCAAGCAACTGTGTTGGTGTCTGATATATCACAGTGGTCTAAAGGGTATCCTTTGATCCTTAAATGTATAAATTGTATAGTGCATGGAATCCTGGGCACTGGCATGTTATGAAGGCCGCAGCATGGCTGCGTGGATATATAGGTTATATTTTTGCCTAAAAGAGATGGGTTTCTTCACAGGGAGAAGCATTAAAGTAATTATGCTGCTGGGTTCGTTTCTATAAATTACAGGGAGCATGCATGAATATTTTAGACAGATTTGGCACATCTTCAAGATGTATTGCCCTAATGTGCCTTGTGGATGGCGTCTCTGGAAGCCACATACTTTTCCCTGAGCATGTACAGGAGCACGCTGAGGCTGCTGTCACATGCCACGCTTGTTGCCTGCATCAGTTCACACATACAGTCTCTGCACAGTTGGAGGGAGATGCATCTTTCTGGGTCAAATATGAACTTTGCCACTGCCTTCTCCAGCCAGGCAGTGAGACCTCTGCAAATCATCCTCGCCAGCCTTCCCAGCCCCGACCTGGCAGCTTTTGACAGGTTGCCTCCTGCCTGGTGCCCGCATGCTGCTGCTCCAGGCTGCTCCCTGCCCTGGACGGTGCTGTCCTCTAGGCAGGACTGCCCTCTCTCCTGATGGGTGGAGAGCACCTTCCTGCCAAAGGCTGGCCTGTGTTGCCTGTATACACCAGAGAAAAATTTTCCACTGCAACTGCTGGGTTCAGCGCTGGGTCTGGCACTTACTGGCCCTGAGCAACAGAGATTTCCTTCGACCATCACAACGCCCGTCTGATGTTCAGCAGATCCATTCCTTCATTGTCTCACCTGCAGACACTCTAGGGAGGCTCAAGTCTGTGGCAATTAAGTGCTGACTGGGGAACACCAGTCTCCCCTGAGCTGCTCGGGTACCCGCTCCAGGCAAGCCACAAAAATGACACCCAGAAATCACCAGGTTTCAGACACATGCACAGCCTCCAGCCAGCCAACGTCCATAGTGTCCCCACCTGGAGTTTGTGCTGGTTTTGGCTGGGGTAGAGTTAATTTTTTTCACAGTAGCTAGTATGGGGCTGTGTTTTGGATTTGTGCTGGAAACAGCGTTGATAATTCAGGGATGTTTTCGTTACTGCTGAGCAGGGCTTACACAGAGCCAAGGCCTTTTCTGCCTCTCACCCCACCCCACCAGCGAGGAGGCTGGGGGTGCACAAGAAGTTGGGAGGGGACACGGCTGGGACAGCTGACCCCGACTGACCAAAGGGATGTTCCATACCATATGGCATCATGCTCAGCATATAAAGCTGGGGGAAGAAGAAGGAAGGGGGGACGTTCGGAGTGATGGCGTTTGTCTTCCCAAATAACAGTTGCGTGTGATGGAGCCCTGCTTTCCTGGAGATGGCTGAACACCTGCCTGCCCCTGGGAAGTAATGAATTCCTTGGTTTGCTTTGTTTGCGTGCACGGCTTTTGCTTCACTTATTAAACTGTTCTTATCTCAACCCATGAGTCTTCTCACTTTTACCCTTGCGACTCTCTCCCCCATCCCACCGCGGGGGAGTGAGCAAGCAGCTGTGTGGGGCTTAGTTGCTGGCCGGGGTTGAACCACAACAGGTTACAGCTCCAGATTATCCTGCCTCTGATAACAGCATGGAAAAATCCCACCGCTGGCTAAGCTCGTGCGGTAGGACTGGTTGCTCAGTTCTTAGCTACTCCTGGAAGAACAGTTAGAAAGAGGATTTGCAGGTTTGCAATCCTGCCACTGTGCTGTAATCCACTTCATTAGGGTCTTCTAATCCTCAAAGTCAGACGCAGCATATGGCTAATGACCATTTGGCTAAAGGAAAATCCTCATGTGTGCAGAAGCCAGCACGAGGGCAGAGATCTGCAAGCAGGCAAAGGCAGTGCCACATCTTGGGGTACCACATGTTATGGTCCTGAGCACCAGGGGGTCTGCGGGCTGACACCAGGGCAGGATTTGGCCATTATACAACATCCTCTCTCACTTACCCAAGGAATTTCTTGTTTTACATTTCCCATTACAGTTTTTGCCAGTATCAATTTCATATTCTCTGGAAGAATCAAAACTGATGTTGGGAAATTTCCTTAGCAGATATGCGTTTTCTCAGTGTAAGTAATACACTAATAAATGAACGACAAATTATTTAATATGCTTTTCCAAACGTTCCTGGGTTTTGTCACATTATTTAATTAACAAATAGCTGTTGTAAAAGTGGGAAATAACAATAATTAGTTGTGGCTGTTTCATTAAATTGCCTCTAATCACTCCAAAATGCCTGCTAAATACAATTCAGACTGCAGTTTCCATCTTTGTCCGCAGTGTGGCCAATAACTATTTGTACTTAGCCATGCACTTGGAGAAACTAATACAGAACAAATGGAAGATCTGCCTCTCACCTAGTGCCCGAAGGCACTGTTTGAACTAAGCAATAAAGCAAACAAAGTCACTGATATGATTAAAACATATCTATACGAAAACATATCCATGTGTTTATAAGCTTATTAAATAGAGCTTGGTTCAGGTAATGCCAGTGAATGTTTTCCTGAACTAAGACGACCACGTGCAGAACTTTGTACCCTGCAGGTGAAGGCTAACGTGGTTTCACATTACTTATGCAATGAATTAAATGTACTTGGCCCCAATGCAAGGACAGCTGTTGACACATGGGAACGAGTCCAGCAGAGGCCACCAGGCTGGTCAGGGGCTGGAGCACAGGGCACTTGCGGTAAGCTGAAGGAGCTGGGCTTCTTCAGCCTGGAGAAGAGATGGCTACGGGGGATCACATTGCTGCCTGCAGCTCCCTGATGGGGTTATAGAGAAGACAGATCCAGAGTCTTCTCAGAGCTGCACAGCAAAAAGATTAAAGTGTGACCAAATATGAGGAAATACTCTTCGCCATAAGGGTGATCAAGCAGTGGCACAGGAACCAGAGAGGTCATGGATGTCCTTCCTCAGTGATACTGAAAACCCAGCTGAACAAGAAAGGTCTTGAGCACCCTGAGCTGACTTTGACTTTGACCTTGCTTTGAGCAGGGGTTGGGCTAGAGACCTCTAGAGAGCTCATCCAACCTGAATTATTTTATGTATATGGTACTTACATAATGGTCTCTCCTATGGACAGTTTTTATTGATGAAGGAACATAATACTTCTCCATGACCCAGGAGAGCAGCCTCAGAGTTTTTCTACAACCTTTGCTAAAGGGCCACAGGTAAGTGGTACAAAGAGCTCCCAGCACATTTTTATGGGGAATGACCAGTAACATGATCAACAAAAAGAATAGGCTGTAATAATTGTTAAAAAAAAAAACCCAACACACTAAACTATTCAAATTTGAGAACATTATTAGCTCTCAATGATTTCAAAGTCTCTCCACTCCTGCAACAGGCCAGGGCCCCTGCCATCACAACACTTCCCCAGAAGAGCATCAGCATTCGAACCTACAGCAAAGTTATCTGCACCACAGAAAATCAGCTGCCAAAATAGCAGCCACTTCACTGCTGTGCTGCAGCCTGGACCAGACGCAGGTCTCAGCAGCATCAGCTCTGAGGACATACCTTCACTTCTTGCCTCACCAGCTCGTGCTGTGCTTCAGCTCTGGGCAGTTTCTGGATGATGAGGTTGTCAGGTCAGGGCTCCATTGCACAGGGCAAGAGTTACTCATGTGAAAGCAGAAAAATGCTAGAATGAGCAGCAGAAAAAGGACGCACTAAACAGAAGAACATTTGGCTGGACAACAGCCCAGGCTACTGCTCTTTGAAGTCAACATACTGCAGGGAAGGTGGTTTGGAGGTAATGCAGGAGATGGTATCCTGCAGCTGGTCAGAGGAAATAATTGGTTTAACCAGTTTTCCTGACACTTCAGTGATCTCCGCTGTGCATCACTGAGTGCTCGTTTCATCTTTGCCACAGCCCAAGCAGGAAAAATGAGGAGGTGTCTGTGGGGAAGTAGCAGCCGACCTGGGACTGACAGCGTTCATGGCTGCCTGGCAGGAGAAAGTCAATCTGGCAACTTCACTGCTAAGGCTGGGAAAGTCTCCTTCAGGAGCTGGGGTCAGGAGAAAATCTTCCAAAGCAGAAAAAAAAATGTTTTTCAATAGAATCTTATCTGCAAGGAGACATTATTTATAGCTCAATGCACAGTTAAAATAGAATGAATACGCATGTTCTGCCATGAAAGCAGATTGCTTTGAGGTTATATAAACCAGGGGAATAGTAGAACACATCTCCAAAGGACAGCAGATGAGGCATTTTCAAGCTACCGGTCATCTAGCAGCACGCATGTCATCAGAATAGCACACGGCAGGGGGATCGTGGCCGTGTCCCTTGGATTTTAGACAGCTACGCAAGCCACCACAGAGTGTGATTGCCAAGAGAGGCTTATAGGCAGAAGTAAGATATTTTAATTGACTAACTAGCAGGGCTGGGAAGAGTAATTCAGTATGGTTGGGATGAACAATTGCTGCACGCTACTGAGCAGCAAAGAGGAATACGAAGGTCTCAAGGAAGATCGTTTGATCCCTGGACGGCTGTATTCGAGAGCTTGTTTACAGAGATATAAACATCCCGGATGCAACTACAGTACAAAGGCTATGGCGAGGCTGGCTGGGGAGACAGGTTACAGTCTCCCATGAAGCACAGGGATCATCACTTCACAGTGAGCTGCCAAGTCTCATTAATTTATCATAGGAACATGACTTCAGTGCTCACTCCCTTCAGTTCTGTTTCGTAAGATTGACAGACATGGCTATAGACCACAAAGCGTTCTTGACAAGAGGGTAATTAATCTTCAATGTTTACATCTCCCTCCTCTTTGTAACACACCAAGTTTGTACATTTTGGGGAGGACTGGCTGTAAACGAGTGATAGTTTCCTTTTATGCTCTTGATCAGAGGTCAGGAGGACTGGCATAACGATTTTTCTGAGCTCTGTCTGGAGTAGTAGGTAAATGAGGAAGAGTTTCCTTGAGTAAATGGCCAAAGCCTTGGACTCAGGGCTTTTGGACCAGCCCCAGGTCTGTGAGTGAGACCCCCATCAGCCTGTGGCTCCACAGCCCTTTCGGCCAGGATCTGGGACCTGCTTCATGCAAGCTCAGGACAGGGTGAGCTGAGGCTCTGCCCTCCCTTGAGGGAGCTACAGGTGCAGAAGTTTATTACAGATAATGACATGTATGAGAGAGAAAGCAGCTGTTCCTGGAGGTGCCAGTCCATCACTGCCACAGTAGCCTGGAGGCATCGCTCTGCCCATTAACTGCCCCAAGAAACATCAATGTATCACATCCCCAGGCAAAGTTTTCTTTCCATGTGAGCTGACAGGATGAGGCAATGCAGAACAGGAGCAAGCAGAGCATCAGACAAAAACACGTTCCCGCATGTCACCTTATCACCCAAAAAACCCTAGCAAAAATTCATATGAGAAACAATGTTTGGAAAAGACAAATGAAGGTGCTTGCTTTCACTTATGGGAAGAAAACCAGGAACCTCTGGGATTTGGGATGAATGATGGTTTGCTTTTTAAGAAAGATCTTGTAAATAAAGCAGCAACAAGGGATTTTCTTTCTGAGGGATGGGGTGCAATAGGCTAAGAAGGAAAATCCGCTGCTCTCCCTGGTGGGAAAGAGAGGGAGAATAGGGCAAGATACTGGATGCGTCATGGTGCTATAATTTGAACACTTGGCTGGAATAGGAGGAACTGAATGGAAAGAGTTTCTATAACTGAAGGACTATTACCATGATAACCACTGAACATTTCTTCCTTCATTATTAACATAAAAAGAAAGGGGAACAATTTAATTTATGCTACAAAATTGAGCTTTAATGAGACCACTGGCTGATTCTTTGCAGCTGGACATGGGTGAAGCACCATTGGTGCTGACAGAAAGCAGCATGCTGCTGAATTACAGGATTTTACTATTTCACAGACAGTGAGGTAGATAGCAGGACTTCTACCATCTCTAAACTATTGCACTAGCAAAGTAATGCAGTTATTTACTTAATACATTAGTTAAATGCATGTCAACTGCTATGTTGCACGTGATCATATGGCCCCTACGTCCCCTGGCTTGGGCACTGTGCCCCATCTGCAACCTGACAAAAATTCTTGTCTCGGGAGAGCTGAATGCACTGATATCTGCACAAAGGTTTTGTGTGTCTCCTTTTCTGGTCTTGAAACGGGTTATGCTGCACTTTCCTGATGCTGTCAATGAAGGTTGTTTGTGCATGCTTGCATAGCAAATAAATATTTCTGCTGCTTGTCTCATATTTTGAATCTTTTTGCCATCCTTCTTTTCATATATTTGAATGCAGCCTGTGGAGAATAGCAATATTAGGAAGCTAGCGTTAAATCGCTGCCAAATAAAATATCAACAGAAGGTATATGCATCACTTATGTCCAATCGTACGCGGCCTGCTCAGCATCCAGCTGACATTATTTGGGATGCTGCCACAGAGAGCAATGGGAGTTCAGGCTGCTTCTTGGTTTGCCTTCCTTCTTAATCACTGGATGACTGCTATTCCCAAGTCCCTGGGTGTCCCGTGTTCTCTGAAGAAGGGAAAGTTGCCATTAGAGACTCGGTATGACCATTTTCCCAAAGGGGGACGGATGCTGGGAATGTAAATAAAACTCCCAAATGATGCAAGTGAAGGAGAGTTCATCTGAGTTAACCACCAACAATGAAGTGGTTTTACCATCTCTGAGAATTATAATCCTATCAGTCAACAAATCTATGCCATCTGTGCTGGTTTTGGTTGGGGTAGAGTTAATTTTCTTCACAGTAGCTAGTATGGGGCTGTGTTTTGGATTTGTGCTGGAAACAGCGTTGATAATTCAGGGATGTTTTCGTTACTGCTGAGCAGGGCTTACACAGAGCCAAGGCCTTTTCTGCCTCTCACCCCCCCCCACCAGCGAGTAGGCTGGGGGTGCACAAGAAGCTGGGAGGGGACACGGCTGGGACAGCTGACCCCGACTGCCCAAAGGGATGTTCCATACCATATGGCATCATGCTCAGCATAGAAAGCTGGGGAAGAAGGAAGGGGGGGACATTCAGGGTGATGGTGTTTGTCTTCCCAAGTAAACGTTACAGGTGATGCAGCCCTGCTTCCCTGGAGATGGCTGCCGCTGGGAAGCAGTGAATGAATTCCTTGTTTTGCTTTGCTTGTGTACACGGCTTTTGCTTCACTTATTAAACTGTCTTTATCTCAGCCCATGAGTTTTCTCACTTTTACTCTTCCGATTCTCTGCCCCATCCCACCGGGGGGGAGCGAGCAAGCAGCTGTGTGGGGCTTAGTTGCTGGCTGGGGTTAAACCACCACACCATCTGAATATGCTACATCATTTGGATTTCCTCTCCAGCTATTTTCTTCAGCTGTTTTCTTTTCTCTGCTAAATCTTCACTATTTCCCTCCAAGCACAAACAGCAAGTGGAGAGGGAGAAAAGGAGGATAAATTGTAAAAGCACAGGGAGAGGCCAGGGGCTAGGGGACTGTCACTCGGAAAGCATGTTCTTTCCATTGGACTGACACATTATAGGCACGGATCCCACATTCATTGGTGCAAGTGAAACCATCTGTGCCACAGATCTGGTCCGGTGCTTGGCCAGGGGGCCCTGACTGGCCGTCCTCAGCGATGCCCCAGGGGCATGTGCTACAGCTAAGCCTTGAAAGGACCAGAGAAAAAACAGAGTTTAAAGCAATAAATTTCCAAACAGTCCCCATTCTTCAGGGGGCTTGAATGAAATTAAGGTTTTGCTTCTATGAATGAAAAATAGGCAGGAAGCGATATACTATGTGCACGCTCTTTGTTTGCAAATTCACAGTATGTTTAAACTTATGGGGCTGCACCTCAGCTGGTGGAAATCTGGAAAACCCTCCTAGGCTGAGTGGATGTCTGCCAGCTGGATACAGGCTCCCTTCCGCTACTGCTTTCTGCTTTTTTCATATCTACTCGTTGATCAGCAGAGAGCACACAACCAGAGCCCAGAGCATGGCAAAGAATCAAATAAAATTGTATCAAACATTAGATTACAACAAGAGAATGAACATTTCTAAGTGTGAAGATACTGATGGATAAAATGGGAGGATACCAGGATTATATTCCTTTAAATGTAGAGGTCTGAGGAAATTTTTTCAGTTCCTAAACTATTTCCTTTGCTAACAGCCAGTTAAATAGAACTGTGCGACCGATGCAATGTGTTTGTATAATTATTTCTGGATTTCTTTTTTTTGAGGGACATATAGATATAACATTGTAAAAAAATCATTTAAATATTCTTCTGAAAAGAGAACAGTTTTAAAAAATCAGTGGGATGAGCCTTGTCATTCTCGAGCACGCCTCTCGGCCCATCCACATGCCTCTCTAGCAAATGCAGCATATGAAAAAAAGCTAAAACAAGGCAAATTGTCAGCAGACATAATTTTCAAAGGTATAGATTTTTTGGTAAAGTGTTTGAGTGAAGTTTAGGTACAGACACTGTGAAGGAAAAGTTGGGATTTTTTTTCAAGTCACAGATGGGTGAGTGCTGATATATACCATGTTGATAAAAGGTGGAAAAAAAAATCTTTCATCTCGATATAAAAAGACTAAGTATTGTTTTCTAAATCCCACTCATCAATCAAGAATTCACCTCATTCTTCCTCCTCTTTGTGTTGTAAGAAAAATGACTGTAGACTCAGAAAACATTGATAAGGCTATAAAGATAAGTTAGACAAACAAGGAAGGAGAGAGGACATTGATATTTCTAAAATATTGCTTCTGCGATAGGTACCCGCGCATTTACAAGTCACGAATCCTGAGGCTGGACTGTCATCGGTGTGAAATATGTAGAAGTTTGTCAGCCCTTGGCACTGCTCAGGAGCTCAGTCCCTGCTCTCCAGAGCCGGAAGGCTGCAGTAGTGGCTGCAATGCAGCGTGCGGAGCCGGACCAGCTGCGTTTCAGCAGTAAATTTTAGATACCTGATGTTGCAGCCATCGCAGGCACTGGAAAGTCAGTTTTTTCTTCACTGCATCCTTGACTGAGGGTATAAGGCTGCACCACCTGCAACTACTTCTGTTCGTGGCAAGAGTGCAAATATGATAGTCCACTGAAGCAGGACTAAATCTGGCTTGGTATCTGATCCTTTTAGTGCTTCTTTCCAAGTTAAAAAACAGGCTTTCGTAGCATGACAGTTGAATGGTCTTTGAGAGTGACCTGACCACTTTGAAGCTGCTCATGCTTTGCCCAAGATGAATAATAAAGCCAGCCTTGGGGCTCTGCAGCATTATACACCTAAGAAGCGATAGACCAGCAGGCTGAACAGCACCAAAGCGTCTGTCACCCTCACGGTGGAGACAGTTACTGAATATATTTGCAGTCAGACAAGCACTGAGCTCATGAGATGATCTCTTGGTGCTCCCCAGCACAGGAATCTCCATCCATCTATCCCTCTGTCTATGGCCAAGCAGGCATCCAGCTCAGTCAGCCATACCTTAAGACCACCTTTCAAGTCTCTTAGTGACACTTTAAACTTGGTATTGTTCTACCTCTCTGCTAAGCCACAAAAATCCGATGCTTCCTCTTGAATCTGCTCATCTTCACCTGACCATTGCTAACTCATCAACACGAAGCAGAAAGAAATTGTCTAATTAACACACGCTCAGTAAGTAACCCTGGAACAGCTGAAAAACAACTCTGAGGCACAGAAAACAACTCTGTCCCTGAGAAGAAGGCTGCCCTACTTTTATAGAGTTATATTGCTTCATAAAAACACCCCTGAGCCTGGGAGATATTTAAACTCCAATGTCAGGCTTTTCCCATTTTCTGGCCCAGTTTTAGTGATTTATTCCATCATGTACTTTTACATGAAACCTACTGGTGAATACTGCATGGAAACCTGCATCTAATGACCACTTTGGCTTCTTCCCTGGATTGCTGTGATTTATTCTCAACTTTGTACCTCCTCGAGTTCATGTTTGCCTTTGGTGTCATCAGACAATGAGCTCCGCAGAGGAGGCTTTGGCACAGCTGTGCCCAGCTAATGCCATTCAGTTGGATCTTGACAGCTTTACTGCAAAGGCTTGCAAAAGCCAGCGGTCAGAGTTAAGCCAAGTGAAAGTCTGCCAACGTCCACAAAAAAAATTATTCAGGTCTTATCCTTGAGGATAACCTAGTAACACTTAAACTAGACTGAAGCAGCGTGTTCTGCCAAAACACCTTAACAGAAAAAGGCAAAAAGGTTATATAAACCAAAGGAACATTTACATTAGGACACAGACCCAAGTAAAGTACAATAAGCCATTGTTAGTTACAAATCGTCTTGAAAAGTACATGCCAGCCATGGACTCTAATAGCACGGAGGTACTATGGCCTCATTCCCTGGTACAATACCCACAGTATCTCCAAGTCAGGAACATTTGCCTTCAGCCTATTCATCTAGCCCAACAATTCAAAGAGTGACTTTCCAAACCGATCCAAATAATTGTGTTATTCTCTGGTAAACTACAATGGGACATTGAATCAGGGAGGCGCTAGCTGTAGCCCAGAAGAAATCCTCTAACCCTGAAATATTGGACTTGCAATAGCTTTGGTTACCTGGTGTGGAGCTAGTGGTAGCGGCTGTACCTATGTTGCCAACAGATGAAGGGCAGCCCCCAGGTCCCCCTACCTCCCTGCCATCCGTACGGACACCGAAATGACAAGAATTGTATCACCAGGTCCTGAGCTCTTTGGCCTCAAAAAAACATGACTATCAGGCAGAACTGCTTTCCTATGACTTCTATCTATTCAGTTAAAACTGGTCACAAGTGAACCTCTGCATCCTTTTCCTTCCCAAATGGCTTTAGAAGGCAGGTGGCTGCAGTGATGGCTGTACCGGGGCTGTCCCCCACCCTAGGGGTGATTTCTGCCCACGGGGCTCGGAGATATTCTGTTCCATTAATGAATCAAGATATTTCATGAGTGGGCACTTCTGCTGTCTGTGACCCTAAAGGGAACTTGACATTCCCATCCTGTAGATTATATCCTATCACAGCACATGGCACTGAGGTCGATTCAGTGGAGACAGGCTGGGATCACCTTTCCTGACAGCAGCTGCTGCCTCTTCCATGGGACAGGCTGCACAGGCAGTGGCAACCAGGACAGGGGCACCTCTCAGCTAGGCAGCAAGTTTCCCGTTGTAGCCCACAGCAAGAAAGTGCTCTTCTTCAGAGCATACCACCACCCACATCCTAGACATTGCCTTATGGAGGAGGTGGACCATGCCCTTGAAGTGAATGTCTCCTTGTGCTGACTATAAAGATGGAGTCTGTGATCAGGTCATGCAGAGATATTAATGGTTAGATGAGACTAATACTGACAAGGAGACTCTGAGGAGTAAGGATGTGCTTGGGACCTCCAAGGGGAGGCCAGGCCCTCATCAGAACAGGGATGGTACTGACACATGGCAGGAAAATATTTACCTACATTGGTAGAGCAGAATATCAATAGAAAAATACATACGCACCACTAGAAGTACTGTGTCAGGGAGGAGAAGGGGCAAAAGGGATGAGACATGGCATTAAGACAGAGAAACTTTGCCAAGTGAGTTTATTGAACAAGTGTTTCAGGAGCTAAGGAAATGAGACAAACTGAAGGAAAGTTGCCTTGGATCTAAAGGAACTGAAGGAAAGTTGCCTGAAGGATCAGCCCATGGGAAGTCACGTGCAAGGGAGGTTGTCTTCCTGGGCTGGACTGCAGCACAGACTTAACATTCAGTCATACTCTTGAGTTTGAGAGTCCTATTGCTTTCCCTGGTGAGAAAAGGAGAGAGAAGGATGAGACACAGAGTATATTCAGTGCTGAAGCCCTGTTCCTCCCTTCACCAGCCCAAGTGTTGGCTTAGTGTTGACTGGAGATAAAGGACAGCCTCAAAAGCCCAAATACTCCCTTTCATTATTATCATTAAAGGAAAGATTAAAGGTTTCACACATTTGATACAATCCAGTTGGTTTGGTGAAGTACTTTCTATATGCCCTGATGAGCTTGTGGGACAGATTATGTGCTGGTGAAAATGAGCAAAATATCTTTAAATTAGAAACAGGAGGCCACATTCAGATCATAGAAATGGGCCCTTTGCATTTTCCCTTAAAGTGCAAAATACCCATCTCCTTGCACAAGTCATGGTGCACCAGAAATGTCCAGTATATGTCCATAAGCAGTTAGTCAAAAACGCATTATGAAAACAGCCCTGCATTCGTAGTAGGTACAGAAATTGATCATGAAAGTAAGGGGTTTGCTCTTGTATGTACAGGTAGGCATTGCAGAAAACACATCTGTTGCTGTATGTTTTGCCATCAGAGCCGCAGTGGGCCATATATTCCATGGTGCAGATAGGAGAGACTTCTTGGAAGCCCTTGCAATGCTCCTGCACACAGAAGATAGACATGAGTCTCTCTGCCTGAGAGCAAACCGTGGTCCCCCCAGCATAAGGAATGACAGCCCACTGAGAAACTAAACTGTCTGTAACATCATAACCAACTCAAAGTTTCTTCCTGGTGGCAGATGTGATCTCATACTATTTTTGCTCACTGCCACATCTTTTCCTGCACAGTTACAGAGCAATGGGATGGACGTTGGCTGTTTTATGACCAGTGTGAAATTCCCAAGGGATCTCCTCAGGTCTGCACACCACCACTCCCCCAGTTTGTAACCCAGAGCAGAGGACAGTCCCCCATGAGTGTAACAACCACTGGACCTCACTCTTTGTTCCCGTCCTTTCCCACTCACTTTTGTAATATCCTCTTCACAACGTCCATTCTTGCTTTTGCCAACATTGCTCCTATGCTCCCTGGAGGAAGAAGACAGTCATTAGGCGCAACCTTCCCTATTACAACCACAGTGCAACAACATGACCTCGCTCCCACGTGGTGCACAGGAGATTTTCAGATGAATTAGCTTAGCATTGCCTGCACAGCACTAGCAAGAACATGCCCTTATGGACCAGGCACATGTCTTTTGGAATAACGCTCTCACCAGCTGATGCATCCCCCTTTGTGGGGCTCTGGGGTTGAACACCCATGTCAAACACCAACCAGGAAAATGGGGGTAGACAGACAGGACCCATCCAGCACAGGGTTTCAGAGAGAGCCCTTGCACATTACTTGGCACCCAAAGACAGATCCAAGCACCACCACTGCGAATTCCCCAGGGAGAAGGACAAGTACTCACAGGTTGTGGGCACACAGTGTGCACTCGCTGGCATAAGTGACACCATCGGTACCACAGATGGGGTCGTAGATCATCACACAGGCTATCAGCTGTCTGCCGTCCTCCAGCGTGGAAACTGGGTACTGGCTGCAGTCGAGCTGGGGAACAAAGATGGCAAAAGCTCCGGCACAGGCTCTGCTCTGTGCAAGGGTGCCCAGACACAACCCCCCCTGCTTATGCCTCTGCCTTTTAGGATCTGCCATAGGATGAATTATGGTTATATATTAACTCATTGTTCATGGAAAACTAGCAATTTCCTTTCACAGCCTTATGCTGGAGAAGACTGAATCAAGGCTTGAAGGTAGACATCACTCATTCAGCTTTGTATTTATCATGATGCCCCTATACGTTGCTGAACCTACCGCGATATTACAAAATGCAGCTCAAAAATAATCTGCAAATCAAAATGGCATGATTTACGCACTTCCTACGAGAGAGCTGACTGCGACCAAGGAGTTTTTCACAGCCCACAAGAATGGAGGGGAGATGTGCTGACAGGCCTTTTGTTGCAACAGGATGGCTCTGAGTGTTGAAATCTGCCAGCAGGACTGACAGCAATTGAAGCTGTTTTACACCGGTTGAAGAACTGGCCTTGCGTTTTAGCACTCCCAGTTTCTCCAGTGTGAGCTCTTCCTCCCTGATTTATGTATCTCACCCAGTCTGAGCACAGAGCGTACTCAGGAAACAAAGGAATGACATTTCATAGTTTGTTTGTATAGAAATGAAAAATCTGACTCGGGATGTTGACTCTTTCAAACACATGCTAATGAGATGGCTTTATTCTTCTATTCCCCAGTGAGTGTAAATAGTTTAGAGCTGGCCAAATATAGTTAATGTGGTATTTTTACAAGATTCATTGTTGGTGTACACTAGATTACATTGCATTTACAAAAAAAAACAGAGAGGGATTTGAATCTCCTAGTACATTAGGTATCAGCATTCAAAACACAGGCAATTTTCTAATCTTTGCAGAACATACTTTCATAAAATGCAAGCATCTAGAAGGCACTGGATACCCTGGCTCCTCTGCGTCCCCTTCCCATATTGCCAAAACAGACTGCTAAGTTCCTGCGGCAGCTATGATAGACTGCTGTGGGAAAGGGATTTCTTCTTGTAAAGCCTTAAATCATTTATGCTACCTGTCTGATAACTCATTCCTCACCTGTCCTCTCCTCTTTCTTTTCCTGACTGCGTGCAGGAAGTGCACAATGTTCCTGCTGCTGGGAGGGTGATATTCACCCACAAAAGGAAGGATAGCACAAGCTGTGACCCCCGGTGGAGGCTACACCACCAAAACCAACCAGCGTTTATTCCAGGTATGCAATCAGCACCAGCTCAAGCTCTTATTTTTCTTTAGGTTTCACTTACTTGGGGAACTTCATCTATGCACCTTCCATCATGCTTCTTGGCAACATTGGTTCCGAATTCACTGGAAGAGAAAGCAGAGTTAAAAATGCTCAACAAGTAACTCGAGCTCTCAGGGGGTGACCTCCAGGGCTTACATGTTATGGGCACACAGCGCACAGTCATTGCTGTAGGTGACACCATCTGTCCCACAGATCTCACGCAGGATGAAGGGGCAGGCTGTGATGGCTTCGCCAGTTTTGGTATTGCTCAGGTATGTGCTGCAGTCAACCTGGGGACATAAAATAACAATGCTGGGTCAGCTTCTGGGAGAGGGAAGAGTGCCTCATCTGCAGTCCGTCCACTCTGATCCTCCAGATTTTAAAGGCTTCTGCCAGAGGAAAATCAGAGTTTTTGTAAGTTTAGTCTTCCATTAGAAACGAATTAAGTAATTGTAGTTGGGTTTGGTATTGTCTGCTAACAGAGGGAAGAAAGGAACAGCTGGCTGAAAAGATTATTTCCCTAGAATAGTACATACACAAGTTTTAAAACAAGCATTTAACCCAAGGAATCTGATTTAAAGTGTTTGACATTAAGTCCAGCTTGACATAGTTAACTAAATCCAAGATTTTGTTTCTGCTTTTTCAAAACAGCAGCAAGAACTGTTTCACCAGCTCCTGTTGCAAAAATACTTACAATATATAAAATCTAACAGTTTAAATATTTGAGGATAAACAGGCAAACACCTACTGGAAGTCAGTCTACACTAGCTAAGCATCACTGACACTTCACTGTCATTTTGCATAGTTTTCCCAATGCAGCGTCTCTTATTACTCATATTTCCCACATGGGCAAAGAGCAAATTAAAGCAAAGATGGCATTTTAACAATGTGTCTTTACTACAGAAATTATATTGCAGTCCCTCAGGATGCATGAAATTATTTTTAGTGCTTTAGAGCTGCTCTGCATAAGCAGAATAAATGCATTGAGATATTATCAGCACATATTGTTACTGTGCAGGATAATAAAGCTATTTCTGTATGCATACCTGAAAGCAGATTTTCCCTGGCTGACCAGAGCACGAGGATTTTTTAACCTGCCTGTCTAGCGCAATGGAAGTCCTAGCACTGAATGAGTACACGGACATCTAACACAGCCTTCTGTCTTCCTCTCCTACTGTGCTAAAATGGGCAGCATGGTTCTTGGGCTGCCCCTGATGACTTCTGTTCAGAGATCTGCAGTACTGGGACATTTTGTTTCTGAAGTCCCGGCCTGTTCCTGTTCTCTCTTGCTCTCATGTACAGCACATTGGCAGCAGCCGCTGTGAGAACCACAGCACCAGCACGAGCCCCACGCATCACCCCTCCATGCATCCGGGAGCACGGCGGGTGCACTGAGCCCAGCCAGGGTCTTCCTGGAGACTGGAGAGAGTAGGAGATGGCGCTTATTTTATAGCTAGTTACACTTACAGGAATACTTTCCTCCTTGCATCTTCCCGCATGGCTTTTCTTAACGTGAGTCCCATGTTCTCTGAAAGGGAGAGGTTGGTGTTAGCGTGCTCACCAGCTAAGCCCTGTGACACCCAGGTGCCACAGAAAGCAAACCAAACTCATAGCCAATATATATGATAAAAGAGGCATCTGATTGCCATTAGCTGGTTCATTAGAACCAGCTTCTCCCAGTCATTAGCAAGCGTAACCCTAAGCAGTAACAGACCTATCAGGTCTCCTCACTGTGTGCTATGCAGCAGCGCGATCCACTCTTTCCTCTGCCCAAATACCACAGCCCTCATAGTGTGCTCAGACTGAGAGTTGGCTCTCCCACGGCTCCCCCAAGGAGCACAAACAGAGCATCAGGGAACAAAATCAAGGTGACAGGGGCTTCAGGAGGTTGACAGAGAAACAGAAAGAGACATATAGATATGTTCGTATCAAAAGAAAAGCTTTCTGGAGCACTAACTATGGCTCGTCACTCCAAAAGAGAGTCCTATGTACAGTACTTACAGGTTATGGGCACAGATGCCACATTCGTTGTCGTAAGTAAATCCATCTGTGCCACAGACTGGGAGCAGGATCCTTGGACAGCGTATCTGGGCTTTACCACCCTTAAACATTCTTGATGGGTATTGACTGCAATCAATCTACAAAAAGCAGGAGTGTCAAATCTGGGGAAGTCCTTGTTCTCTGAGAAAAACCCCAGCATAACCTCCTGCCATGTGTTTTATGCTGGGATGCTGAGACAACACTAGTGCTATGTCTCAGTTCTCTCAAAACCAGGCTGAGTCAGTTCTGCATGAATCCTCTCATGCACAGAGGGAACTGCACAGCACTGCATAGTTTGTGAGGTGCCAAATCACTAGCGTAAGTAGCTCAGTCAATCCCAAATGCAAGATATGCCAGAAAAGCAAAAAAAGAGAAAAACATAGTCCCCTTTTCGTTCTGCAGTAGAGATATAAACAAAATACCAAAATAGTGAAGGAATTTAGACTTTGCTGACAATGCATTTGAAGAGCATCCTCAAAGGAAGATCTAAGCCCAAACTGACCAACTTCCACATTTACGTGTTGGCATGTCCGAGACACCAGTCCTGGCACTTCTTGGGCGATACACTCAGATCAAAACTTCAGGTTTGCTCCATATACCAGAATATATCCCCACCCCAAAGGTCGGTGTAGGTAGGAACTCGTAATAAAACTCCGTACCTAGCTCCCATGAGCCCATCTGCCAGGGCTGTGTAGGCAAGGAGGGCCCAGAGGACACCTGCCTCAGGACAGATGGGATTTGTAGGCGTCCTCAACAAAAGGGACTGACAAGACTTAATAGACACGTGGAGAAAGCTAGGCTTCAGGCCAGCTCACTTTCAGAGTAGATATAGCTTCAGGGAACCTTTCAGTTGATACAGTTAAGAGGAGAAATATGCCTTATATTGAATACTTACCTCGGAAGTCTCCTGTCTGCATCTTCCATTATGCTTTTTGCCAACATGGGTCCTGAATTCTCTGGAAGAGGGAAACAGTAAAGTTGAGGAACTAAATGCTTAACCTCTTGGACACAGCCACATGCAAAATGAAGCAAACCATGACTTCAGACTCTATAAGAGTGTATCAGAATAGCTACATTACTCATTAACAAGCTCATCACATCTCATAACATGCAATTTAAAGCAATATTCTGAGTTATTCTTTCCTCTGCTCAGTCACTGCCCAGCCCACAGACTAATCCAAGGAGCTGCCATCTGACTCTTCAAGGTTTCCCCTCATGAGCACAAAGAAGGTATCACAAGGAAACTCAAGGTAAATCCAAAACCAATCCAGTTTCTTAAAGAAACAGGCATAAGGAGAAATGCAGAAGGATGGTTCTCAGGACTGCAAAGCATTGCGGGCTACTTAGAAGGAGTGCTCTACGTATGGCACTTACCCATTGTGGGCACAGATCCCACATTCATTATCATATGTAACGCCATCTGTGCCGCAAACTGGACTCAGGATCCTTGGACAGGATACTAATACTTCGCCATCTTTAGTGGTTGCTGTTGGGTACTTACTGCAGTCAATCTGACAAAATAAGGAGAATTAGCTCTGGTGGAGCCCTTGCTATGCAAGAAAAGTTGATTCAAAACCTTTTCATTCTGTATCCCAGCCTCCATTGTTTCTGCAACAGGACAAAGCCCTGATACACTGAAGCTAAATCTTCAGTTAGAAACAAGCTTTCGGAATATTATCCTAGTTATCTAGAGTCAAGAAAAAGGACTATCTTGGAGAAGGGATCCTTCAGGCAGAAGAACATGTACAAAATTTTGGGCCCTTTCTCATCAAAAAACAGTCTTCAATGTAGTGGGAAACATTTTTCACCAGCTGGAAATCTGACTAATACTGTTTTGGTTTGTGTTGGTTTTCTCCCCACTTCTCCAGCTCTGTGACTACTTATTACTTCAGATTCCCCGAAGTTAAGCACAGGGTTTGAAAGGATAGAGAAAAAATTATTATCTATCAGTTGGAAAATGGACTTTCTACATCCCAGAATTTTGGTGCTGAAATACAGAAGCTTCTCTTCCTAAGGCACCAGACTGTTGGCCTCATACAAATATATAACAAACTATACTCTATAAATATGTATGCTTAGTGCTCTTATGAGTCTCACTATGTCTGTGAAAGCAACCAGCATGGGAGTTTTGGATCCCTGTTGCCAAGGGTGGAAATACTTGTGATCTCCAGAGAGAAAACTGCCAACCTGCACAGCATATTGGCAAGAGAAATCTTGGGCCTTCCCCTCCCCTGGGCGCAAAAGCCAGCTTAGTACATAGGGAAGTGAGTTCTGCAGCACTGGCTCGCTGCAGCTTCTCATTTCATATCCATGTCCTTTCTCCTTCGTCGGTTTGGTGTGGTATGCATGGGGTGACCCTTTCTTTGGAGCAGGGAGGATGCAAAATCCACCCTCACTGTGCAGAAAAGCAAAGCATGGACTGGGACCTTGTAAGCCTTGTCATATGGTCCTCTTGCAGTTTCCTAGGGAAATCTGTGGGGTTCTCAGGATTCTATTAATAGCCCTAAGAGGTGGATTTTTGACTTCTATTGCACTTACAATCTCCTGCTTGCATTCTCCATCATATATTTTGCTAACGTTGGTGTGATGTTCTCTGAAAGAAAGAAATACTTTGGTTAGGAAGCCTTGGGAATAACTTTTCTGTAGGCACTGGGACAAGAAAGCAAGGTCCCACCCGCCTTGGGGGACACTACAACCGCTTGACTTGTCTGAATGCGCCCCGCAGATGGTAGCAGCAAACACATGGTATTTCCATATTACATGGTAATTACGTGTTAGGAGTAATTAGGTGTTACAAATAACACTT
Organism: Mycteria americana; assembly: GCF_035582795.1. NCBI lineage: Eukaryota > Metazoa > Chordata > Aves > Ciconiiformes > Ciconiidae > Mycteria > Mycteria americana. The sequence goes on from NC_134372.1 coordinate 10,747,227, forward strand.
TGATCTCTTTGTGGCTCTGCTCTGGGTTGTCCTCTGGTTCTTTTGTGATTTCCCTCATGAGCACAGACAGAAAATGGGGAAGAAAACTCAGGTTGGCTGAGTTACAAGCAGCCAGCTCCAAAGAGACCTACAGAGACACCTGCCTTAAGAAAGACTAGTGTTTTACAGAAGTGTTTCTGAGAGCCTTAATTATTGCTAATTATCCAGAAGGATATTCTATGCACAAGACTTACGCATTATAGGCACAGAGCCCACATTCGTTGTCATAAGTGAAGCCATCTGAGCCACAGATTGGTTTCAGTATCCTTGGGCATGCTACCATGACATGATCATCTATTACAGTTCTTCGGTACCTACTGCAATCAATCTGTAAAAATAGCAGAGAGAGAGAAAAAAAAAACCCCCACATTTTCAATAGAAAGATATAACACCCCTACATAGTCTGCTTACCCTCCCTCAACCTTTGTGGACAAATCCAGCATCAAACTAATTCCACTATCAAAAGTGGAAGCCAGAGTCAGTTCTGTGGAAATTCCTGCTGAAAAAAAAATGCACAGCAACAAGGACTGTGATTTGGATTTGGCGAGGTCCTTCATAAGACCCTGCTGGAGCTATCCAGGTGGTGAGATCCAACCTTCAGCCAACACAACATTTTCATTTTATTCCAAATTACAGAGGCTAGAAGTCTGAATTAGAAAATGCACAGATGCATGGTACCAGATAGCCCATAAAAATCCTCTCAACTTTGGTTATCATCAGATTTTAATTCCCTTTGGGCTGCGCAGACCAGCTGTTCACGTTCCATTTTCCTCTTGTGGGGTGTTTGAACTGTCCCCTTTTACAGCCAGCTGAAGTCTTCCATGGACTTTGTCTTACCGTAATAGATTTTGGCTCACATTCTCCATCATGTGCCTTCTCCACACTGGCCCTGTGTTCCCTAGAAGAAAGCAGACCTCTGTCAGGGATCGCAGAGAGCAGCATTGCCTCAAGGCTGGCAGTGTTGGCACCCAGCTGCTAACTCACATGCTCCTCTGCCCGGTCCATCTTTGGGGGATGAAGCTGTCACCCTTACCCTGAGCCCCTTGCCCTGCGGCTTCTGCTAGGTTTCCAGCAATACTTACTTGTTGTAGAGGCAGATCCCACACTCGTTGCTGTATGTGGTGCCGTCGGTGCCGCAGACTGGCTTCAGGTTCCTCGGGCAAGCTAACCAGACTGTCCCATCCTTGCCGATGCCGCTGGAATACTGGCTGCAATCAACCTGCGAAAGCAGCACAGGATCAGCCCCAACATTGGCTCCCTCATGGAAAGAAACCCCCATGCAGCCTCCCACCACTGCAGCCACGGCACCTGCAGCTCCTGCCGGGAGGTAAATTAGAGGTATTATTTTGAATCTGCTCAGGCAGTCAGGAGGAGTGAATCTTCTCTACAGAAGTTTCTGATTATGCTTTCCTGCCAGGGTCGGGGGGAGGCATGGCACGGAGGAAAGACTGCTGTGGGTGAAAGGGTGCCTAATGAAGGCAGCTGGTAATTGGGAGCCCGGCTGTACACCAGAGCCCCTCAGCTCAAAATCTAATCATTTCAAACCATGCTGCAGCCTCTGGTGAGTTACAGGAGTCTCGTAACTGCATGGGAAGAACCTGCAGACAAATCCATTGCACAGACCCTGCTGTTTTCCTCTCTGGGATATAGGTATCGAAAACCTATGCAAGGAACACAGTTCTGCGGGTCTTACTGTATAGAAAAAAATCACCAGAATCACAGTCTTTGATGCTTTCAAGCATATCATCTTAAGTCAGTATTCCTCATGAGGAGGTAACCTACTGCCTTTGGCTTGGAGTAACTAAAATATGTCTAAGAGTTAATATAATAGGATTGTGTAATTATTTCTCGCTTTCTTAATTTTATTTCCTGAACTGAAAATATTGTAAAAAATGGGGGGTTCTTTTACTTTCTCATGAAATTTGCAATATCATTCAATCATGCACTAGCAAATATTATTTGAACAGCCAAGCTCTCATTAGATTTAATCCACTTGCTCATCAGGTAATTACATACTGTTTCTACTTTACCAGAAACCTGGAAGAGAAAATAGAACAGAATAAATAGATCTGTAGCTCACCTCAACTCCAAAGGCAATACCTGAAAAAAAAATGGAGACAGAAAAGAAAAAAAAAAAAAATCAAATTATTGATACGCAGAGAAGATATATGTAAATCTTTTCATGGAACTGTTAAATTCAGTGACTGTTGTTGACTAGCTTCTTGGGTTTAGGAAAATATGGAGTTTTACATTATGCCAGTAAGTGGTCCTAGGATGTGTTAAAAGTTACTAAATAAAGTTTCATTGCACTTTTGAGGGGAGATAAAACAGGGGAGAGCACATATATTAATACATCCCTAAGATGTTACAGGGAAGCGATACAGGTACTTTCAATTTGATACTCTTGGATTTAAACCTCTTCTAAGAGACTTTATATTTGACTTTCAAAAGTTTGGACGTGTGTGTTTAAGATGACTGTCGACCACTAGCACTGTCCAACTCCAAACACATCCTTGCCAGTGACCAGGAACAGCACAGTAAACTTACAGAGCAATCCTAGAGGTTAAAGTTTGCATTTATATTGCTTACATGGATAATGATGCCATTTCTAACAGTTTTACTTTGCCCTTATACACAGTACTCCCATGTGCAAGCTCCTACCCTGCACTAGGACTGCTCCTTCAGCAATTGAAGGAAGCAATCCTCCTACAAACCAAGAAGATGAAAACAGTTGCCTGTATGAGGTTTGCTGAAACCTCAGTCTTGAAGTCTAATTTTTTGCTACACTCTCTCAGGAAAAAGTATTTCTTCATGGAATAAGGCTCTCCTCCACGTTACAAGACCCAAATACTTTTACTGAAATGAAAACTCAGCTCTGGTTCATCTAGATCGATCTCTGCAATATCCCAGGAAATACTCACCTAAGCAGCAGCAAAGGGCTAGAGCTGCCTTCACGAAAACCTCTGTTATCTTCATGGCAGACAGAGATAGCACTTCAGAACAGACTGCTAGCTCTCTATGCAGGGGAGGAAGATTGCAGGTAGAAGCAGGAATATATAGCACACCATGATATCAAGTGGTCCCACCTTATTAGGTAATGCTCCAAGTCTGTCATCAACATTCAAAGCCAAAAATATATTTACCCAGCTCTAGGTTTCTAGCTAATGATTGACACAGGCATGTATACCAGGAAGGGGCCTTTTGCATGGCTTGAGGGGAGCGTGGAGCGTGCCAGGACCCCTCTCCTCCTGGATGGATCTGCCCCAGCCCTGGGCTGTCCCTCACAGGGCTGTGGCACGTTGCAGGCTCATATCTACCCTGCAACTGGCTAAATGCAATTAGATCTTTCTCCTCCTCTATAGTTTTCAACTGAGCTGCCAGCGGATAGCCAAAACCCTCGTTATTTAATCTCAGAGCATGATTTTGTACTCTTCGCTGCTGCATTTCATCCCAGTTTGAGCCCAGGCAATTTCAGCCCAGAAGGTCACCCTGTGCTCTGCGGGAGAAATCCTCTCTTCTCCTGGTTTAAAAAACTCAGCAGTGCTCTGCTCCATGTGCCAACTTTTTCTATACTACAGCAAGGAGCAAAAATATTAAGTTTGGTCCTAAAATCTCTTGTGACATTAGAGAGATCTCTACTCGTATATCTTGTTTTCCTTCCTTCCCCCTGATATTCAGCCCCGATGTCTCCTGCCCTGTCCCTTATGTCAGTTCCACCAAGTGTCAAGGACTCCAGACCTTTGGACCAATGCAGGCCTCAGCTACAAGGACCTCTGTTCATCCTGATTACAATATCCATCTCTCAGGGCTTATTCCAGCCAAGACTATCATCAATTAATGCTTCCTGGCAGAGGAAAATGTATCTTGACAACTTAATTGCCAGACTCTGTAAAAGCTGTCATGGTCAAGTGAATTCCTGCCAATGTCCACAGAGATGACACCTGAACCTTATCGGAAAGGAGATATTATTTTCAAAGCAAATCTGCAGTTAAAATAGATTGACTCAGCATGTTCTGTCAAGATCAAAGCAATTCTCTTCCAACTAAGTTATTAAATTTGGGGAATAGTTTGCAACAGGAGACAGATTAAAGGGACAGAACAGCAAACACCTGTCAAGGATCTAGAGAAGGAACTGGGATCTAGAAAACATCACCGCAGCAACAGCATGTGCCTGCTGTCCCCCGGCTCGGCCGAGGCACATAGTGGCTCAGCTTCAGGCTCCTGCCTTGTGCACAAGGAAGATCTATGCTGCGACTCTACAAGCGAGCTGCCTGCTTCACAGAGAGCCATTCAGCAGAGCTTTTTCCATCTGCCATTTGTGTGGCAGGACAGAGCCTTTCAGGACTTGCTGCACCTTCTGGTGCAGCACACCCCACCCAGGCTGGACAGGGAGGTGCAGGAGATGGAGACCTTTGATTGTCCCCATGTGTTTACGTCCTTGTGTTTGTGCAATCCCCACTCGCAGTCACGCTGTGTGGTCTACCTGTTTACTTTCCCTTTGCCGGGCATGTCGGGAGAGGGTGGCTTTGCAAAGCCCACATGGCCGAGCAGCCCTGGAGATGGGCACTCTGCTCCTTCCTTCTGCTGCCTCTCCAGGTTACCTCTAGTCACAGCGGTGAATCATCTGTCACCATTTCTGCAGAATTTCACTGACACAGGCCAAGAAAGGAAGTGACCCCTTTGAGGCCAGAAGGCAATAAAGCAAACTCACCTGTTTTTCAGAAACTAAGTAGAAATCGTCTATATTGTAACAAACCACGCATGCAGTTGTTACTACACCTAACACTAAACTGTTTATTTTGGGACTTTCAATGTCAAGGTGAATTGTGAATTCTCATCTGAATTTGTAAATTGCAAGTAGATGCATTTACATCTTACTATTTTCTGTGAGCACCTTGAGTGGAGTTGCTCATACCTTCATGCAGGGGAAAGCATTGAAAGCTCTTGTGTTGTAGTCCTGGTGGGAGGGGTGGGCGGCAGGAAGGCTCCTGCAGCAGACTGGAGCTGGGAGATCCCAAAGAAATGGCCTGGACGAGAGCTCCCTGTAATAGGGAAGCCCTCCCAGGAAAGGACGGATGTGCTAACAGATGCCACACAGGAGCTCTAAAGAGAGGAAAGAGAGAAGCCCATTCACCAGTCCCCAGAATAAAAGCAGATAGGCCAAGAAGCAGAAGTTGTGATAATCAAGGCAAATCATAGAATTGCTTAGGTTGGAAAAGACCTTTAAGATCATCAAGTCCAACCGTTAACCTAGCACTGCCAAGTCCACCACTATACCATGTCCCTAAGCACCACATCTACACGTCTTTTAAATACCTCCAGGGATGGTGACTCCACCACTTCCCTGGGCAGCCTGTTCCAATACTTGACAACCCTTTCGGTGAAGAAATTTTTCCTAATATCCAATCTAAACCTGCCCTGGCACAACTTGAGGCCATTTCCTCTTGTCCTATGGCTTGTTACTTGGGAGAAGAGACCGACCCCCACCTCTCTACAACCTCCTTTCAGGTAGTTGTAGAGAGCGATAAGGTCTCCCCTCAGCCTCCTTTTCTCCAGGCTAAACAACCCCAGCTCCCTCAGCCGCTCCTCATCAGACTTCTGCTCCAGATCCTTCACCAGCTTCGTTGCCCTTCTCTGGACACGCTCCAGCACCTCAATGTCCCTCTTGTAGTGAGGGGCCCAAAACTGAACACAGTATTCGAGGTGCGGCCTCACCAGTGCCAAGTACAGGGGGACAATCGCTTCCCTGGTCCTGCTGGCCACACTATTTCTGATACAAGCCAGAATGCTGTTGGCCTTCTTGGCCACCTGGGCACACTGCTGGCTCATATTCAGCTGGCTGTCAACCAACACCCCCAGGTCTTTTTCCACCGGGCAGCTTTCCAGCCACTCTTCCCCAAGCCTGTAGCATTGCATGGGGTTGCTGTGGCCCAAGTGCAGGACCTTGTACTTGGCCTTGTTGAACCTCATACAATTGACCTTGGCCCATCGATCCAGCCTGTCCAGGTCCCTCTGTAGAGCCTTCCTACCCTCAAGCAGATCAACACTCCCACACAACTTGGTGTCATCTGCAAACTTACTGAGGGTGCACTCGATCCCCTCGTCCAGATCCTTGATAAAGATATTAAACAGAACTGGCCCCAGTACTGAGCCCTGGGGAACACCGCTTGTGGCCGGCCGCCAACTGGATTTAACTCCATTCACCACAACTCCTTGGGCCCAGCCATCCAGCCAGTTTTTTACCCAGCGAAGAGTACGCCCGTCCAAGCCATGAGCAGCCAGTTTCTCCAGGAGAATGCTGTGGGAAATGGTGTCAAAGGCTTTACTAAAGTCTAGGTAGACAACATCCACAGCCTTTCCCTCATCCACTAAGCCAGTCACCTTGTCATAGAAGGAGATCAGGTTAGTCAAGCAGGACCTGCCTTTCATAAGCCCATGCTGACTGGGCCCGATCACCTGGCTGTCCTGTACGTGCCATGTGATAGCACTCAGGATGATCTGCTCCATAACCTTCCCCAACACCAAGGTCAGGCTGACGGGCCTGTAGTTCCCCTCATCCTCCTTCCGGCCCTTCTTGTAGGTGGGCGTCACATGTGCTAACCTCCAGTCAGCTGAGACCTCCCAGGTTAGCCAGGACTGCTGATAAAGGGTTGAAAGCAGCTTGGTGAGCACTTCCACCAGCTCCCTCAGTACTCTTGGGTGGATCCCATGCAGCCCCATAGACTTGTGTGTGTCTAAGTGGTGCAGCAGGTCACTAACCATTTCCCCTTGGATGATGGGGGCTTCATTGTGCTCCCCGTCCCTGTCTTCCAGCTCAGGGGGCTGGGTACCCTGAGAACAACTGGTCTTACTTCTAAAGACTCAAAAGACTTACTTTTAAAGTACCTCAGCCTTTTCCTCATCCCTTGTCACTATGTTTCCCCCCGTATCCAATAAAGGATGGAGATTCTCCTTAGCCCTCCTTTTGTTGTTAATGTATTTATAGAAACATTTTTAATTGTCTTTTACAGCAGCAGCCCAGATTAATGGGCTTTGGCCCTTCTAATTTTCTCCCTGCATAACCTCACGATATCTTTGTAGTCCTCCTGAGTTGCCTGCCCCTTCTTCCAAAGGTCATAAACTCTCTTTTTTTTCCTGAGTTCCAGCCAAAGCTCTCTGTTCAGCCAGACTGGTCTTCTTCCCTGCCAGCTCGTCTTTCGGCACATGGGGACGGCCTGCTCCTGCGCCTTTAAGATTTCCTTCTTGAAGAATGTCCAGCCTTCCTGGACCCCTTTGCCCCTCAGGACTGCTTCCCAAGGGACTGTCAACCAGTCTCCTAAACAGGCCAAAGTCTGCCCTCCTCAAGTCCAAGACAGCAGTTCTGCTGACCCCCCTCCTTACTTCTCCAAGAATTGAAAACTCTTATCATTTCGTGATTGAAATAATAATCAAATTATCGAATAATCGATTGAATAATGCTGAAACACTCAGGTACCCATACACAGCAGTTGCTTGGTGGGAATGAGTGTCACAGGGACGTAGGGAGAGCGAGAAAAGGGAGCTCTGCAGCAGACCCAGAGGGGCTTCGCTGCACAAACAGTATCAGGCTTTCTACATCATGACTCAGTTCTTGAAAAAGCAAATACCCCTAAACTGCAGGATTTCTGGCACTATCTGTGGCAGACTGCGAGAGGTCTCCTGGCTGCAGCACGCCGTGCTGCCATGCATGGGATCTCCCATGGTGGCTGTGAGAACAGCTGGGAGGTGGTGGGCAGAGCTACCAGGCTCCAAAAGGACAGACTGCAGAGGATTGAGAAACATCACGGTGAGTTCAAGGTCTGCTGAGTCGTCTGCCAGAGTCAACAGTCCCCACTATATACCAAGAGCAGCATTTGCACGTCCTGAAGAATTGCATCAGTACTTGACACCTTTTATGAAAAGAAACCCAAGAGACTCAAGGCCCCTGCAGAGAGTAGTTTAGGTCAAAACCCAACTGTGTTGAGAGGCCTGGAGACTGAAGCTGCCGACTCATAACACCAGTTCTGCAAAACCTCAGAAACTGCTATGAACCACAAGATCCGCAAGATCTGTGGATCTTGGCAAGAGACACCCTTAATAAAGGGTAATTTACAGCAAACTGAAGACTCCCCAGAGTGCTAGTACCTTTCCAGGTTCATAGAGGACTGTTTTGGCCTCATTACCGTCTTAGAGGACAACACAAAGGGTAACCAAGAGAAACGTAAGAAAAAGGGTAATAAATTCCCAATGCCTCTTGAGCCTTTGCCTCCTTCTCCCCAGGAACCTCATAGAAATAACGCATGGCGTCACTCACTCAGAGTCCCGCCGGAGCTCCGCTGCACGCACTGCTGCTCAGGACAGACATCATCAGCGAGCCCTTGGAGTGATCTGCAAAAGGGGGTTGAAAGCAAGAAAGGACTGACCAGGCAGGCTGCTGAGAGCCGAAAGGAGTCAGCATTGCTGCCGCTGGTAGGGCTGTTAAGGACAGCACAGGCGGTTTTAGCAAGTCACTGTCCTGCGCCTTCTCGGCAGACGGGTTTGGAATCTGATTAACGATCCCTTATTGCCAGCTGCAATTTTTGTGGATGATAATTTCTGCTGGCAGCAGGAGAAATTCAGAAGGTGCTACTAGGGCACCATCTTCATCAGTTCATTGCTTTTGGAGCACAGTTAATGCAGGTTTTATGGGTGATTATTTCAAAACCTAAATACTTGAAATCACTACAAATCATAATAGCTTTCAAGTGCACTGATTTTCATTTGCAAGAATTTATTTTAAGCCACAAATTGTGCACTGCTTTTATGAAATCATGTAGATTTTCCTGCACATGATTTTAGCTGGAATCAGTGAGCAGACATCATCACAGAACATTTTTACTGTCTGACATTCATCATTCTCAGGCTGCATAAATAATGTTCAAGAATTTACTTGTTTTATCACAGCTCAAAGGCAGACAAATTTTGCATCCTTCAAAGCAGCTAACCAGGACCAAACTGGTGACTTTTGCCCTGCATGACTGTACTTAGTGAGGGGATTTTCCATGTAGAAATAGGTGGGAATAATTTATTTCTAAATCATAGTGTTTGCTTACATTAAAAAATCAGCATACAAAATATTAACAACTACTTATGTTAGTCTGCTGATAATAAAATCAGATTTTATTATTATCAGCAGAAATAAAATGTGATGCATGCGTAAGCATTTTGAGAATTTAAAATCAATTCTCATTAGCTGCAGTAGAAAAAAAGGATTTGATAACTTAATTGAAAAAAAAATCAATGTCTTTGGTGGGAGTGAAATTAATTGGTATTAGGTAAAATCCTGCCAAAATCTGAAAGAAAGTCACTCCAGCCTTATCTGCAACAGAAAGTGTTTACAGATCAGGTCACAGCTAAAATGGACTCAAACACTGTGTATGTTCACTCAAGGTCTTCTGGAAATGTCCTGTAATGAAGTTTATACAAATAAAGAACGTATTTACTGTAAGTAGCAGCTATAAAAGAAAGTACAGGAAGTGCGTGCAAACTGCCAGCAGATTTCTGTTAACCCACCATCGCAGTCTCCTGCTTTGCAAATCCCACCCCACTTTCCGATGTGTTGCCTCCACCTAGCCATAGGAGCCTTCAGCTCAAAGACCTGGCTTCATCTTAAAATAGTCTCAGACTATAAACAAATGAGAACTGTCTGTAAAACAGTTACATCTCAAAACAACTATACTTTTCCTTAAATAGCTTAAGCCATTCAACACCATGGAACTTCTCATTTCACCATCTTCCCTGTAGCACCAGGACCCCAAAAGAAGGACCCATCCCTGCAGGAGATGGCTCCTGAGATGGGCACTGGCTGGGCCCTTGTACCCACAGAGCCTCATTTGAGAAATGAAGTTTAGGCCAAGGCAGAAGGGTGACCCAAAAGTACATGGTGATGGTCCAGGGGCCACCACAATGGCTGACCTGTCTGCTTGGCCAGCACTGCCTCAAGGGTGCCATCAGTGCTTCTGCCCTCTTGGAGCAAGAAATGCTGCTGGCCAAATTCACACCTCTAGATCCCAGAAAACATCCCCTCTTTTTTGGGAACCCACTTGTACCCAGCTTTTTTTGGGAACTCCCTCTCTTAAAAGGCACAGGCATACCTCTAGCCTTTTCCCACTTCGTGGAACAAAGCCTACTGAAGCCTGCCAGCCAGGAATCAGAGCCTGGGGTTCACATCCTTTCGTGCACCTATAAAAACCAAGACAGCTGCCCTTGTGGGTACTTAAAATGTCCACATGCCTGTTACATGTAGTTGCCTATGGTAATGGGAGGACTGAATCGGATGACACCAGTGGTCTTTTTGGTCCTGGTGAGCACTCATTAACAGTTGTTAACGACCTGTGCCTCAACTCAAGCAGAGCAGGGCTCAGCACACCATCTAACATGACCAGTCAAGGTGTATCTACTTCCCACAGCTGCTCAAAGTGGTCTGGATTTACCAGTGCCTCAGATGAGGCGGCTGGAAGAGGATGATTAGTGCAACAGCTAAACTGCCAGCCCAGTACATGGGATGCTTTAAAACCAAATTTTCCTCTGGGGGTTTCCAAATGCAAACCAATTAAATCTCAAAACAACCCTCTGAGGTAGGTAAGTATCTTTTAATGTCAGTTTTACATGCAAGAGAAAAGGGCTGAAAGGGTGGTGAAGTGATTGATCTAGACCCCACAACCAGTCAGAGAGAACCTGATCCCTGGTCCCTCTTCCACAAAACCCCAGACCATGTTCTTCCTCCTCAGGTCCAACATCTTCGCCCGGTATTTACAGCAGCTGGTGCACCCCAGGGGCCTCTGCACTTGCTTATTGCCTAAGGGACACACGGTGTAAAGCCAGAGTGGGGACCTGTGCGTCCCTCCCATGAGGCTTAGTGAAGAAAAGTGACATGAAGCTGCTGAGTTATCTTTATTGTAGAAGCATGCTAAGACACAGCGAGGCAGCAGAGACTCCAACAGCACACATGGGGCAGACACCACTGGGTCCCCACAGCCCTTCACCCTCCACCGGAGCAAGGACGGGCCCTGTCCACTGCAGAAGGGGATATGAAGGCAGCTCTGGCAGTCCTGTGGACTCCGCAGCTCCCCTGATGCTCAACATCAACACTTCGTTTACTTGCCCTAGGGAGACGGGGAGACAGTTGATTACTATAGTCCCAGAAGGCAAAGGGACATGAAAGGACTACGAGGAAACCTCAAAGCTGTGATGTTCCCATGCTCTGTAAGGGCTCTGAGCCACCCCTGTGTCCCCATGATGGGGGACAGCAGCATGCTGCTCTGCCAGCATTCTCCCTGCTCCACAGGGAGAGCCTGGCTGAAAAACCAGAGCAGGGGTAGAAGGAATGGGTAGAGCCCACCACCACAGACACTAGAAAGTCTGCACACTCCCACGGACTCAGCCCCACCATCCCCTGGCTGCGGCAAGAGGAAGCAGCACACCGCAGAGCTCTTTGCCCCAGCCCGGGCAAGGTTGGACACTCCAACCCTTGTGAAACGCAACCTCCAGAGGACAGGCTGGCTGAGATGGGGTAAATCACTGCCCCTCTCTCTGTACCTTTGGTCACAGCTGATCCTTGGTGTTTGCTGGCAGTCTGAACTCCATTATTTCTGGAAAGAAAGAGCAAACAATAAGTCCATCCCCAAGCATGACCACTGCTGTGTGACGCTTGTGGAGCACTAGTATCTGTGTGACAGTCCCTCCAGCCAGCTCAGCAGCCACATGAAACAACTGCAGCAGAGCCTGGCACCAGGGCAGGCAGGTTGGGTCGCTGCCAGCCTAGCAAAACAAGACTAATTTCAGCCTGAAGCTAGGTGCTTTCTACACCTACTACCTAAGTGGGAAAGGTCCTGCCTTCCCCCCCCCGCCCTTTTTCCTCCTTCTGCCACCTTAAAAAGAAGCATGACAAAATAAAGAGCATTGTAAGAAAACCAGCACTTGCCCATTGCAAACCTGGAGGTTATCTGTTAACACATTAAAAAAAAGGAGAAACTGGATATCCCCTTTTTTTCCTGACCTATTGACTAACATGGGCCGACTGGTGACTATTGCATAGGTGCTTTGTGGAAAAACCTTTGAACGAGTAAAGGAACTGCAAGATATGCAGCATTAAAAGTGAAATATACTGGAGACACCCACAATTAATTCAGCCATATGACATAGCACTGCAGGCCAGCTAGCTTACCAAAAAAGATCTCTAAACCCAGGACTCAAACCTACATTAATCCACAGTAAAGCAGCATGGGATCAAAGGAATTTCATTATGGCACAGACCCCCTGGGGAAGGTGGTGAGCCCGGACACAGCCCAAGGCCCCAGGGACAGGCTCTCTCTGCAGCAAGGTTTTGCACCACAGCAGTGCACAGATACACCCTTTAGTGTCAGATCTCTCTCAAACCGCACTGCTCCCATCCCTGCCTACAAGCATTCCTCCCTGATGGTAATCTGGTCATCAGGCAGGGAGAGTTGCCAGAAACACCTGGAAATCCAGTAAGAGCTTTGCAGGCAGTAGTGGATGCAGACAATGAGCTGCAAAGGGATGAGGCAGCTTGGATGCACATTTTGTCAGGCAACCTAGCATCCTCCATGGATAATTTCAAAGATACCCCAAAATGTAATATTTCCTTGAGTTGTAACAATTTCTTATCTTCCTCCAAAGCTTGGAGAGGCCTTTGCATTTTCGTTCTGGACATTGCAACTGTCTAAAACCATTTCTGATGCCAAAAGCACTGCTGGAGCTGGTTTCCTCTGGGTTTTAGCAGCATATATTGAGTGCCTGGATCTTCAGCAGAAAAAAGAATTCATTATACTGTAAGTGACCATGAATTTCAGTGCTGAAAATAACATTGCTCTGTACATTGTTCATAAGCTTCCAACTGAGAAATAGGGAAAGTCTTTGATGGACTCAAAAGGTTTTCCAAGGAAATGGGCTTCCATAAGTTTCCAATCTAATTCTTCAGGTGACATAATATACATAAATAAAGACTAAATCATTGTGCATGGGTGTGTGTTTGGCTTTTTTTGCCCCAGGGAAAAAGCCTATGACTTTCCCTTTTAACTGCATCCAACTCTCCTTGGAATATTTAACATAGCTACAAGCTGTCTGACTTTCAGTAAATGGCATATTCCTCTAATTGCAAAGGCTTGAGAGCTGCAACAGCTTGGTAAAAGACAAAACGGTAAGGAATTCCAGACCAGGCACAGTTTTGTGGGAATCCTATTTTTCAGTTGCCTTGGTATACCCAGTCTTGTCTGCCTGGGGCAGCGTGAGCACAGTCACCAACAGGCTTGTGTAGTGCCTGGTCTGCCTGCACTCCCAGAATACACGAGCCAAGAGTGGCTCCATCACACTGAAGGTCAAGATGCAAAGGCCTCCAGTATGATCACAGGCAAAATTATTTCTCTCTGCACTACAATTTCTTCAACTTTAAACATAGTTAAGAGCACTCTGCTGCTTTACAGAAGGGAAGGGGAGCTGGGATGTTTACTTTTTAACATTTTGGGGATCTGCTGGCATCCTGGCACTGAGTGGACAAAGGCATGGCATGACACTGGCATGATGGCTACCCCACAGAAAAGCTCTTCATTGCCTACAAACACACTAATACCAAATTCATATTCAGAAGCCAAATCTCCCATCCAAAACTTTACAGAACTTCTGTTTGGCTGGTTCAATATTTTGATTCTCTCCAGGTTTGGAGAGTGGGAACAAATCTCAGTATTTCCCTGGGGATGAACATTCATTTTCTCAAGAGTTCATGCCAATACAGAAGACAGTCCTCCCTGGGTGTTACAGGGCATCCCACACACTCAAGAGACATGAACACAGACCCTGGCTGCAAATCAAAGTGCTGGAGACTGCCAGGCTGCCACTGGTGGAAAGACAAAGCACAACTGAGAAATATTTAACTCATCTGCTATATGGGATCGCACAAGATGTCAATGCTCAAGACCTTTCCCAAAAGTATGCCACTTAGTGAATAATGTTCATTTCCCCACCATCCCTTTGGAAGTTATTTGGGAAATAAGCCCTTTATGGTTGACAGTTCTAGTCTTTCTGGCTTCAAAGTCCCCAGAGGAAAGCCAGATGTTTTCCCAGACATGTCACTCTCCTACCCTACAGCCTAGGTAAAACATGGAGACCATGCCCCAGTTATATATTAAATCCAAGTCTGAACCTGTATTTAAACATCTGGATGACCAACATCCCACTCCTGGGCCTCTAATGATCCCATCACAGATGCAGGGGCCAGGCTGGGTCCCCAGCATGCACTTGGAGTGAGAAATGAGATGCCACACAGCCAAGAGGCACTTTGGGTGGCTGCTTTCTCCACCGCTCAGCAACATCCCACCCCAGGGGGGAAGAATAAAGAGGAGATCAGGGGCTCCAATACCCCTCTCTTCCCTCCCAGCCCGTGATACAACCAAGCCCTCCCGGCCTGCAGGACTCCCTGAGCTGACCCTAACAGTACCAGAGCATGCTGCACCACATGGCTGAAGAGCAGCCACAGAGCATGGTTTTAATTAACCTGTTAGTTCAGTTAACTTGTTCATTCAATGAACCTGTTAACCTGCCTTGAGGGTCAAGAAGTTGACCCCCAGCTATTGCTGAAGAGGCAGCTGGTGACTGACTGCCAACTACTTCTCATTTTTTTCACTCTCCATTGTGGCTGCCTGGATCAGGCCCCCACAAGCTGAGACAGTGCCAACAGGGGAGTTTCACAAGGGGAAATGAAAAGATTGATGCTTCCCCAGCCCAGCCGTGGCATGCCGCTTACCACTTCAGGGGCAGGCTTTCGGCATTCACCTCGATAGTTTACCGTGATGTAGTCTGAAGCTCTCCTGCAAGGGGAGGACAAGACATTGCTTATTATTCACTTGCAATGCCACAGCTCTCTGCCATCGGCATGAGAGTCCTCTGTGGACTCCTTAATATTTTTGATGCTACTTCCAACATGATGGCATTTATTAGTCCCCAAACAATCTTATGATCGGGCAGAGAGGGAATAGGGGACTCTGGAAACTTGTGTATCTTAATTAGCTGTCGCCAGATTAATCTCAGGCATTTTGATCTATGTTTGCTTAACAGCAAAGCACCAAGGACACATTTGATAATGAGTCATGATACATCAAAACAAACACTGTGCTGCAAAAGACACTCGGGAATGGTGGATGGCCCTGTATTACTGAAATCTCTCCGCCTACTCACATGGCAGCTGAACACAAGTCACATTCATTTTTGTATGTTTTCCCATCAGTGCCACAGACTGGTTGTGAGGATTTGCTGCAGAAAATCCTTCCACCCTTTACCCCATGCAGAATTCGATCACAGTCCAGCTGAAGAGAGAAAGAAATCATATTTGGTACTGGTTCACTTGTAAGACCCTCCTTCATGCAACTTAAAGCGCTTGCAAACCAAGCCTTGTCATGAGGCCCTCTGCCCTGCAGCACATCCACCACACCTCCGGCAAGATCAGGCTTGTAAAGAGATGGTGTCTCTTGTTGGACTGACCAGCCACGCTTTTGGGGACAGAGCCCTCCCTGCCCCACTGCCAGGCACAGACCCACTCATCTGATCCACCTCGGCACCTTGGTGCAGGGCAGGTTTATTTCTCTCACTGGAGATCCACAAGAAGATGAAAACTTCTGCTATCTGTCCCTAGTCCTCCTTATCAGGGCTTTGATGCCATTTCATCTCCCAGAATAAAGATGAAACCTATTGGTCAAAATTAAGGAAAAACCTCTACAGCAGATTCCCGCTGCATGAGGGCGGTGCGACATGCAGCACAACGTCTGACACCCACTGAGTTCAGAGACACAAGCAAATATGAGCAGCTATGACTAATTAAGGGTGCTCTCTCGTTTCCTCTCAAGCATGAGAACAGGAACATTTAGACACAGCTTTCCTTACGAACCACACGTGGCACAACCAGGACAAACTCACAGCAGAAGCAGTGGCCTTTGGGGACCCCGAAAAGCCTCTCACGCTTTAGGTCTCCACCCTACAAGCACACCGGGGCAGGTGCTTGCAGAGTCATAGCAAATTTCAAACAGCAGAGGTGAGAGATACCACAGCCTGTTCCCTGGCACACACACAGCCCCTTCCTCAGCTTGGCCACCCACCTCTGTTCCAGGTGTTGAAAAAAAAAAAAAAAAGACCGAGACGAAGGAGTGACTAATGGATTCCCATCCCCTTCTTCTCCAGGTGCTATAAAACATGTTGCAACAACTGCAAATGGTGCAATCAGGAGAGCTGCAGCTGGGATAGAAGGGACATTTCACCTCCTGTCCCACCTGGAGATGCACCATTTAGCACAAACTGATGGTTTATCAGCAGCACCACAGGGCAGGAAGCACCACAGGGAAGGAAGGTTTCATTCCAGGCAACACAGGGGGTTCGGTGACATTGGAGTGCTATGATAGCACCTGCTGGTTAAACATCACTTGCTAATTTCATTAATGTGCTGCTTCCTCTCTCATCTGGCTAATTATCAGTGACATGAAGGCAGACAACGCTGACCTTTGCAATTCACTGCTAGATGCCTTCCTATGCGCCAGGCATTGCTGCCTGCAGTATGACCCGCACGCCTGCATTAGTGCCCAGGGCAGGCGGCCGCCCCACCGGCAGCCCCACGTATCACAGGTCCCAGAAGCTAGTGCCACCACTCCTTTGGCTCTGGGGAATGGGAGCTGCCTGTAACAAAACCCATGGGCCCTGGAAAGAGGAGAGGAGCAGATTTACTCTCTGAATCACCTCTCGTCAGTCAGGCTCATCAGCATCCACTCCTCCTCTGGTGCTACCAGGAAATACCACTAAGCCGTGAAGCAGACTGGAGTTATTATGCCTAATGCTTCCTCTGGAATGCATCAAAATTGCTGTACCTGAACCACCTACTTGGATTTTTTTACTCAAATATCCCTTTTCTAAAAGCAGTCAGTGACAGAGGCTTCAGAGAGAGTTAAGGCAGTTTGTAGTAAGGTCCCTCCAGCCCCACAGAAACACCTTGCCTATCCCTTCCAAAATGTTATTTAAATTACTGTATGCAAATGCTGGAGGGATTAAAACATCAGGTAATTTTTTGTTAACCATCCTAGCTCTTGACAACACCCTGTGACAGTGAGACCCACAGTTCAGTCACCTTCTTTATGGTAACTTATTTTCTCTTATTAGTTTCCTACTTTCCACTTTTAGCTTTGTTGAAACTATTGCATTTTCGTTTTGTAGAGACAAGGGACAGACACCTTCACCTTCCTCCCACCGTATTCCATACATAGTCATCACCTATCATGCAGTGTTTCCTCCTTTAGCACTCCCTCCCCCTGCCAACCTTCTCCTCATCCCCTGGTCAGCTCCATCACCCTGCTCCAGCCATGGCCTTTGACTCAGCACCTTCTCAACATGTGACAGGTGGTACTCCTCACCCCACTTTGGCTATGTGTGGGGCAGGCATCCAGCCTGAGCTCAAGGCCAGCACCCTCATAGCTGAGGTACTTCCGTAAGGAGCCAACCCCAGAAGCAAAACTGGCTTCAGAGGGTCCCGTATGGCCACATCCAGCCCTGCTCTTTCCTTCTGCTTCAGTGCCAGGGGGTCAGGGGCTAGCATCAAGGTACAGATGCTTTCACTCAAACCCTTCCAAGGACATGGGGCCAAGTGAGAAGCTTTAGGGTCACAGCAGGAACAGGAGCATCTGCTGGGAAAGGAGCCAGTGGAGACTCAGCACCAGTGGAGACTCAGCACCCAACGGGACAGGTCCCTATTATGGCCCATGCAGCTGCCATCCAAGATGCAAGAGGTGGGTTTACCAGCTGGTAGGTGTCGGTATCTCTGTTCTGCATGTTGTGGTCAGGTGCTGGGTTGTAGTTCCTACCATTCTGAGCCATGTTTCCTTGTGGGCTGGCAGGGAGAGAGAGCAGAGAGACAGCTCATCACACCTCCCCTCCAGAACGGAGGGAGCACAGTGTGAACCCACCCTCCCCACAGACCCCCACAGCCCTTGGGGAGCTGCTTGCACTATGGCAGCACCTACCCACCAGGAGAGGGAAGGGCAAGAAGCCCCCCAGCCACATGCTAACAGGGAGACAGCCAACAGCAGGACAAGCCTTGCCCTGTGCACAGCCCAAGTGCATCACCACCCCAGGGCTCTGCAACCCTGTCGGTCTGCTGGCATTGCTTGGCGGGTGGGGAGATGAAGGGACTACACCAGCCAAAAGCAAGAAATCTCAGAGCTCCCCAACAAAGGCTCTGAAAAAGCAGCAACTGAGTCCTGCTCAGGTCCAGCAGCTATAAAACAAACAGAAGTGCCTGACCAGTGCCCAGAAAGCACATGGTGTGCCAGGCACTGCCTCTGAGCCAGCAGGTGAGGATGAGCCAGGGCCAGGCAGCAGACATGTGCCCTGCCAGGAGTCAGGGTTTGCTGGGCAAAGGTGTCCTGAGAAGGATTTTGAGCACAGCAATCACTGGTGCTTCATGCACAGGGACGTCAAGGACAAAAAGGAGCAAAAAAGTTGCGTGAGAAACATGCCCCGCTCTACACATCTCTTCCCCATCACCAGCTTAGCCAGTGGGGAGAAGAGCTGTACTGAGCACCAAACACTGCCGTGTGCAATTCTCCATCCCAGACGGTGTCACTTGTGCACTACTGAGCCATTCCTGCTCCTATTAACCTCCTAACCGCCCCTAAGAAAAAACGTGGAGGTAGAAGGGGGCAGAAAAAGGTGCCAGGTCTTGTGGGGTGGTCGGCGAGGACAGGCTGCCATCCCAGGTGCTGCTGTACTCACCCTCTGTTCAACGAGAAGGGACGTTTCTCATTCATACCCTGCCGTGACCCCGAACCACCGCAGCTCTTCTGCAAAAGGGGCAGGATCACATTCAACAACCAAGCATAGAAACAACTTTTATACAACTAGAGAAGCAGCAAAGCTAAAGCAGCTCCTGTCCTCCCCCCTCCTCCTCCCAGACCCAGGGAGCTGTGGGACTGTTCTTGGAGAAGCAGGTTGATGCTTGCACCATACAGACTTTAATACCCACCAAATGTTATCATCTGAGGGCTGACAGGATTTTATGGCAAGTCTGAACCTGCTCTTTATCTCTCATATAGCATCACACCATCAGGGAAGCAAGAGGGGCTGTTCTGCCAGGTCCAAGCATGCCCACTTTGTATGTTTACACACAAGTCCATCCCACAAATGAGCAAGGCTTTGCAATACAACCTGCTTTTCCCCCATCATTAGCTGGCTCCAGCATCCCAAGGACCATGGTCACCCCATGCTCACCACAGATAGTCCCTGGCCATCAGGATTCCACAGACTCTCACCAGCCCCTTTCTCTGAGCTCAGGGCAGGCTCCAAGTCTGTCTCACCTGGTTTGTACCCTTTGAAGTGAGCGGTTTGTTGCGCTGGGCAGTTCCACCAGGCTGACCTCCTCTTTGGGCTTCGTTTTTGCTGGAAGAAGGGGAGAGGAGGAAAAGGGAGTGCTATGGCAGTGCCATTAGGCACCACCTCCCCGTCCACAGTCCCTGTTCCTGGTGGTCCTGTTCCTAATTCCCACCCCTAAGCCTTCTCCCTTCTCCTCACCATTCCCACTGTATGCTACATCCTGGATCCAGGTGGCTGCTTTCATATCAGGGCTGCTTCTGCATATGCTCTATGGGAGTAGAGAGAGCATCTGGAAGGCAAAGTACATGCATGGGAAACTCCTCAGGAGCTGCCCACACCTGACAGTCTCCTGGGAAAGGTGTTGCTCTCTATCAACCTTGCTTCTCCTTCTCTACTCCACGCTGCTTCTCACCTGCCCCTGGGCCCTTCACGCTGAAAGGGAAGTGGGAAGAAGGGCAATGGCTGGAGCCCTACTGCCAGAGCATCTCTTGGAGGGCCACTGGGATTCAGGACTCTCTCCCAGGCATCACCCAGATGCAGCTCCACAGGCAGAAGCTGCGGTTTCGCAGCAGGAGGTTTCCCTCTTTGTTGTTGTTGGTCAGAGGAAGCTGTACTCACAACTTCTCAGCGCACATGAGACATTTGTTGGTGTGCTGCTTGCCAGAGGAATCCCGGACAGGGTCATTCTCCCTCGTGCAGGACAGTCGTCCATTAGCTTCAAACTGGGAGCGATACTCACTGCAGTCGTCCTGTGGAAGGAGGGCAGCGGTTAGGGCACCCTGTCCTCCTCCCCTTATTGATCCGATTCTTAGAAACTTGGGTTTTCCTGCCAGGAAAGCATTAAACCATCACAAATGCATCACAGGAGAGCCTGGGTGTGGGCAAGAGAAGAGGGTGTGCAGTATCAGCCACTTAGTATATAAACAGAGGAGTGAGTCAGGAAAATTATGGGTCCCTCTGCCTGCACAGCACATGTTGGGAGTTTTCTAGTATGGTCCAACTAATTATTATTCTCCTTGTTGGGCTATTCAAAGCATGCCAGTGATGTGACCGATACGGTAATGAAGTCCCTCCAACTTCTTCCAACATTCTTAATACACAGCTACAGCCTTTTCCCAGATCACAGCTGAGGATTTAATTTACAAAGCGAGTAGCCCCCCCGAAACCAACCACACTTTGGGACATATCAATCAAGAAGCAGCAGTTAAAACATAAAAGAACAATGCAAACGTACTTAATAGTCCATGAGCAGTGGAAGGTTGTTTGGAGAGTGGATGATTAATTTGTTCCCTATTCAAAAAAATCGCTGTACAGAAACCACGTTAATTTACCCCTGTTATATAACAAGGACGTAAACATTCAATCCCCCTAATTTCAACTATTTCGGACACTGCAATAGCAGATTGCAAACAGCAAGTACAGAGGATAAGTAACCAGATCCCACTTACTCTATTTTTTACAAATTGGTTTTAACACTTGCGATTTTCTGCCCATTTTGTGCATAGGAGAGTTTTGGCTAGCTTGCATTAAGGTCCTTAGCAGGTCACTGACCTCATCCGTTGCTTCGCTCGGAAGTTTCCAGCATCTCATCCTGTCTGCCAGGGCAGGATTTCCCCAGCACCGTGTTCTGCATCCCACCTGGGGCACCTCAGCCTCCAGCTCCTCAGCTTTGCTACTGGACTAATGCTGGCAAAACGCTCAGAGTACAAATGCCCACGCTTCCCTAGAGCCAAACTAGCCATGGGTAGGAGAGTTATGATCTGGCACAGGACAAGCCTGCACCTGCTGTGGCCAGCAGCCATGCTGCATTGCTCCCATCAGAAATAAATACCGCACCCCACTTCAGAGGGGCTGCCCGAGAGCCTCACCGCTTCTCCCCATCACCAGTGTGTGCTCACACCCCTGCCTGTGCAACTCAGGCAATGCTTTCCCTCCCCAGCCATTCCAGGAAAGCTCTCCCAGCCCCTCTGTGCCTCATTCCCTGGGACCAGCTCAGCTCAGCACCCCGATCCTCCGCCTCCGAGACAGATCTGCCTTCCCCTGATAGCCTCTCTCAAACAGTCTCCCTTTGAACTAGTATTTCTGGAGCTCTGTTAACTTCCCGACCTCTGCTACAAAAACCTCGCTGAGTACATCCAAGACTTGCATTTGCCTTTTTCATGTCCTGTCACATCCCTGACCCACTAATAAATGCAGGGCTTTCTTATCCTTTGTCACTTCTAACCGACAAGCAGGAATTCTTGTTAATCACTGTGTGATCTTGCGCTGTTATTACATTTTATCTTGTTTCTATTACTCCAGGCCTCAGCACTATCCAATTAGTCCTGAGTGATCTACTCATCCTCCTCTGCTGATACTGCCTCCCAGCTTTGCCATCAGCAAATTTCACTCTCACTTCCATTTTTTTGTGCCAAAGTCGTTAGGAAAAGCACTGAAACAGGATTATCCCCAAGACTGGAGCTTAAGGGGACCGCACCAGTCCCTGCTGTGGCAGAAAACAAAAGGTAAGTGTTGGAAAGGGACTTCCCCGCCCTGCCTTACAGAACTGCTTTGACCAGGAAAGAATCAGTGCACAAGGGCACGGTGGCTGCGGGGTGGCAGGGAAAAGGTGGCAAATGGCAGCACCATGAGAAAGTTTCCAACAAGAAAAGCTAAAATTGAGCCACAGGCCCATGGAGATAGTGCAGGGCTGAGCTCTCCTCCCAGAATATAGTTCTCTTGGACTTTTCAGAACTTTCACCCAGATTTTTCATTTTAACCTAATTAGCACCCACAGCAGCACTGGCTTCTCCACCCTTGAGCCAGGTTTCAGGACAGTGCAGCACAGCTGGTTTCTTATTCTGATGAGATTTGCCTGTCCCTAGATCCACAGGTCACTGGGATAGACCATAACATTCAGGCAAGTTGTTCACTTGGGGGATTCAAGAGCATGAACAAGAAACAAGGAGGAAAAGGAAAGTGGATATCAAAATTAAATCAGTAGAGACAGAGCAACTGAGTAGAATAATGTTGCCTTTTCTCTATCTTGGGTGAAAATCCAATAAAGTTTTATATTGACCTGCCTAATACTTTAATCTCACCTTATCTTTTCCTTGTCTGTTTCTAGATAACTTCTGCTCATTCTCCCTTTTGCTGGAAGAGAAGCAAGATGAGAAAGTGAATACCACAGTGCTCCAGGGAGCAAGACGTTTTCCCCTGCCACCGGCTGCAGGAGGGGCAAGTGATCCCATCCACTGGCATCAGCAGCTGGGTCACTCCAGCAGCCACTTTCTCAATCTAACAGAAAAAGCTGTTTTTTCCTCTACTCACAACTTCTCTGCACACATGATGCACTTATTGCTATGTTGCTTCCCAGAGGAATCCCGGACAGGGTCATTTTCTCTGGTGCAGGAAAGTTTCCCTTTGTTGAAGAGATCCCGAAACTCTCGGCAGTCATCCTGTGGAAGCGCCAAAAACATGGGTTGACACAGATATGCTGACAGAGACACATATCCCGTAAATCCACAAAGAATTATCCACCCAATGAATTACATTTCAAACACTGTTTTGTTTCCTTGAGGCGTAACTCAGTGGAAAACCATAGTTTGCCTGATGTGTTCTCTTAAACTATAGCACACAACATAGAACAAATAAATCCGTATGTTTAGATGAGCACATTTATCTTTTGCATCCAGGGTAGTCCTATTTCTATTTCTAATAGTTAAGACATGCAAGAGCCTGCCTGAAGGACCTAGGTTCTGCTCTAAGTATAAAAGTGACAATTTCTTACTGAGTTTTGAATTAGGAAGTCAGTTTTCCCATCTCTCATGAGTGAACACACTACCAAGAATTTTAAAATCCATGCACAGTAAAAATAAGAAGCTGCAGGCATTAAAAAAACCCTTGCACACCTCCTTTCCAGGTATGCTAGAGGAAGAGCTGAGCATTTTTACCTTCCATTTAACGTTGCTCCATTAATTGAAGCAAAGTACCCTTTCACAAAAGGCTTTTGTAGCAAAACCTGCTTAAGCGTTTCAGTCTGGTCTTTAATTTCCTTTGAATAGCCTTCCTCTGAGTTTCAGGACACATGAGCAGGTTTGTAGCATAAGAAACACATGCTACGTGTGAAGCCTTTAGGATCCTTTATGTAGCACTTTCGAGGTTATCTGTCATGTGATCTGCATTTTTTTCCCCCTCACACTGTGTAAAGGAGATGGTTTGATAACTTATCCCAGCTCTGCAGATGGGGAAGTCAAGCCCAGAAAATACTTGCCAAGAGCCAGACAGAAGATCTGTGGTTGAACAAAGAAGTTCAGTGTAGGTCTCCTCCTGACACTGTAAAACTGTCCTTCTGCCTTCAGGACCACACTTTGGCAAGTCAGCTGTTTAAAAAAGATCTCCCTTAGGACAGCTATGCTTTACAAAGCCTTTAAATTGCCCAGATACACAAGAGCTAGAAAGATACCCTGCTTAACCAAATGTAAAGAAAAAAAAAGGTCACTGCAACCAACACTATCTGATGGAAACCAATTCACTCCTATCTAGAATAAAAACCCAAAGCTTAAAAAGACAAGTC